>NC_091473.1:126804666-127174041 GCF_036971445.1 Narcine bancroftii | reverse complement strand
TCTGCAGAAATACTGTGGTCGATGATAATGAAACTTGTATTGTGCTCCTGACTAACAATGAGCGTGATCTTTTACACAAACATAACAGTTCACTGCTTTGGTTTTCAGTTTGTAAAGCGGGAAAATTTGGTCGCAATTGCCAAGAAGAGTGTAAATCTCCGAATTCCTGCAGTGGGTTCAGATTCTGTCTGCCCGATCCCTACGGCTGCTCTTGTGCAGCAGGTTGGCAAGGGAGGAAATGCAATGAAGGTCAGTGCAGAAAATAACATTCGCTTTGGAGAAGTGCGTTGATGCCTGGTGGAAGAGTTAAGTTTAAGAGTCAGAATATTGGAAGGGTGAAATCTTGGGGTTGATAAATGCTGCAAATAGTGTGATTTTATTGCTCCTTGCCTCAACTCATCCAATGCGTTGCTAGTCAGCATGCATTGTTTCATCCGTCATAAACCTGAGATTTTACCTGTGTTCCTACTTGCACTGTTCGCTGCCCACAATCACCTTTTTGCTCACTGACTTGACTAAGCAACATCCCTCCCCTCTAAATTCACATTCTTTTCTTACAAATTTCTTCATGGTCTTTTCTCTCCTGACTGCAATTTTCTTCAGCTTCCAACGTGCCAAGATATCAATACTCCTCTAATTCTTGCTTCTTAATTATCCCTTCATTTAATCGCTTCAGTAAAACTGCCAAGATTTTCAGCTCACAAATTCTCTCCAAACTGTTATTTTTATCTTGAAGACCATCATTCCAACCAATTTAGAAACATAGAAACATAGAAGATAGGAGCAGGAGTAGGTCATTCGACCCGTCAAGCCTGCTCCGCCATTCAACGAGATCATGGCTGATCTTAAAGTTCATTTGACATGCTAGTCCCTTCTTAATGGCTTAGTGTCAAATTTTATTTGATCCAATGATGCATTGGTATTTTTTATTTCTGTTAATGATAGTGCATTGAACAAAGTTATTGTTACTGAACTCAAGAAGAGTCAGCCTTGCATGAAGCTTAATTTGTCCTGTGAACATCAAACAAGGCAGATGCACAAGCTGTATCACCCTCATCCCCACCTGGTCAGCTGAATTACACCCAGACAGCTTAGCATAGAGTGCCATGAAATCCACCAATCAACAAACAGGGGAGGGGTGGGGGAGAGAAAAGGGGACAGGGAATACTTTCTCTTGCATCCAATTGGTTTGTTCCAAGTGCAAGTGAAATATTCACCTGGTAATTTTTCTCACCCTTGAATCCGAAGGTCTGAGTGTTCCACGGGTTAAACAGGTTTCTACTCAATATATAGTTCTGTGGTTGCCAAGTCCAGAAGGGAATCTCTAATCTATCATAATTGGAAAACTATTAAGAAAATCCTATTATCCTTCATCTGTGTGGATGCAAAATGAATCATCAAATTACGTTGTCCAAATCCGCTGGAAATAAGTCAGAGGAAAGGGTCGTGAAAGCAAAATATTCATTCAGTGGGAATTTGATAAGAATGTTGGGAACACGTCCTTTCTGGAACATAGCAGTATCCATGCCAACTCCTTTCACAAGTTTAGTTGGTTCCTTCAGTGCAAAAATTCTCAAAGACAATCAATTGAGTTGAGTCTGAAGGCCAATGTACCCAGTCTCAGTGAATATTAAATGTTATGGCTGGCTTTCAGATGACAAGCTAATCTGAGGCAAGTGAAACACGAAAGTCTACAACTACGTCTGTTCTCTCAGATGAATATTAAAGATCCTCTCTCAATTTTGAAGAAGCCTGAGAGAGTGGCTGGCCATTATGTAACAATCAATCTGTATTTTTTAAATACATGAAGTAAAGCATGAAAATCTGTAGACACCGTGGTTGAAGTAAATGCACAAAATGGTGGAGAAACTCAACAGGTCAAACAGTGCCCTTTTATGTAACAAAGGTAAAAATACATAACCGATGTTTCAGGCTTGAGCCCTTCATCAAGGTATGGAAAAATGTCAATAGGCATCTGTACAAAAGAGTAGGGAGGGAGGGGACAGCAGCAAACACGGCACTCTCCAGCTAGATGGCATTAACACCTGCTTTTCTGATTGCTAACCTGCTCTCCTCTCCCCCCCACTCCTCCTTTCCCTTCCCCTTTCACACACTCCCTTATCCCTTCCCTCTTTATTCACCTAACCATCCCTCCTCCCCTTGATTGCTGCTGTCCCCTCCTCCTTTCTCCACCTATCACCACCTGGCTTTGCGACCACCCTCCCCCCCCCACACACACTCTTTTGTTCAGATGCCTGCTGACATTTTTCCATACCTTGATGAAGGGCTCAAGCTCGAAACGTCCATTATGTATTTTTACCCTTGCTATATAAAGGACACCATTTGACCATTTCTCCATGATTGTGTTTTTATTTGTTTAAATACATGATCTGGTCATAATCACATTGTTATTTGTGGAAGATTGGCTATTGGATTTCTCCAGGCTCCAACAGTGACTAGGTTTCAGAAACATTCAATTGGCTGTGAAGCACATCATGTATCTTGGTTTGGTGTCTGTCGCTATAGCGTGGATCTCCCAGTGGCCACCCATTTTAATTCCCCACTCCATTCCTTTGCTGGCATGTTTGTCCATGGTCTAGTGCACTCCCACTGAGACCACCCTCAAATTGGAGGAACAATACCTCATCTTCCATCTGGGCACCCTCCAACCAGATAGCATTTACATGGAATTCTCTGGTGTCTGTTAATTTCCCACCCCACATCTTTTTCCCCCGTCTCTTTTCCTCTAGCTCTGTTTTCCCTTCTCTTCCTTTTTCCCTCTGTCTCCTTTCACAGAGCCAAAATCAATTCTCATGTTTCTTCTTATCATTTCCAATTCACACATTTTGTTGGTCTGCACTCTTCCTTCTCCCATTCCTCTCCCTTTCTTTCCCCAGCCTTTAATTCAAATGCCTGTCTTTTTTTTTTCACTCACACCTTGAGGAAGGGCTCAGGCCTGAAATATCAGCAAAATATCTTTACCTTCTATGGATGCTGCGAGACTGAGTTCCTCCAGCATTTCTGTGTTTTGACTATAATCTCAGTGTCTGAAAAATTTTGTGTTTCACTCTAATTAAATGCTAGCTAGCCTGAGAAGAGAAAATGTTAGGTCTTATTCTGGCACCAATCAGTATTATCACAGTATTCACAGCTTTTAATTAGGCTTTTCTGTGGATTGTCACCTTATCATGGTGGAGAAGCTTGTGTGGTCCGGTCATCCCGAGAGTAATGCCATCTGGAATGATGCTCCTGGTAGGGTCGTCCATGGCGGTGAGGTCCCGGACAAAGAACAATCCAACCAAGTCCTCAATGGTGGAACGGGGTTGGGCAAAGTTATTCTGAACTCGATGTCTGTGAAGGTGGATGAAGGCTGCAACAAATCCATCAGCTCCAGTCATCGTGGTTTTCTTGCCATTGGAACTAGTTGGTTGATTTGTGAAGTATCGTGCGCTTCTTGCAGTGCAACATCAAGGACACGTTAAACAAAGACACTCACAGGTGTCTTTGCTCTGTGGATCAACGGAAGGAAGGCCATCATCCTCGACTACAAGGGATAGCCACAATGACAAATTATGCAAGAATAGCAGGATTGCCAGCTCTGGAAGGACATCAGTACTGTTGTCCTCTGGCCATTAGAATGGATGATGGTGTTTGTACTGCAATTGCCTCTGTCCCATAATTCCAAACTTGAATTCAATTAATTCTTTTTAAATTCTGGTCAGTTGTTTTCTGCAAGAAGGAATTAATTAAAGTGAATTAAAAAAAATCTGCTTAAAAAGATCAACAAATTGAGCATAGAAACATAGAAGATAGGAGCAGGAGTAGGTCATTCGGCCCTTCGAGCCTGCTCCGCCATTCAACGAGATCATAGCTGATCTTAAAGTTCAGTACCCCGTCCCCGCCTTCTCTCCGTAACCCCTAATTCCCTTATACTGAAGAAATATATCTAATTCCCTCTTAAATATATTCAATGAACCTGCCTCTACTGCTCTCTGTGGCAATGAATTCCACAGATTCACCACCCTCTGGGTAAAGAAATTCCTCCTCATCTCGGTTCCAAATGGTTTGCCTATTATCCTCAAACCATGGCCCCGGGTTCTGGATTTTCCCATCGTTGGAAACATCCCTTCCGCATCCATTCTGTCCAGTCCTGCCAGAATTTTATATGTCTCTATGAGATCCCCTCTCAATCTTCTAAACTCCAGCGAGTACAATCCCAATTTGCGCAATCTTTCCTCATAAGTCATTCCTGCCATTCCAGGTATCAGCCTGGTGAATCGCCTCTGCACTCCCTCCATTGCAAAAACATCCTTCCTCAGATAAGGTGACCAAAACTGCACACAATACTCCAGGTATGGTCTCACCAAGGCCCTGTACAGCTGCAGTAAGGTATCCTTGTTCCTATACTCAAACCCTCTTGATATGAAAGCCAACATACCATTTGCCTTTTTTAACCGCCTGCTGTACCTGCATGCTCGCCTTCAGAGACTGATGTACAAGTACCCCTAGGTCTCTCTGCACTTCCCCATCTCTTAATCTATTGCCATTCAAATAGTAATCTGACCTCCGGTTTGTATTACCAACCAAGTCCAACCAAAATATCTTTACCTTCTATGGATGCTGGATAACCTCACATTTATCCACATTGTAGTGCATTTGCCATGTATCTGCCCAGTCACCCAATTTATCCAAATCATACTGGAGCTTCCTGATCCCTTCTTCAGTGCACACAACCCCTCCTAGCTTAGTGTCATCTGCAAATTTGGAGATATTACATCCAATCCTCTCATCTAGATCATTAATGTAAATTGTGAATGACTGGGGTCCCAGTACAGATCCCTGTGGTACCCCACTGGTCACCGTCTGCCACTCAGAAAACGAGCCATTTATCCCAACTCTCTGTCTTCTACCTGCCAGCCAGTTCTCAATCCACATCAATACTTTGCCCTCCATCCCATGAGCCTTGATTTTGCATGCCAGTCATTTATGTGGGACCTTATCGAAGGCCTTTTGGAAATCCAGGTACACCACATCCACTGGCTCTCCCCTATCTATTTTCAATAGATTTGTCAAGCACGATTTACCTTTTGTAAATCCATGTTGACTCTGTCCGATCCCTCCTCTGCTAGACATATGGTCCGCTATTACATCCTTAATAATGGATTCCATCATTTTGCCCACTACTGATGTAAGGCTCACCGGCCTATAATTCCCCGCTTTTTCTCTACCCCCCTTTTTAAATAGTGGGGTAACATTAGCTACCCTCCAATCCATGGGTACTGATCCTGAGTCTATCGAGTTCTGGAAAATAATTCTTAAAGCATCTGCTATCTGAATGGCCACTTCCTTGAGTACCCTAGGATGTAGATTAGCAGGCCCTTGCGATTTATCGGCCTTCAATTTCCCCAAGACCATGTCCTTAGAGATACTGATTTCATTCAGCTCCTCCCTTGCATTAGTCTCTATGTTTCCCAACATCATTGGGAGGTTATTTGTATCAGTGGGAGAAAAAGAATGGTCCAGATTTGAAGGGTTTCCACCCAAACTGATTCCTCCAGCACATTATGATTTGCTCCAGATTCCAGAATCTGTGGTCTCTTGTAGCTCATCAAATGGTTTTTAGTGATCTTGTACAAACTGTCTGCGTCATCCGGATTAGATTAAAACTGGATGTGAAGTGCATTGAGGTCTTGAGCTCCGGATATTTGTGCTCCACCCTGGACTCAGCGGTGAGCTCAGCTCAGAGCAGGAGGCCAGGTGTGTTTCCAGGTCACTTCTGATTTTCATATCACAGTGTACAGGTGCAGAAACAAGCTGACGCTCAGAGTGGCAGGAAACAAGAAAGTCTGCAGATGCTGTGATTGTAGTAAATATACAGAATTACTGAAGAAACTCAACAGGTCCTTCAGCATCTAAAGGAGACAAAGATATATGACCAACATTTTGGGCCTAAGTCCTTCAGCAAGGTATGGCCTTTGTGCATTTACTACAATCACAGAATCTGCAGACTTTCTTGTTTCCTGCCACTCTGAGTGTCAGCTTGTTTCTGCACCTGTACACTGCAATATGTTTCACTCTGTTTGACTGCTCCACTGTAAAAATCTCTTTGAGGGATGCCTACCCTGAAGAAGTTCTTCTCTCTCAGGGCTCAGGCCCAAAACATTGGTTATATATCTTTACCACCTATGAATGCTGCGGGACCTGCTGAGTTCCTCCAGCTCTTTTGTGCTTTACTCAGAATGGCACTGCTGGTTCTTTACAGATCCATCAACATAAAATAGATGCAGTTCAAAACTGCAATCCCACACTCGCATGGAATGGTACAAGATGATTTTATTTATTGTGACGAAGGTTGTGATTCAAGACACCAAAATATTTTATTGCTTGATCTAATTAAAAAATATTTCTCAGCTTGCAGCCCTGACACCTATGGCCCTGAATGTAGGCTGAAATGTAAATGTCAAAACGGAGCAACTTGTCATCGATTCCATGGGTGTCAATGCACATCAGGATGGCGTGGCCTGAACTGTGAGAAATCAGGTATCAGACATTGTGTATGAATGTGCACAGAAAACTGTGTGTGCTCTCTGCGGGTGCTCTCTGCGGGTGCTCTCTGCGGGTGCTCTCTGCGGGTGCTCTCTGCGGGTGCTCTCTGCGGGTGCTCTCTGCGGGTGCTCTCTGCGGGTGCTCTCTGCGGGTGCTCTCTGCGGGTGCTCTCTGCGGGTGCTCTCTGCGGGTGCTCTCTGCGGGTGCTCTCTGCGGGTGCTCTCTGCGGGTGCTCTCTGCGGGTGCTCTCTGCGGGTGCTCTCTGCGGGTGCTCTCTGCGGGTGCTCTCTGCGGGTGCTCTCTGCGGGTGCTCTCTGCGGGTGCTCTCTGCGGGTGCTCTCTGCGGGTGCTCTCTGCGGGTGCTCTCTGCGGGTGCTCTCTGCGGGTGCTCTCTGCGGGTGCTCTCTGCGGGTGCTCTCTGCGGGTGCTCTCTGCGGGTGCTCTCTGCGGGTGCTCTCTGCGGGTGCTCTCTGCGGGTGCTCTCTGCGGGTGCTCTCTGCGGGTGCTCTCTGCGGGTGCTCTCTGCGGGTGCTCTCTGCGGGTGCTCTCTGCGGGTGCTCTCTGCGGGTGCTCTCTGCGGGTGCTCTCTGCGGGTGCTCTCTGCGGGTGCTCTCTGCGGGTGCTCTCTGCGGGTGCTCTCTGCGGGTGCTCTCTGCGGGTGCTCTCTGCGGGTGCTCTCTGCGTGTGTCTGACACGTGCAGGTGTATGTTTGCTGGTATGTACACATGTATTTATTTTCTTATAGGCAGTTGTTTGTTCCAGAATGGATCATTTTTAAAACATGGATATTGTTTAATAATTTGAAGATATCACTGTTTGCAATGATAATATTAGATTTAAATAACCCTCATCTAGGCATCAGTGTTCACTATTCCATAACTTTCTCAATAATATTTGAAGATGGTCAGCCAGTGCTTAAGTTTGGTTATAAGAGTTCTGGATTAACAATTCAGGTGTAATTTGACATGATTCAAATCTGTTTTTAAAAAAAATCAAGACACAGAAATCAGTCAAAATGACAAGTACTTGTCAGACTACCATTAAAACATCACGAGGGACCGTCGGTATGTTTCAGTTCCACAGTGACATTGTTGGTTCTTAACCCCCTTAGGAAGTGACCTGATAGACCACTCCAATAAAAAGAGATAATGCTGGAAACACTCAGCAGGTGTTAGGTCTGCTTTGTTCATGAATGAGTGAGTCAGACACCAGACTGAGTCGAAATCAAGGTTCTTTGTTCTTTATTACCGGATTGTAACACTTGCAACTAACTGTGTTAGTTGGAGAAGGCGCATTCTGCCATTATCAGCAAGTGGTGTTTTTTTTATACCTCAGGATACGTACTTAGTAAATTATCATACCATGACATTGTCCAATGAATTAGCTGTTGCTATCCTTCTCTGTTAGTCTGCTGCACATCATTCTTGTTAGTGCAAAGCTTATCTTGAGTGTACAAGGTCATATCTGCATTCTGTTACTCCTTAGTACTGGGTGACTCCTTCTCCGGTCCCATCTCATGATGTTTTTACCTTACACAGGCCAGTCAGCAAACTGATGAAGAGTTCCAGATGTTAATTGTTTCTCTTGCCACAGATGCTGACTGGCCTGATAAGATTTTCTCACCTTATCTGTTTCTATTTCAGATTTGCAATATCAGCAGCTCTTGTTTTGATTTTCAATAATGAGCCATGAGACACTGAAGTGGAATTAGATAATTCAGCCCATCAAGTCCACCCCACCATTCCATCATTGCTGACTTACAATACTTTTTAACCAAATTCCTTCCTTCTCCCTGTAACCCATGATTCCCTTCCTAATCTAGAACATCTCTCTCTCTCTCTCTCTCTCTTTCTTACATATACACAATGTCTTGGCCTCCACAGCAATCTGTGGCAATGAAATCCATAGATTCACCACCCTTCGAGTAAATAAATTCTTCCTCATCTCTGTTTTAAAGGGACGTTTTTGTATTCTGAGACCATGCTCTCTGGTCCCCCACTACAAGAAATATCCTCTCCATTCAGATCTCTCAATTATCTTGTTAGAAGGTTCACCACCACCTTTATCACCTCTGGAGTCTTAATTTCAAGTTTATTGTGACATGTATTAGGATCCAATTATATCTTTTTTTTTTGCGAGCATACCAGCCAGACATTTCATAAATAGAACATCAAGTAGGAGATAGTACAGAAGTGCAGAGTGACAGAGAGGGATTAGTTAGAACAGAGCAAAGGCAACGTTAATTGACTATTGTGAAATCCATTCAGAAATTTGATTATAGGGGAAAGAACTTTCCTTGAATCTGGTGGGGCATGATCTTGCACTCATGAATCTTCCCAACAAAAGGTGAGTGGTCAGGGTGGAATGAGTCTATTAATTTGATGGCTACTTTTCCAAGGCAACAGGGCAGTGGTTTTCAAACTTCCCCCTCCCCCCTAAACTCACATTCTGCCTTAAGCAATCCCTATGCCATAAGTGTTCTGTGATTAGTAAGGGGTATGTGAGTGGGAAGAAAAAGGTTGAAAACAACAGTTATAATCATGTGGGATTGACTCGTTATGTACATGATTTCTTAACTCCAACGGAAATGGGCCATTGACAATTTTTCTCATGCAAAATATTTCAGTATCAATTGGGTTTAGATCAGTGGTTCTCAACCATTTAAAAAACACCTGAAGCAATCCCTTACTAATCACAGATCACTTATGGCATAGGGATTATTTAAGGTGTAATGTGAGTTTAGGGGGGCAGTTTGAAAAACCACTGTAATAGGGTATAGATGCAATTGATAGAGGGGAGGGGATATGTGTGATGGCCTGAGCATAGATTTAGGAGGAGCATTTCCAAAACTATGCAGTAATGCTCTCTGGAAGGATACCTTCAATGATGCATCTGCGGAAGTTGTTAAAGGAATTCTCTGCCCGTAAAAACACTAGAAACTGCCTCCTTAAATACAATCTATTTAAGACAGATTTTTGCAGAGAAAGGAAATTAAGGTTTGTGGGGAAAAGGCATGTAAGAAGAGCTGAGTTCCCAGCCAGATCAGCCATGGTCTTGTTGAATGGTACAGCTCTTATGCTGGCGATATGCCAAATTTCCTCAGGCTTCTGTGGATGGAGAGGTGCCGGTGACCTTTTTTTCTCTTTAGCGCTTCAACTAAGAGCTGAGTGGTGAGCTGAATGGCACCTTGCAAGCCAAGCCAGATTCCCCTGACAAGAAATAAGGAGAAAAGCTAGTAAGTGGAAATTGTTTTTGGTCATGGAACAGTCAGGATTTTGGAAGAGCTGGGCTCGTTGACTGATTATCTCCATTATATTATGTTGTAGTAGAATTGTCATGACATATGAAGTACACTTGTGATCTATTTAGGGATATTTGGTAATACTTACTTGATTTTCTTCCCTTTAGATCACATTCCTAAGATAGTGGACACCTTTACAGAAGTTGAATTGAACCTGAAGTCAAGCCCGATAATGAGATGTTCTGCTTCAGCCATACCTTTACCCGTTAATGGGGAAATTCAAATCCGAAAATCTAAAGGTGTCATTCTAAAGGTGAGTGTTCTAAGAAATAATTCAGATGTTGCACTTCTGCATTAGGCTTCAAAGTATAGCCCAAGGGATTGTTCCCACATTTTCTATTAATAGTATCAACAACTTAAAGATTTTTTTTCAAACTAAGAAGAATTCCTGCAACCCCACCATGAGGTTCACAGATCATTCAGTCCCAGTAGATATCGTTAAGATATCTATTGGAAGTAAAGGGTAACAAATGTTTGGGCTCGGGGCCCGAACACATCTTGATGAATAGCCAGAAATATTGCTTTCCCTCTACTTCCTGTAATGTTGTGAGACTTGCTGAGTATCTCCAGTACTTTTGTGTATTGCACTACAACCCCAGTGTCTGCTAGGGAGGCCATTCCAAAGGAAGACATAGTGATAGGTCACCATCTATCTCTCACACACACACACTGTGTTTGCATTTGTTGTTTTTGCAATACTGCTTAAATTAAATGATATATATAGCAACCTATGACCATGTCCTCCTTTGGAATGGCCACCTTAAGTCTGCAGATTTTACAGTTATTTGGGGTAATAGTTAAACTACTGTTTGTTGGGATTCCAGTCTAAGATGTTTCTCCCTCAATTGTTCATCTTTTTGTCTACCCCCTGTTCAGTCTTTTCACCTAATCTCTTTCCTTTGCTCTCTCTCTCTCTCTCACTCTCTCTTTCTCCCACCCCCTTTACTGTTCTCTCTGCTCCCCTTGCCTTATCTCTCCATCTCCCTCCTCCCCTCTTTAGTTCAGTCTCTTTCTCCACAACACTGGTAAATGGCTGATGATTCAAATTAACAACAAGGGGGCTTTATTATCACAATAAAGGCTGATAGTCTGGAACATTATCCTCACTGTGGCTTACTTGGATGTTGGCAAGCTTAGTACATTGAAATATACAAAAAGCAGTGATCATTTGATATAATTAAGGGGTCACACCTCAGGACAACTCTTTCATAAGAACAGAGAAAAAAATAGCAGGCGTAAGCCATTTGTCCCTGCCTTATTTGCCATTCAATAAGATTATAGCTGACCTTTTGGCTCCATGCTTTTTTTCTGCAGAACCTCCTATTTCTTGAACAAATTTCTAACTTAAAATATGTCACTTATTTAAGTTTTAAGTTTTCTCAGTTCAGACCAAGAGACATTGACTTGAAATACAAATTCTGTATCATACTTATCAAACTCTACTGCATCAGGTGAGTATTTCTCAGTTCACAACAGCAAAGAAACAACAGCAAAGAAACAGGCCCTTTGGCCCATCTAAGCCATGCTGAACTACTTTTCAGCTCAGCTCGGGACCTGCACGCAGACCATAGCCCATACCCCTTCCATCACCGAATTTCACTTAAATTTTGAAATCAAACCTGCATCTACCATCTCGTTCCACACTCACATGAGTGAAGAAATTCCCTCTAATGTTCCCCCTTTAAAATTTTCACCTTCCACCCTTAATTCTTTTTCTTCTCTAATGCAAACTGAGTGGTAAAAGCCTTCTTGCATTTACTACTATCTACACCTCATAGTTTTGTATACCTCTATCTCCCCTCAATCTCTGACACTCCAGGGAATGGACCCAGCTCTTGAACCCAGCTCTTCAAATTCCCGGCTGACAACATCCTTGTAAATTCTCTCTGCATTTTAATTCTTATTGATATCTTTCCCATGGCTAGATTCCCAAAACTGCACAAAATACTCCAAATTTGTTCTCACCAATGTCTTAAACAACTTCAGTACAACATCCTAACTCCTGTACACAATACTTTGATTTATGAAGGTCAATGTGCCAAAAGCTCTCTTTACAACTCCATCTACCTATGATACTCCTTGCATGGAATATATATCTGTATTCCTAGATCCTTCTGACTCTTACCTGTGCACTTTCTTGATTTTCTTTTCGTTCTCTCTGTATTGCACAGCTTGTTTATGTTTATGCTGAGTACAGTTTATTTTTTTGCAATACCAATTGGATGTTAATTCTGCCGTGCCCACAGGAGAAAAAGGAATCTCAGGGTTATATGTAATGTCATGTATGTACTCTGGCAATGAATCCGAAATCTGCACGGCACTTCGCAGTGCCCTATATGTACCAAGAATGCAGTGACTGCGGTTGCTTAGTGAACATACATAGACTCATAGAGTTATACAACAGGGAAGTGGGCCCCTCGGCTTTAGATGTGAGAGGAAGGGATGTAATGAAGGTGGAAGCATTGCATTGTTCATCAGAGAGGGCACAATGGTGGCTCATCTTACTGAGACAATGTGGGTAAAGATTAACAAAAGAAAAGTACAAACACTCTTGTAGGTCAATACAGTAAAAACCTCACCACAGCCACTGGGAGGTGGAGGAATAGGTATATAGACAGATGATGGAAAGTTTCAAAAGAAATAAGCTTGTTGTAGTGGGAGACTTTAATTTCGCCAATATTGACTGGGACATCCTTAGTGCCAGGGGCTTAGATGAGAAGAATTTGTTAAACACATCTAGGAGAGTTCCATGAAGGAGTACATAGACAGTCCAACCAGGAAAGGGGTCATACTCAATCTTGTATTGACAAATGAGCCTGATGATCGAAGTTTCAGTGGGGGAACATTTTGGGAATAGTAATCATGATTCCTTAAGTTATAATATAGTTATGAATAAGGATAAGGCTGGACTTTCAGGACTGGCCATATTCTATTGAGTGGGAAGGAGAGGGATTGTAAGATAAGAAATCCTTGGATGATCAGAGAGGTCACGAATTTACTAAAATAGAAAAAATGAGGCATATGCAAGGTTTAGGAAGCTACAATGGGACTTGTCCCTGGAGAATGTAAAGATTGCAGCAAAGAGCTCAAACAGGGCGTGAAGTGTCTTTTTGTGAGCAGGATTTACACTTGCATCATGCAGAGAATGGGTAGGGAAAGGAGAGGACTGCACAAGGACAAAGGAGGCAATTCGACCAGAGGAAATGGGCGAGCTACCAAATGTGTACTTTGCATTTGTGTTTACCAAAGAGAAAGAAATGGGGGAAAGTGATAAAGAGTATAACATGGAGAATGATAATATGTTTAATCAAGAAAGTCTGCAGATGGTGGGGTAAAGCACAATACATAAATGAGCTGGAGAAACTCAATAGGTCACGCAACATCCATAAAGAGTTACCAAGGATTCAGGCCTGGGAAAACTTGGCAAAGGGCTCTTTATTTTCTATGGATGCTACTTGACCTGCTGAGTTTTTCCAATGATAACGTAGAGAGAGAGATGTCGATATTGATAGATACTGTATATTTTGGCATATGTCGACCAGCATATAAAATGACATCCCCCCCCCCCCCACTTTTTCACAGCCTCATTTTAAGGGCTTTTGATATATCGAGTGAATGTCAACCCCAATTTTCTGCCGCTTGATGTGCTCACTGACCAGTGTGAAAGTTGACTCCAAAAGCTCGCGATGCTGAGATGGGCCATTGACCGGCGTATACGTCGACCCCCATAGATCACGCAGATTGATCTGCTGGGCTTTGGCTGGAGGTGATTGCTATCATGGAAGGTCCATCCACACAATGCACACATGACAAAAATATGAAGTGAGCTTTAAGTTAAAAATGATAGAAATGGCCAAGAAAACCAACAACTGAGCTGCTGCAAGAAAATTTGATGAAGTTGGTAAGAGATTGGAGGAAGAGAGACTTTAAGAAAAATACCAAAAAGGCCATGTTCTTTGAGAAAAGGAATCGCTCGTTGGCCAGAGTTGGAAAATCACGGTGCAGAATGGGTGCGTGAACAGAGGCAAGATCGCAACATAGTCCCCCAAAATAAAATAACATTTACACTGCAGTGGGCAAAGTCACAGCCAGACCTGTAATGATTTTGAAGCTACAGTAGACTGATACAATCATTTCATGAACAGGAAAAAAACTGGTATTATGACAAAAACAAAAGTAGAAACTACCGAAAGATCTTTATCATAAACTTGTAAGTTTCCATTGGCAAATATCGGAAACACGGATGAAACCCCCATGAATTTTGACATGATAGGCAACAGGCCAGTGGAATGGAAAGGTGTCAAACCTGTGAAAACCAGAAGTACGGGCTGCAAAAGGACCAAGTTTACCATGGTGTAAATATGCATGGCCAATGGGACAAAGTTAAGACCCATGGTAATCTTCAAATGCAAAATTAAATTGAAAATGAGATTCCCTGCCAGTATTTTTGTACATTTTCATGAAAAAGGGTGGTTGGAAGAAAATGTCTATCCATAGTTTTACACCAATGTGTGGAACAGGCGGCCCGGGCGTTTACACAAAGAACGGAGTTTGCTCATCCGGGATATGTTTCTTAGCCACTTAACTGAGAAGACTAAAAGTAGATTAGCACTACATAATACTTACAAGGAAGTTATCCCTGGTGGCTTGAGGTCTATATTGAAACCTCTTTGTCTTCTTGAACAAGCCATTCAAAGACAAGGAATGGAAAACATGGATGTCAAGTGCTGAAAAGTCATTTACAAAAGGCGGGGCAATGCATGCTGCATCACTTAATATGCTGTGTAACTTCGTGCTCAAGGCATGGGACAAATTTAAAGTAGAGACTGTGATAAAAATCATTTAAAAACTGTGGTACCTCTTGTCCAATCGATGGGACCAACAACGACACTGATAACGAAGCTGAAACGGCCTCATCAGATACAGACTGGGACCCATATGATGACTCTTTAAACGGAGGATGGATGTGCTTGCCGCCATCTTTGCTTCAGCCAACGATAGTGAGCGTAAATTTGAAGGCTCTAATTGTGTTGTTTTCGATAAAAATTTCAATGAAAATTTGTCGCAGTCAGCTTGTTATTTTTTAAAAGTTTTTCAGGGTCAACTTGTATGCCGGATCAGCGCGGACTGCATTTTGAGCTGAATTTAAGGTCTCAAAGTATGCCTGGCATATAAGTCGACCCCATTTTCGGAGATTATTTTGGGTTTAATGACCCGACTTGATCACCAAGATATATGATAGATAATATATGTTATATCAAATACCACTTATATTTGACACCGCAGAAATTGATCAAGGCTAAACTGGAATTTCAGACCAATGCTTGAGGTGTGGCATAATGACAGGAACCTTTGTGCATGCAACCTGGACGTGTATCAAGGTGAAGCGCTATTGGGTAGACCTAGGCCAAGTCCTGGAAAGAATTATAGGTAAAGAATTCCCACAGGATCCAGAATTGTTCCTGCTAGGGGATATGCTGGGCATAAGACTTGCGATGAAGTTGTCCCAATTTCAAATGCAAGACATAATGATTGCATTGGCAATAGCCAGGAAGTGCATAATGTTTACCTTGAAATTCAACTCTCATCTAGTCATTGCACGTTGGAACATGGAAATGTGGAGTTGTGTCCCTCTAGAGAAAATTACCCATAATCTGAGAAAAAAATATAGTGCGTTCCTTAAAATTTGGCAATCATATTTAAATGACATTGGAAGACAGGTATAGTGTGGGCCTACATGCCTCTAACCCCTACTTCACCTATTTGGGGTGGACTAGGAAGGTGGTTCCATCACACCACAATCGAGAACAGCCAAAGAAAATTGGCAACCCGGGCGCTGAGATGTATTTATTGGTCAATGTTTTTTCCATTTTGTCCTTTGTTCCTGTTGGTCTGGGTGTGGTGTGCGAATGTGGTTGTCCAATGGCGTTTTGATCTGTGTCTGGCCCTAAATGGGTTAGCTAAGAAGCTACTTGAAAGGAATAAGGAGCAGGGACGATTCCAATACTGATTCCCTTACCCATGTTGTAGATGTCCTGTATATGAGGTGTGGAGGGTTGGAGGGGGGTGGTGGGATGAGGAAGGGGGAGTGGAAAATGACTTGAACTCAGCGGTTGATTTTGTATATGGCTACAATTATATTTGTAAATATTTCAATATGGAAATAGTTTGAGTTTTAAAAATTATAAATAAAATATTTTAAAAAGGGATAAGATTTATTCACATTTGGACAGCCCTTGTCCAATTAGTGGCTGTCAACATGCTGTGTGAGTGGCAGGTTGTATCTTGCCAGTTTAATTGAGCTTTTTGAGGTCAAGGATGTGATTGATAAGGGTAGGGCAGTGAATGTTGTCGACATGGACTTTCATAAGGCATTCGACAAGACCCTATCAGGAGTAGAAATACATGGGATATGGGATTGACAGGCCATTAAAAGAGCAAGGGTACTGGTGGAAGTGTGCTCTCCTGGCTGGAGGTCTATGACCAATGATGTTCTGCAGGGATCGATGTTGGGCCTTCATCGTTTTTCATTTATGGAAGTAGCCTGGATGGAAAGGTAGGTGTAAAAACACAATGCTGGAGAAACTCACCAGGTCAGGCAGCATACTTTACGTAGCAAAGATAAAGATAACCAACATTTCAGGCCTGAGCCCTTCATTAATGAGAAAAATGTAGACAGGTGTCTGAATAAAATGGTAGAGGGAGGAGCAAGGGGAGGACAGCAGTTAGAAGAGTTAGTAAGTTTGCAGATGACACTACAGTTGGTGGAGCTGTGGAAAGGATAAAATTGATCTAGATTAGTTAAAGATCTGAGCAGAGAAATGGCAGATGGGATTTAATCCTGATGAGTGTGAGGTGTTGCATTTTAGGAGGTTAAATGTCAGGGGAAAGAATACAGTTAATGGCAGGACTTTTCAAAGTATTATTGTGCAGAGGGAAGTTGGGTTTCAGATCTGTAGATCTTGAAAGTGGCAACAGAAGTAGATCGTGTGGTAGCGAGGGTTTATGGTATGCTTGCCCTCAGAGAACACGGCATTGAGCATAAAAGAAACAAAGTCATGCTGCATTGGTTTAGCCACACTCAGAATATTGTATGTCATACAGAAGGCTGTGGAAAGATTGAGGTTAACAAGGATGTTGCCTGGATGAGAGAATGTGACCTATAAGAAGAGGTTGGACAAACTTGGGTTGTTTTATCTGGAGCGTCAGAGGCTAAGGGATGACCTGATAGAAGATTGTAAAATTATGAAAGGCATAGATAAGGTAGATGGACAGAATTCTTTTCTCAGGGATGCAGTGGGGGGGGGGGGGGGGGGGGGGGGGAAGGGAGAGTTCTAAACATCCCTCCTCTGCACAGCTATCACTTTTCAAAACTTTAAATGGTAGTTTTTCTAGTTTTTGGATAAAATTCTTCCTGAAACAGGTTCTTCTGTCACCTTTTACCATCCCTGCTTCCTTAATGATTTGCTGAAGTCATCCTTATTTTCCTGTCCTATATTCCAACACCCTGTTTGCAGTAGTTTCCAGAGTCTGTTCTCGGAGTCCACTACATGATCAATAAGTTACTCCACGTTCACAATTATACTGTTCATTAATCAGGTTGGGAGAGAGAGTAATAAAGACATTTTAAGGCTGTTGAGGTCCTCGCCCTATATCATTCCAGGAATCGCAGTGGAGTTGAGATTTAAATATGTGTTTCTGCTTAATTCACTTTATCAAATTGAGCAGGTAAACAAAGCCCTTATTATTCCAAATTTATGAACTATTACTAATTTGAAGATTTATTCTCATTTCATGCAAAAAAATTCCTCTGGTATTTTGTTCAAGGATGGTGTTATTATCTATAGTATTTATACAAGGTCAGAACAAGTTATTCAATTGTCAGAAATAAATTGAAGTATTATTTGTATTTTAATTTCAGGCAATAAAATCCATCATGCAAGGGAATTTAACTACTTCAGAATTCAAATTGCCACAGATCAGCTCACAGGATGAAGGTGTATGGGAGTGTGGAGTCAATACATCCACTGGTGCTGACTCCAGGAGATTCAAAGTCTTTGTAAAAGGTAAGAACTTCCAAAAGCTTTGACCTTGATCTTTAGCTATTAGCCGCTGTGTGGGCCCTTTAATTTTTTTTTAAACATACTGGACGGTTACAGGTCCTTCTGGCCCAAATACCCCAATTAACCTACAACCCCCCCTCCCCCGATACATTTTGAAGGGTGGGAGGAAACCGGAGCACTCAAGGGAGGTCAAGGGAGAATAAATAAACTCCTTATAGACTGCTCCAGATTTGAACCCAGGTTGCTGACGTTGTAATATTGTTGAGCTAACTGCTACGTTAACTATGAGCAGCATTAAATGCAAGCCTGTTTCTGCAAATCCTGGACAAACTTCACTGTTATACTAGTCACTCCAATATTACAGGTGTGTGCATTTGTGATGGTGTCATCTCAATAGCCTGTAAACTGCAGTTAGGAGGAAAGGGCAGAGATAAAGGAGAGGAGTTCCTGTGATTCTATTTCCCAGCGAGCACCAGAGTAATAATTTGAAAAAGTTACAGTATCGTGGGTTTCTAAATATTCTCTTCTTCTTTGGCTTGGCTTCGCGGACGAAGATTTATGGAGGGGGTAAAAAGTCCACGTCAGCTGCAGGCAAATGGACATAAAAATCCTTAAACTGGAAAAAAAATAAAGCAGATACACAGTGATGGGAACCCTTGCCTAGAAATTGGATTGTTCAGGTTTATTATCATCACAAAAGACAAAGGAGGAAAAACCCAACATCCAACACCAACCAACCAATTTTCCCTTGCAACCGCTGCAACCGTGTCTGCCTGTCCTGCATTGGACTTGTCAGCCACAAACGAGCCTGCAGTTGACGTGGACATTACCCCTCTGTAAATTTTTGTCTGCGAAGCCAAGCCAAAGAAAAGAACATGTACAACCTGACAAAGCAGTGTTTAACCAGACCACGATACACACATGATAAGTAGCACATAAAAATATAGAAACATAGAAACATAGAAGATAGGAGCAGGAGTAGGTCATTCGACCCTTCGAGCCTGCTCCGCCATTCAATGAGATCATGGCTGATCTTAAAGTTCAGTACCCCGTTCCCGCCTTCTCTCCGTAACCTTTAATACCCTTATACTGAAGAAATAGATCTAATTCCCTCTTAAATATATTTAATGAACCTGCCTCTACTGCCCTCTGTGGCAATGAATTCCACAGATTCACCACCCTCTGGGTAAAGAAATTCCTCCTCATCTCGGTCCTAAATGGTTTGCCTATTATCCTCAAACCATGGCCCCGGGTTCTGGATTTTCCCATCACTGGAAACATCCCATCTGCATCCATTCTGTCTAGTCCTGCCAGAATTTTATAGGTCTCTATGAGATCCCCTCTCAATCTTCTAAACTCCAGCGAGTACAATCCCAATTTGCGCAATCTTTCCTCATAAGTCATTCCTGCCATTCCAGGTATCAGCCTGGTGAATCGCCTCTGCATTCCCTCCATTGCAAGAACATCCTTCCTTAGATAAGGTGACCAAAACTGCACACAATACTTCAGGTGGGGTCTCACCAAGGCCCTGTACAGCTGCAGTAAGGTATCCTTGTTCCTATACTCAAACCTTCTTGATATGAAGGCCAACATACCATTTGCCTTTTTAATCGCCTGCTGTACCTGCATGCTCGCCTTCAGAGACTGATGTACAAGTACCCCTAGGTCTCTCTGCACTTCCCCATCTCTTAATCTATTGCCATTCAAATAGTAATCTGCCCTCCGGTTCGTATTACCAAAGTGGATAACCTCACATTTATCCACATTGTAGTGCATTTGCCATGTATCTGCCCAGTCCTTCAATTTATCCAAATCACACTGGAGCTTCCTGACCCCTTCTTCCGTGCACATAACCCCTCCTAGCTTAGTGTCATCTGCAAATTTGGAGATATTACATCCAATCCCCTCATCCAGATCATTAATGTAAATTGTGAACAGCTGGGGTCCCAGTACAGATCCCTGTGGTACCCCACTGGTCACCGCCTGCCACTCAAAAAACGAGCCATTTATCCCAACTCTGTCTTCTACCTGCCAGCCAGTTCTCAATCCACATCAATACTTTGCCCCCAATCCCATGAGCCTTGATTTTGGAAGCCAGTCGTTTATGCGGGACCTTATCGAAGGCCTTTTGGAAGTCCAGGTACACCACATCCACTGGCTCTCCCCCATCTATTTTACCTGTCACCATTTCAAAGAATTCCAATAGATTTGTCAAGCACGATTTACCTTTTGTAAATCCATGTTGACTCCGTCCGATCCCTTCTCTGCTAATCATATGCTCCGCTATTACATCCTTGATAATGGATTCCATCATTTTGCCCACTACTGATGTAAGGCTCACCGGCCGATAATTCCCCGCTTTTTCTCTACCCCCCTTTTTAAATAGTGGGGTAACATTAGTTACCCTCCAATCCATGGGTACTGATCCTGAGTCTATCGAGATCTGGAAAATAATTCTTAAAGCATCTGCTATCTGAATGGCCACTTCCTTAAGTACCCTAGGATGTAGATTATCAGGCCCTTGGAATTTATCTGCCTTCAATCCCATCAATTTCCCCAAGACCATGTCCTTAGAGATACTGATTTCTTTCAGTTCCCAACATCCTTGGGAGGTTATTTGTATCCTCGCTTGTAAAAACAGAACTAAAGTAAGAATTTAATTGGTCTGCCATTTCCTTATTCCCCATTATATATTCCCCTGATTCCGACTGCAAGGGACCTACTCTGGATTTCACCAATCTTTTCCTCTTGACATATTTATAAAAGCTTTTGCAGTCGGTTTTTATATTTGCCGCAAGCTTACTTTCGTAATTTATTTTTGCTCTCTTGATTAATCCCTTTGTCCTCCTTTGGTGCATCTTGAACTGCTCCCAGTCTTCGGTTGCGGTACTGTTTTTGGCCAATTGATATGCTCTCTCTTTGGACCCAATGCTGTCTCTAATTTCCCTTGTTATCCACGGTTGAGTCACCTTTTTTTGGTTTATTTTTATGCGAAACCGGTATAAACGATTTTTGCAATTTCTCCATTAGATCTGTGAATGCTTTCCATTGTCTATCCACAGTCAACTCCCCCATAAACACCACCCAATCAATCTTACTCAACTCCCGTCTCATACCATCATAATTCCCTTTATTTAAATTCAGGACCTTAGTCTCGGTTTTAATTTCATCACTCTCCATGTCGAGTGAGAATTCGATCATATTGTGATCGCTCCTACCCAAAGGGCCTCGCACAACAAGATTGTTGATTAGCCCCTTATCATTGCATAATACCCAATCTAAAATGGCCTGCTCCCGAGTTGGTTCCTCGACATATTGGTCTAGATAACCGTCCCGTAAACATTCAAGGAATTCCTCCTCCTCGGTATTTTTACCAATTTGACTAGTCCAATCTATATGCAAATTAAAGTCTCCCATGATGACATGCGTGTTCTGTTTACTGAAACAAAGAATCATAGAACACTGCAGCACAGTGTTTGGCACGGTTAGGGCAGCACGGTTGGCATAGTAAGTGTAACTCCAATACAGCATCAGCAATCAGGACTGGGGTTCAAATCCCACGCTGTCTGTAAGGAGTTTGTTCGTTCTCCCTGTGTTTGCATGGGGGCTCTAGTGTTCTCCCACCTTTTGAAAGATACCAGAGGTTAATTGGGTGTCAATGGGAGCCACGGGCTTGTGGGACAAAATTTCCTTTTACCGTGCTCTATGTCTAAAGTTAAAAATTTAGAAAGGGGTCCTTTGCCCTATCTAGTCTGTCCGAACAATATCCTGCTTAGCCTCAATGACGTGCATCCTGAAACATTATTGTATGAAGTGCTCTTTGCAAATTGGATTCTCTTTATTTTTTACGTGACCATAATTCAAAACACCCTGACTTGTTTCATCATTCCTGCATCCACTCTACCAAACCTGTAAGAAGGCTTCAATGAGATCACCTTCAATGAGATCAATGATCTCATCTTCAATGAGATCACCTCTCATTTTCTAAAGCAAGGCCATATAGGCTCCATCTGCTTCAGAGATTGCAGGGATTACTCCGTGGTGCTCTGGCTGCCACAAGTACAATAACCAGTCATGTGTACTCCAAGACATAGTATTCCAGGTGATTTCTTGCCAGGGGACCAATAGAATTGTGGGAAATTGACTCATTTTTGGATCCAGACTTTCTCCCCTTCTGCACCTTCATTGATTTAGATGAAAAAACATCCAGGTTCCTCTGAGCACAAAAACTTTTCCATCTCTTGTCAGTTAAGCAATACCTTGTTTCTTCCCCCAAAGTGGATTGACTCATTTTTGGATCCAGACTTTCTCCCCTTCTGCACCTTCATTGATTTAGATGCAAAAACATCCAGGTTCCTCTGAGCACAAAAACTTTTCCATCTCTTGTCAGTTAAGCAATACCTTGTTTCTTCCACCAAAGTGGATAACAACATGGCTCTTGGCATTATATTCATTCTCATCACCCATTTCACTGTCCTGCTAATATCTCCTTCAAACCTCTTTGCATCCCCCTGTCTAACCATGCTGCACAAAGCCTTGCATTATCAGCACACAGGGATATATTATACCCAGTGACCTCGTCAAAATGATTCACCTAGATGTACTGAATAGTTCCACTGGTCGCACCCTGAATACCTAAAAATGACCTATTTATTTCAATTCTCTGATTGCTGTCTGCTAACCAATCTATGCAAGAATAGATGCCAAAGCTCTCATTTTATTTCATTATTTTATTAAAAGGCTCCTGAAGTTCAAATATTATGCAACTATTATGCAATGAAGCTTTAAAAATCTCTAACAAATGTATCAGACATAATTTTACTTTCATTTATCCATGTTGGATCTGCTCAATCTTATTTTTATTTTCTAAGTACTATACCATGCTACCCCATGCTTAATGAAAGATTCCTGCAACTTCCCTACTACTGATGTTTCTCTTTCTTTGGCTTGGCTTCGCGGACGAAGATTTATGGAGGGGGGTAAAAAGTCCACGTCAGCTGCAGGCTCGTTTGTGGCTGACAAGTCCGATGCGGGACAGGCAGACACGATTGCAGCGGTTGCAGGGGAAAATTGGTGGGTTGGGGTTGGGTGTTGGGTTTTTCCTCCTTTGCCTTTTGTCAGTGAGGTAGGCTCTGCGGTCTTCTTCAAAGGAGGTTGCTGCCCGCCAAACTGTGAGGCGCCAAGATGCACGGTTTGAGGCGATATCAGCCCACTGGCGGTGGTCAATGTGGCAGGCACCAAGAGATTTCTTTAGCTAACTGGTATATACTTCTTTGTTTCAGAATCCGAATCAGAATTTATTGTCATGAACAAGTCTTGAAATTCATTGTTTTGTGGCAGTAAAAATAATAATGCATAAGAAGTAAGGTAGAGTCTATGGTTCATTGATTATTAAGGAATCTGAAGGAATCCTACCTTCCTTCTCTGTGACTGCAAAGTTGAAGCATCACTGTGCTATACCTTTCATTCCTTCATGATTCTCTTCTGTTTCCAGAAGGTTTTCCCTACCTTCTTCCATGAAGACAGAAATAAAACACAGTAAAACCCCTGGTATCCAGCACCTATGGCAGATGCTTGAAAAGTTGCTTCAGAATGGGTGTTTCATGAGTTGGCAAACTAACGGCAAGGTTTTAAACCTCGATATTTTTGACCGTTTCATTTTCCATGATTATTTTGCCAGTTGCTTGAATTCCAGATAACAGGGTTTTTTTTTCTGTGCTGCTTAATTTCTCTCGTGTTTTCCTATTCCCCAATATCGTTTCTCCAATCTCAGTTTCGAAGTGGCCCCATTAATTTTTCCTAACAGCTTTTCTGCACAGCCATAGAATGTTTGATAGTCCGCTTTCTTGATTCTTCCCAAGTTACCCTTTTATTATATTTTATCTATCCTTGTTCATTTCTTTAACAGAGTTTGCTGACATATGAAAATTTCGCAATCATGAGGCTTGGGAATGTTGTTATTTTTTTCTGTTATCTAATGCTATCTTTATTTTTTCTTGCTCACTACGGCTGGAGCAGTTACGCTGTTACTTGTTTCCCAATCTACCACAGACAACTCACACTTCCTCCTTTTATAGATGTTTTAACTCAAGTCAAAGCTCTTGTTTCAAATTGAGCTACTTTTTATTAAAAGTTCAGACAATATATAGTTAGAATTATGATCAGTACTCTTTACAGGCACTCTAATTAACATTTCATTAATTAACTCTTTCTCTTTCTCTGCCTCTCTCTCTCTGTCTGTTTCTCTCACTCTCTCTCTCTCTGCCCCTGCCTCTCTCTCTCTCTCTGCCCCTGCCTCTCTCTCTCTGCCCCTGCCTCTCTCTCTCTGCCCCTGCCTCTCTCTCTCTGCCCCTGCCTCTCTCTCTCTCTGCCCCTGCCTCTCTCTCTGCCCCTGCCTCTCTCTCTGCCCCTGCCTCTCTCTCTCTGCCCCTGCCTCTCTCTCTCTGCCCCTGCCCCTCTCTCTCTGCCCCTGCCTCTCTCACTCTGCCCCCCTCTCACTCTGCCCCCTCTCACTCTGCCCCCTCTCACTCTGCCCCCTCTCACTCTGCCCCCTCTCACTCTGCCCCCTCTCACTCTGCCCCCTCTCACTCTGCCCCCTCTCACTCTGCCCCCCTCTCACTCTGCCCCCTCTCACTCTGCCCCCTCTCACTCTGCCCCCTCTCACTCTGCCCCCTCTCACTCTGCCCCCTCTCACTCTGCTCCCCTCTCACTCTGCCCCCCTCTCACTCTGCCCCCTCTCAGTCTGCCCCCCTCTCACTCTGCCCCCCTCTCACTCTGCCCCCCTCTCACTCTGCCCCCCTCTCACTCTGCCCCCTCTCTCTCTCTCTGCCCCCTCTCTCTCTCTCTGCCCCCTCTCTCTCTCTGTCCTCCCTCTCTCTGCCCCCCCCCCTCTCTGCCTCCTCCCTCTCTCTCTCAATTTGTCCATGTCTCTCTCCATCTCTGTCTCTCTCTCAAAATGCAGAACTGTTATAATGGGGCCATTATGTATGTGGAACAAGAATTCATTCATTCATCATACATTATAATGAGAGCAGGTGGATTTGCGTCACAGAATTGAGGAAATGCATGATACATGAGTATTATTGCATGTGCCTGTGCATGGAAAAGGATCCGCACACTAACATGGATTGGACAAATAGTGTGCAGTCCAAACTTCCATTTCATGCATTTTCACCTAGAAGTGATGATTTACTCTGGATTAAATTATTTTTATTTGATTAGCCACTGAAAAATTTGCTTCACATAATTATCCTACTGGGGATCAGTCCCTAATCTCTTGAATCACCAGACCATTGTGTTGGTTGTTTCATGTGACACTGAATGGAATGAATTTATTATCTGATTTACCTGTTAATCTCAGTGAGGTTTAAAACTATTCTTCATCAAACATCATCTTCATGAAACTGATGTTGGAAGGACTTGTCTTTTGTTGCCTTTTTTCTTATTTTACAGACAAGTACTCATTTTTCTTGCAGTGCCTCCGATTCCAGTTAACATTCCAAGTGTCCTGCAGAAGAAAAGCAGGCAGCTAAAAGTGAATCCAAACAGTGAGAATTTCACTGGAGATGGGCCAGTGAAATCTGTTAAACTCCTCTACAAGCCCAATGATAGTGGTGCAGAGTGGTCTACGATAGTAGGTGAGTGATTTCAAATCAATCAGCGTTGACCAAAAGCAGTCGGGTTTTATAGATCTTCGGTGATTTCATGCAAAGAAAATGTCAATCTTTGGGATTTACAAAAAGAACAATTGAGATGAGGGCCCTCCAGCGGACAGCTACAGTTTAGGACATGCCGAAGATAGGAACAGGCCCTTCGCCAGTGCCAAACACGCTGTCCAAATCTGCTGCTTGCACTTGTTAGATAGCCCTCTGTCCCCTTCATGTTCCACTTATCTTTGTATCATCTGCAAGCCTGCTAATCCACCCAAAGACTTTTCCTTTAGATATACCTATCTCGGCTGCACCGTTTCATCGGATGCAAGGATCGACAACGAGATAGACAACAAACTCGCCGAGGCAAATAGCGCCTTTGGAAGACTACACAAAAGAGTCTGGAAAAACAACCACCTGAAAAACCTCACAAAGATTAGCGTATACAGTGCCGTTGTCATACCCACACTCCTGTTCGGCTCCAAATCATGGGTCCTCTACCGGCATCACCTACGGCTCCTAGAACGCTTCCTCCAGCGTTGTCTCCGCTCCATCCTCAACATTTATTGGAGCGACTTCATCTCCAACATCGAAGTACTCGAGATGGCAGAAGCTGACAGCATTGAATCCATGCTGCTGAAGATCAAACTGCGCTGGGTAGGTCACGTCTCCAGAATGGAGGACCATCGCCTTCCCAAGATCGTGTTATATGGCGAGCTCTCCACTGGCCACCGAGACAGAGGTGCACCAAAGAAGAGGTACAAGGACTGCCTAAAGAAATCTCTTGGTGCCTGCCACATTGACCACCGCCAGTGGGCTGATATCGCCTCAAACCGTGCATCTTGGCGCCTCACAGTTCGGCGGGCAGCAACCTCCTTTGAAGAAGACCACTGAGCCCACCTCACTGACAAAAGACAAAGGAGGAAAAACCCAACACCCAACCCCAACCAACCAATTTTCCCTTGCAACCGCTGCAACCGTGACTGCCTGTCCCGCATTGGACTTGTCAGCCACAAACGAGCCTGCAGCTGACGTGGACATTACCCCTCTGTAAATCTTCGTCCGCGAAGCCAAGTCAAAGAGAGAGAAGAGATGATATATATATCTATATATATATATAGATATCTATATATATAGATATTTATATATATAGATATCTATATATATAGATATTTATATATCTATATATATATGTGTGTGTGTGTGTGTGTGTGTGAGTATGTATAGATCTATATATATAGATATCACATACAACAGGGGTCCCTGGTCAAACATCTTAGTGAAGTCAGGTAGACAAAATCCACTGACCTACCATCATCAACCACCTTTGTCATCTTCTTCTTCTTTGGCTTGGCTTTGCGGACGAAGATTTATGGAGGGGTATGTTCACGTCTGCTGCAGGCTCGTTGGTGACTGACAAGTCCGATGCGGGACAGGCAGGCAAGGTTGCAGCGGTTGCAAGGGAAAATTGGTTGGTTGGGGTTGGGTGTTGGGTTTTTCCTCCTTTGTCTTTTGTCAGTGAGGTGGGCTCTGCGGTCTTCTTCAAAGGAGGTTGCTGCCCGCCGAACTGTGAGGTGCCAAGATGCACAGTTGGAGGTGATATCAGCCCATTGGCGGTGGTCAATGTGGCAGGCACCAAGAGATTTCTTTAAGCAGTCCTTGTACCTCTTCTTTGGTGCACCTCTGTCTTGGTGGCCAGTGGAGACCTCGCCATAGAACACGATCTTGGGAAGGCGATGGTCCTCCATTCTGGAGACGTGACCTACCCAATGCAGTTGGATCTTCAGCAGCGTGGATTTGATGCTGTCGGCCTCTGCCAGCTCGAGTACTTCGATGTTGGTGATGAAGTCATTCCAATGAATGTTGAGGATGGAGCAGAGACAGCACTGATGGAAGCGTTCTAGGAGCCGTAGGTGATGACGGTAGAGGACCCATGATTCAGAGCCGAACAGGAGCGTGGGTATGACAACGGCTCTGTACGCGCTGATCTTTGTGTGTTTCTTCAGGTGGTTGTTTTTCCAGATTCTTTTGTGTAGTCTTCCAAAGGCGCTATTTGCCTTGGCAAGTCTGTTGTCTATCTTTTTGTCGATCCTTGCATCAGATAAAATGGTGCAGCCAAGGTAGGTAAACTGGTTGACCGTTTTGAGTTCAGTGTGCCCGATGGAGATGAGGGGGGGCTGGTGGTCATGGTGGGGAGCTGGCTGATGGAGGACCTCAGTTTTCTTCAGGCTGACCTCCAAGCCAAACATTTTGGCAGTTTCCGCAAAACAGGACGTCATGCACTGGAGAGCTGGCTCTAAATGGGTAACTAAAGCGGCATCGTCTGCAAAGAGTAGTTCACGGATAAGTTGCTCTTGTGTCTTGGTGTGAGCTTGCCGGCGCCTCAGATTGAAGAGACTTCCATCCGTGCGGTACCGGTTGTAAACGTCTTCATTGTTGAGGTCTTTATTGGCTTGTTTCAGATCATACTGAAGAAGCCACCTTTGTCATACTCTCAAATAAAAACACAATCAAGTTGCTAAGGCATGACCTGCCCCTTGCAAGACCACGTTGACTGTCCTTAATCTGGCCATGGCTTTCTAAATGTGCATAAATCTATCTCTGAATTCTTTTCAATAGCTTCCCTATCACACATCAAACAGAGTACTTTACAGATAGACCCTGACTTATGATGTCCCGACT
Organism: Narcine bancroftii; assembly: GCF_036971445.1. NCBI lineage: Eukaryota > Metazoa > Chordata > Chondrichthyes > Torpediniformes > Narcinidae > Narcine > Narcine bancroftii. The sequence continues at coordinate 127,145,800 of NC_091473.1, read as the reverse complement.
TGATATTTCAAAGATTCAATAGTCAGAATCAGTACTTTCGATTTCAAGTTTCCCCGCACGCGATAAGCAGAACAGCTTTGTAATTTTTTTTTCAGTTTAATTTGTGTTATTATAAAGGTTTCGGCATTTAAATGAAAAAAACAGTTGAGTGTATTAAAGTAATGATTTTTTTTCAGTTTAATTGTGTTGTATAAAAGGTTTTCAATGTTTAAATTAAATTTAAATTAAAAAAAACAGTAGAGAGCATTTTTGGCACTATTGTTTCAACTTGCGACCATTTCAACTTTCGATGCGAGTCCCAGATCAGAACCCTATTGTGAGTAGGAGGTCTATCTGGATATAGCAAAGATAAAGATACACGTGGGTTTGAGCCTTTCATCAAGGTATGAGCAAAATGTAGGCAAGTACCTGATGGTGACTAACATCAATCACATGAGACAGAGTGCAAGTTAAACGCTAGTTTTAATAGACTAATATATACAGCTAGGTCTTGCCTCTGTGGTGTACAAGCCTAGGCCAGAATGAGCTCCGATCAGCTTTATGTACAAGGTTGTCAGGTGGTTGCCCCTGGTGACCTAGTCATGTAATAGCATATCACCACAGTACCCTAACAAAATTGTTGGGGTGGAGCAGGTGGAAAAGCACAGTCCCACAGGCAGGAGGTAATAGGCGGATAAGGGAGGGAGGACACACCAGCCAAAAAGGGGAGGGGGGGGTGATGGCTCTGTGAAAGGAGAGAGAAGAGAGAGACACTAGAGAGAGACAAGATGGGGAAGGGAGGGAGAATGGGGAGTGGTCTAGCAGAAATCGGTGAGTTTGATGTTAATGCCATCCAGTGGAGAGTGCTGCAACTCCAATTTGAGGTGACCTCGGAATGGCTGTGCTTGAGACCATGGACGGATATGTCAGCGTGGGAGTGGGGCACAGAATTGAAATGGGTGGCCACTGTCATTGATGTGATCAGAGGGAAGGTGGTGTAGACAAAGTCCCCAAGTCCAATAGTCTCCTTCCTGTCAGTTTCTGTTGAGCATTTTTTTTTTTTGCAGCAAATTCTGCTGCTGTATGTAGCTGAAGCAAATTTTATCATCCTTCTGTTAGTCATGGTTAAAAGATTGAAAACCAGTTCTGTGTGCTAACGTGATAACATTTCCTTCGCATCTTTTTGACACTCATTGATCCAGAGAAAGGCCGAGATGGGTGGAGGGAACAAAACTTAATTGAGAGAGAACACAAGTATGTTTATTTGTCACAGCATACCTAGTGCACTGAGGATTCTTCTGTGAGCAGACCAATAGGTTATCTTTAACATTATGTATAACCATGTAAAGAGCACAATGGAATGGAAAGGAAGATCAATTGGCACCAAGCAAGGGCATTGTAATGAGCCTCAAACTTGCAGGGGAGAAAGCTGATGGATTTGTACTTTCACACTCTTCAGCCTTCTCCCTAATGGGAAGAGGGAGAAAAGAACGTGTCCAGGGTGGGATGGCTACCTTCCCTGAACAGTGGGAGATTTAGATGGGAGTTCATGGAGGGGAGGGAAGTTTGCGTAATGTTCAGAGCTGCATTCTCTATCTTCTTCTGATCGTGAGCCAAACAGCTTCTAGAACATGCTTGATCCAACAAGTACGCTTTTGATGGTGCACCTATAGTTGTTGACAGACAAGGGGAACATGCTGAACTTCCTTAATATTCTAAGAAATTAGAGTCATTAATACTCTCTTGATGCAAAATGTTGGTGATCCATGGATGCTGCCTGACCTGTTGAGTTCCTTCAGCTTTGCGTTGTGATGGGGCAAAGAAGATCCTGCCTATTCTGAGTACAATAAATCAGCAGTGATGGTTGCATGTTATTTGTATGTTGATTGAATGGCAATTGTTAATGAGCCTGGAACTCTCTAGATAGCACAACGGAAACAAATAATAGTGATGTGTCTATCAAGACTGGAGTCTTCTCAAGAGAATAACATCTTGACTAAAATTAAAATATTTATTTCAGTTGATAATAATGAGCCAATCACACTGATGAATTTGAAGCCTTCGACACGTTACCTGGTTCGGGTGCAGCTCACTCGCCCAGGAGAAGGAGGAGAGGGGCCACCAGGTCCTGACGCCATCTTGGAAACAGATTGCCCAGGTAATTGCAACCAGAATTTACTATTTGATTGAAACCAGTCATTAATACAAAATCAAATCATTTCCCAGCAAATACTGTCACATAACTGGCAGGAGTAAACAAAGACAAGTTGGAGGGGCTCTGCAGGTCAACACAGGGTTTGGAGTGTTTGCTGGGACCCTCTGCCGAGAATAAAGTGGGAAGGGGAGAAAGAAAGCATAAAAGAATAGGAGGGACAGGGCAAGGACCATGATGTGATAGGATACAGAACAAGTGAAGGTGGGAGAGGTGGAGTGACCGTTAGAGGAGGAGGGCATTTGGAGATCAGAATCAGAATTTATTGTCATGTGAATATGTCAGAAAATTTGTTGTTTCGTGCCAGCATCACAGTATATAAACTCCCTTGCAAAATATATAAAATTAGTGCAAAAAAAAAGAGAACGTCAAAGTAAGGCAGTGTCTGTCGTTCACTATTCATTCAAGAATTTGATTGCAGAGGAGAAGAAACAGTCCTTGTCCTGTTGAGTTCTGTCCTTCAGACTTCTGCACTTTTCGCCAGATGGTAGTAGAGCGAAGAGGGTACGGCCTGGGTGGTGGGGGTCCTTGAGAATAGAGGCTGCTTTCTTGAGACACCACCTCATGTAGATGTCCTCGATGGAGTGAAGTCTGATGCCTGCGATGTTGCAGGCCGAGTCGCCAACCCTCGGGAGCTTTTTCTTGTCCTGAGTGTTGGCACCTCCAACCAGACAGTGATGCAACCAGCCAGAATGCCTTCTGTAGAGGTTTTCGAGAGTCTTCAGTGACATACTGAATCTCCTCAAACTCCTCACAATGTATAACCTCTGGTGAGCCTTCTCCATGATTGCATCAATGTGGAGGCTCCAGGACAGATTCTTGGAGATGTTGACACTCAGGAATTTGAAGTTCTTGACCCTCTCCACTGCTGACCCCTCGTTTATGTTCTCCTGACTTTCTTCGGAAGTCCACAATCATTTCCTTGGTTTTACTAATAGAATCATACAGCACAGTACAGGCACTTCTGCCCTCAGTGTTGGGCTGACCTATTTATTCCCTGACAAAAAAAAAGTACTAAACCCTCCCTACCTTGTAACCCTCTATTTTTCTTTCATCCATGTGTCTGTCTAAGAGTCTCTTAAATGCCCCCAATGCATCAGCTTCCACCACCATCCCTGGCAAGGCATTCTAGGCACCAACAAAACCTCGGTGTAAAAAAACCAGCCCTGATATCTTCCCTAAAGTTCCCTCCCTTAGCTATGTACATATGTCCTCTGGTGTTTGCTGATCCAGCCCTAGGAAACAGGTACTGGCTGTCCACCCTATCTATTGCCTCTCATAATCTTGTATACCTCTATCAAGTCTCCTCTTATCCTTCTATACTCCAAAGTCCCAGCTCTGCTAACCTTGCCTTATAAAACTTGTTTTCCATTCCAGGCAACATCCTGGTAAATCTCCTCTGCACCCTCTCCGTCGCTTCCACGTCCTTCCTATAATGACGTGACCAAAACTGAACACGATATTCTATGTGGTCTTACAAAAGATTTGTAGAATTGCAACATGACCTCTGTACTCCTGAATTCAATCCCTCTATTCATTAATCCCAGCATCCCATAGGCTTTCTTAACTATCCTATCAACCTATGCGGCGACCTTGAAGGATATATGGAGTTGCACCCCATAGTTCATCCACATTCTTAAGTAACTGACCATTAACCCTATACTCAGCCTTTTAGTTTGTCGTTTCAAAATGCATCACATCACAATTATCTAGATTAAATCCATTTACCACTTTCTGCCCAACTTTGCATCCTGTCTATGTCCTCTTGTAACCTTCAGCAACCTTCATCTCCATCCACAACTCCTCCAACCTTCATGTCATTCCCAAACTTACTGACCCATCCTTCCTCCTCTTCATCCAGGTCATTTATAAAAGTCACAAAGAGCAGGGGTCATAGAACAGATTCCTGTGACACTCCACTAGTCACCAACCTCCAGGCAGAATAGTTTCCTTCTGCTACTACTGTCTGCTTTCTTCCTACAAGCCAATTATTTTATCCACACAACCAAGGTTCCACTGATCATGTGCCTCATGACTTTATGGATAAATTCCTCATGGGGGACCTTGTCAAATGCCTTGCTAAAATCCATGTCAACCACATCTACTGCCCTACCCTCAATTTTTGTTACCTCCTCAATAAACTCATTTAAACTTGTGAGGCATGACCTTCCCTTCACATTGCTATGCTGACTATCCTTGAGTAGATGTACTTCTCCAAATGTTCATAGATCCTATCCTTAAGAATCCTCTCCGTTAGTTTGCACACCACTGATTAAGACAGACCAGTCCATAATTCCCAGGATTCTCCCTATTACCTTTTTAAAAGAAGAGGACTACATGTTCCTTCAGTGGGTTTTTTTGTGTGGTTGTTGCAGCGTTTGCGTTCTCTTGTGTTTTTTTTTGAAGAATCAAGTTAAATTTAGAGGCTTTGGGGTGAGAGACAGTCTGAGTTAACATTGAACATGAAGGCAGGGAGTTTGCAGTAACTAACTAACTATAAAGTTATTTGCCATTCTCCAATCCTCTGGCACATCCCCTGCGGTCAAAGAGAGTTCAAAGATCATAGCTACTGCCCCAGCTATCTTCTCTCACATCCCACGGTAGCCTGGGGTATATCGTGTCCGGCCCTAGGGATTTATCAATCTTGATATTTTTAAGAAGATCCATAACTTCCCTTTCCTCAATCTCCACATTGTCCAGCACACAGACTGGTTCAATTTCAACCTCATGGTGTTCAAGGTCCTTTTCCTTTGTGAATACTTACGTAAAGTATTCATTTAGGACCTCCTCAATCTCCTCCACCTCTAGGTACATGTTCCCTCCCTTATCCTTTAGCGGCCCCACTTTTTTTCTTGTCACTCTTCACTCCTTCATGGCTACCATATACTTCTCAGGAGCCCTTCCTGTTTCCTGCTTCCTCTATCTGCTTCCTTCTTCGTGAATAGTTGCCTGTCCTGCTTCGTCAGCCATGGTTCCCTTTTCCTACCATCTTTTCCTTGTCCCAGTGGGGACAAACCTATCTTGAACCCTTCACAAGTGGTCCTTAAACTTTCTCCACATTACTTCTGTGCTTTCACCCTTAAACGTCTGTTTCCAATTAATTCTCACTAGTTCCTGCCTCATCCCTTCATAATTAGCCCTTATCCAGTTAAGTACTTTTCCAGTTTGACTTTTTTTATCCTTTTCTAGAGCTATGTTGAAGCTAAGGGAGTTGTGGTCACTCTCACCAAAATACTTCCCCACTGAGTAGTCCACCACCTGACCAGGTCCATTACCTAGAACCAGATCCAATGTGGCCTCTTCTCTAGTTCGCTGGTCAACATATTGCATCAGGAATCCTTCTTGTACACATTTAACAAATTCAGCCCTATGCACCTCTTGCAGTCAGTAGGTACCAGTCAATATTAGGGAAGTTGAAATCACCCATAACTACAACCCTGTATTTCCCGCACCATTCCAAAATCTGCTTTCTTATCTGCTCCTCGGTGTCCCAAGGACAATTTGAGGACCTATAGACTACTCCCAGCACATTGATGGCTCCCTTCCTATTTTGGACTTCCACCCTCACCGACTCAGTGGACACTCCATCTGCAGTGTCCTCCCTTTCTATAGCCATGATACTATCCCTGTCCAGTAATGCTAATGTTGAGTGCAAGGTTGTTGTGACACCACTCAACTAGCAGATTTGTCTCCCCCTGTACATTTCCTCATTGTGAGGAAATCTGTGATTTTGCTGATAAATGTGATGTCATCGGCAACTTTGTAGATTGCATTTAAATTGTGCCTAGCCACACAGTCATGGTTTTCAAACTTTTTCTTTCCACTCACATACCACTGTGATTAGTGAGGGATTACTGAATGTGGTATGTGAGTGGAAGTTTGAAAACTGTGGTGATGTGTAATTACACCACTAGGTCACCAGGGGTCATCCCGGTGACCTTGTATATAAAGCCTTCCAGATTTGTCTTGCAGAGAGACAAGACAAACATATTAGTTTATTAAAGTTAACTTAGTGTTCATATTAGTTTATTAAAGCTGTCTTATACTTGCACTGCTGTTGTGGTTATTGTCAGTACAAAAACCAATGGCGTAAAGGAGCAGAGCAGTGGTTTAAACATGCATCCTTGAGCTGTGCCTGTGTTGATCATCAGTAAGGAGGAGACTTTGTTTAAAATTTGTACTGATTGTTGTCTTCTGAATAGGAAGCCAAGGATCCAGTTGCAGAAGGGGGGCGGGCGGGGGGGGGGGTGATGCAGATCCCAGGGTTTGGAGCTTGTTGACCTGCACTGAGGGAAGAATGTTAGGGAGGGGGATGGGAATTGAAGAGTAGTAGAATGGGAGCAGGTAAAAGACAGATGGAAACTGTGGAACCAGATCAGAGTTGGGGTTATGAATTTGAAGATTTATTCTTATTCCACAAAAAAGTTGTATACTGTTGTTGTGTACAACAATGACCAATTCTGTTATTGTTTGGGAGTCCATTATACACAACAAAATTAATGCAAGCTTCAAATTTCAGAATTGAATTTTCCTGTCATCTGTACATAACTATCATGTTTTATGTGGCAGTAATGTTGCATTTCCTATTTGGTGAAATTATACCTGCCCTTACTTTCCATGGGGTTGGCCTGGCTCACTGGCAAGGCTGAGGACATCGAACAGAGGACAGTGCAACACATGAACTGGCCCTTCAGCCTATTTGGCTCTGCTGAACAAGATTTCAAAATTAAACTAAAATTCTGCTACTTGCACATGATGCACATTTCCAAATTTGCATGAAGTATCCTTTCCAAAATTTTACCAACACCTGACGTGAAGTTCACTGGCCTGTAATTTCCTGGATTTTCTCTATCTCCCTTCTTCAACAAAGGTACAATGTTGGTGAAGCACCATCAATTACCTCAAAAGATTGAAGTTGGGAAACCGATAGGCTTTGATTGACTATAGACTGGAGCAGCATCCAGCCTCACCGACTGATTCTGGCAGAATGAATGGGGAGCATACAAGGGGTTCTGGGTAGGATCGATCTTGGGAGGCATGTCCAGCCGGCAGTAGCCAATCACAGCATTACTGTAGTTTACTACATTTACCCTTCTTTTTAAGAAGAGTCCTGCAGGGTGAAAAAGATGAGCAAATACATGCCATATTTACAGGTTAAATCTGTCAGGGGGTCACCTCTGTCGCTGCAAATGATGTGGTAATGGCAGGGGTGCACCTGTGGCACCCTGAGCTGCCTGTGGGGTCATTCTGTCATCACCAGAAACAGTTGACAAATGCAAAAGGACAGGTGAAGGGATGAGGGAGTATGATACTGGTACACTGTGGGTGGTCAGCAGCAGGTTTAGGGACCCCCAAGGTAGTAGAGGGGAAAAGTGCCTGTTAATGGTCGAGAACGCTTGGAGAGGCTCCCGATGGTGCCAAATCCTGGATCGACACCATGACCTCGCGCTCATCAGGGAAGGCCACTTAGGTGCGTACTGGGGGTTTGCGTGAAGAAGGTGGACACTCTCGACCAGTGGGTCAGTCTTCGATTGCCTGGCTTGCTTCCGAAGCAGAACTGGTCCCAGGGAGGTCAGGCAGATCGTGTAGTCCCTGACACAGACTTCCTAGGGAAGGGAAACATGCATTCAAGAGGCATATTGTCTGTTGCTGTACATAAAAATTACCATATAGAGTGGAGTGCATCTGGGAGGATCCCTTGCCAGTGGGAAACAGGGAGGGCCCATGACCTCAGTGCCAGGAAGATGGTTTTTCCAGACCATAGCATTCTCCCTTTTCACTTGCCCATTCCCTATGGGATTGTAGTGGTGGTGATGCCCCTGGCCAGCAGGTACTGATGCAGCTCATCACTCATAATGAGGTTCCCTGGTCACAGTGGATGAAGCAGGGGTAACCAAAGACCATGAAGACATTGCAGAGGGCCTTGATGACTGTAGCTGTGGTCATATCCAGCTAGGGGATGGTGAAAAGGAAGCACGAGTTCTGATTTGAGGAAGGGAGAGGCCCCTTGAAGTCGATGCTCAGGTGCTCAAAGGGGTGAGTAGCTTGATCAGGTGCACCTTGTCAGGATAGAAGTGCAGTTTGCATTCAGCACAGTTTTGACAGTTTTTATTTATCGTCCTGACTTACTCAATGGAGGTTCCAGGCTTTAATATAATGGAAGAACTTAGTCACTCCCGGATTGGCAGAGGTTGCTATGGAGGATCTGCAATCTGTCCATTTGGACACTGGTACGTCCCTCGTGAGTGGGCCTCCGAGGACTCGGGACTCATAAATTTGCCAGGCCAGTATAGGATGCCATAATTATAGGTGGACAGCTCAATTCTCCACCTGAGGATTATAACATTCTTGATTTTCCCCTCTGCTTGTTGTTGAACATGAAGGAACATAAGGCGGGTGAATTGTTTGCCATTGAGGTAATGCCTCCAGTGACATACCACCTCCACAATAGCCTGGACCTCCTTTTCAACTGAGACGTGGCGGATTTCAGGGCCTTGGAGGGTACACGACAAGAAGATGAGGGGTCTGCCTGCTTAGTTGAATGTGCCAGCCAGGGCAAAGTCAGACACATTGCTCTCCGCCTGGAATGGCGTGGACTCATCTTTAGCATGCATCACCACCTTGACAATGTCATCCTTGATACGACTGAAAGTTACACAGGCCTCTACTGACAGAGGAAAAGAGATGGCTTTGACCGATGGGCCCATTGAGCATAGTACTGAGAATAAACCCAGGCATCTCTTCTAGGATCTGAGGGTGTGAGGGAGGGACAGCTCTAGTAGAGGGTGCATGTGGTTGAGGTCAGGGCCAATGACACCATTTTCAACCTTGCAGCCAAGAATGGCTAGTCAGGTTGTCTGGAACCTCCAGTTCTCCTAGTTATAAGTAAGGATCAGGAGCTTCGTGGCCTGGAGGAATTTTCAAAGGTTAGCATCATGGCCCTGCAGGTTGTGCCCACAGAGGGTCACATTGTCGAGGTATGGAAAAGTGGCTTGCAGTTTAGTGGTCTACCAGGCAGGCCATCTTCCACTGGAAAATGGAGTTCCCTTTGGTGACACCGAAGGGGACCTGGAGGAAGTGGTAGAGGCGGCCATCCATCTCAAATGCAGTATATTGGCAGTCCTCCAGGTGGATTGGGAACTGGTGGTTGGCTGACTTCAGGAGATGGTGGAAAATACAGAATATTGTGCACTCTGATTAACTATGTCGGATATGCGCAAAAAGTGGGTATGCATCGAGCTGTGGGGATTGGATGATGGTCTGGCTATAGCCGTGCGCTACTTGAAGTAAAAACACATGAGTGTAGTCAGGTACAGCTCTGCTTTAAAGCCCAATGTTTGTACTGTTCCTGTTCCCGCCGTGTGCCCCAGTTTCATCACGTCATTGTTCGCATAACAATAGCGGGACTCCCATGCATGGGCACATTCCTACATGATAATGCCTTCTTCCCTGCGCGCTTGTCCCTCTCTGTTAGCTGTGCAGCAGGGTCAGCGCCATGTTGGGGATGCTGGCCCCTATGCTGCCTTAGCTGTCGGACTGGTGGTTTGTCTGCTGGGGCCAGTGCCGCTGTGTGACCCTAGGTTGTGCTCACTGCTCGGAGCGCTGCCCTGATTGCTGCTGCGGCATGCCCTTACATGATGCCTCCCAGGACCAGTATTGTCTCTGGTGCCCGCAAGCAATGTTTCTGTGGGCTGTGGTGGTCTGCATGGTGCTGGCGTATCGACTGGGCGAGCTGGGTCCAGGTGTGCCAGCTTTAACCTGTCCAGAGTGAACACCTCTGTCCGGTTTCCAACCTCTAGTTCGAACATGGCGCCATTGTTCTGTACGACCCAGAATGGACCATTGTACGGCCTCTGGAGTGGCTGATGGTGTGGACTGCTGTGAACGAAAACACACTCACAGTCTTTCAGGTCTTTGGGTATGTTGGACCTCATTTGTCCCTGCCTGGTCAGTGGAGTCGGGGCCAGGTTGTCAACTTGGTCTCGTAGCTTGCGGAGGAGTGCTGCTGTGTCATCTGGTTGCTTGTCTATGATCGATGCAAATTCCCCGGGGTCCACCATTGGGGGTCCATAGACAAGCTCGGCGGATGAGGTGCCGAGGTCCTCTTTGGGTGTCGTGCAGATTCCCAGCAATGCCCAAGGTAACTTGTTTACCCGGTTGGGTCCTCGTAGTCTGGCCATGAGTGCGGACTTGAGGAGCCTGTGGAAACAGTGCCAATAGCACCAGCAGCAAGGGGGTGCAGAGTTACGTCATGATGAGAAACCTGGAGTGATTGTAGACTGTGCCTTTAATGGTCAAAGTCACTGCACAGGACCTGTGGATGTCTGCTATATGAGATGTGAACGCAAGTGAGATCTTGTGGTTGACTGGCCATACTTCGAGGGATAGATACTTAATGGTATCAAGGTGAATGAAGCTTTCCGTATTCCCGCTAACGAATAAACAATTCATTAAATGCCCAGACGTCCATCATGAATCTGGCGAGTTCGTGTGGTCTGCCTTGGTCCAGGGTAATGGAAGCCAGTGTAGACTTGCTGTCCGAATCTGAAAAGGGGCCGAGTTACTCAGGTCCTTGGTCCAAAGGTGGCAACCTTGCTGCTTCCCCACAGTGCTGCAGGCCCGAGAAGATGGCGCCAAGTGTGCACTCCAAGATGGCAGTCCCCATGGCTCGCACATGGTGTTGCTGCTCCACAGAGAAGATGGCACCAATCATACTGACTGGGGTGGTGACTGCCCACATGTGGCACTGCTAGGTTTCATGGGTGGTTTAGACTGGCAGACTTTCACGTAATGTCCTCTTTTCTCGAACCTAGAGCATACCGCCTTCTTGGCAGAGCAGTATTTTGGCGGGTGCTTGCCCTGCCCACAGAAGTAGCATTTGGTGCATTCATCTGCCAAAACCGCCAAGGTCAGGTCACTAGAGAAGTCCGATGATGCCGGTGACCAGTCGCTCACAATGTGGGCTGATCCCTTGACCAAGATGGCGGCCAAGTAGTCGTCTGAGTTTTGGAAGGCCACCCCTAGCGTCTCTGTTAGTTCAACTGCCCCTTACAGCTCGAGTACCTTCTGCTCCAGGAGTATGTGCTTTATGTATCTGGAGCGGATAAAGAAAGTCAATTCCATTTTGTGCTGAGTGCTTTCTTTAAATTGTGTGTAAAGTGTGTAAATCAGTGCCTTTACAAATGGAACTGAACAAATGGGAGCAGAATTGGATGACAATGCCCCCCGAGTCTGTTCTTCCATTCAGAAAGATTATGGTGCACAAATGTTTCTTCAGCACAACTTGGTTTGAATCTATGACATAGCAGCTCTTCATGGCTCTCGAGAACAGGGAATCCAAGGGAACAAAATGTAACTCATTGCTGACTTAAATGGATGCCTCTTTCCTTCCACCCCACTGCCCCCTGTCCCCCACCCCAACACCTTGAATCTATAACCCCCCTAGTTCTAGAGTATTTCCACCACGGGAAACATCCCCTCAGAATTTGCCCTGGGAAGTCCCTTCAGAATTTTGTATTTGTCAATATCACACTTCCCTTGCACCCATTGTATCAGAATTAATTGTCATTTCTTTCTTCAGAACCTACCATGGTGGCAAAGATTGATCGTGTCTTGACCAAGAAGAGAGAGACTATTTCCATTAGCTGGAATATTTCAAAAGATCACGGGAATGGAAGTGGATTCATTGTCCGAGTCACTGATCTTGAGAATTCTGTTATGAGGGAGATTAGAGTGGAGCCATTCTCGGTGCGGTCCACAGAGATAAGAAATCTGGAACCCGGCCATACATACAAGATACATGTCATAGCATTCTATTGTGGCAGCCTTGGGCCTACGTCTGACCCGGTCATAGTGCAAGTGGATGCAGGTAATCTAGAATACTGATAAATTCTTCCTGACAATTTAATCTGGAAAAACTGAAGACTGCATTTGACCATGCTTCATCATTGAAGTTCAATATAAAACATTGGAAGAAGGGAATTAAATCTTCAGATCCCTTAACACAAGGAAGATGGCTATTTTAATGCTATGTTTTGTGCTGTGTTATGTCACTCATTGTTGAGGGCTCTTGGTGCTTTACCTCTCCAGACCCCTCCACCATTCCTCACAACTACACCCCCCCCCCCACCCCAACATCACCCCTAAGAATAGAATTAGCTCAGCTAAACTCAAGGAAAGAATTTCCAAGAGTCAATGTGAGCAAGGATTCATATGGGGAATGGGCTCATACAGTGGAGATTGCTGCTTCCAGCCCTCATCCCCAGTCTCCTCCCAATTAACCCGCTGGCTCTGAGTTCCCTCTGATTTTCACAGCAGGTTTTTCTATGGTTGCAATGAGCTGAGGGTGGAAGGGTTCTTCAGGCTACTCAAGCTTCGATATAAAAGCTATTGTCTCCACATATACTTGTGACGAGATCTGCGCAGGTACCGTTTTAGCCCAAAAGTCCATGTGCTAAAAGTTTATGTATTTTTTGTCCAATTTCTCTAACATTTACAGGAAATCCAAGTTAATGTTAGCCACACAGCAGGGGCTTAGTGCTCCAAAAATATTGAACAATTTCACTCTGATGTTGGCTCAAGACCTCCTCATTCCCTCTCCAATGTTGGCTCGGCCCTGTCCCACCTCTCCCCCCCTCCGACTCCCACCCCTGTGTTGCCATGGCCTTGACACCCCCTCACTCCCACCTCTGTGTTGGCAAGGCCTTGAACCCACCCCGGTTACTCCCATTCCTCTACCCTTTACTCCCTCTCTAATGCTCCATCTCCAATGTTAGCTCCCCACCCCCTATCTCCTGCTCCGATGCTGCCCGGACACCCTCTCATTCCCGCTCCAATGTTGGCCAGACACCTTCTCACTCCCACTCCAATGTTGGCATGATACCCTCTGTTGGTCTGACACCCTCTCATTCCTGCTCCAATGTTGGCCTGATGTCCTCTCACTCCCACTCCAATGCTGCCCTGACACTCTCTCACTTCTGCTCCAATGTTGGCCTGACACCCTCTGTTGGCCTGACACCTTATCACTCCCACTCCAATGTTGGCTTGATACCCTCTGTTGGTCTGACACCCTCTCATCCCCACTCCAATGTTGGCCTGATACCCTCTGTTGGTCTGACACCCTTCTCATTCCTGCTCCAATGTGGGCCTGATGCCCTCTCACTCCCACTCCAATGCTGCCCTGACACCCTCTCACTTCTGCTCCAATGTTGGCCTGACACCTTCTCACTCCCACTCCAATGTTGGCTTGATATACCCTCTGTTGGTCTGACACCCTCTCATCCCCACTCCAATGTTGGCTTGACACCCTCTCATCCCCGCTCCAATGTTAGCCTGACACCTTCTAACTCCCGCTCCGATGCTGCTCTGACACCCTCTCATTCCCGCTCCGATGCTGCCCTGACACCTTCTTACTCCTGCTCTGATGTTTGTCTGACACCCTCTCATTCCTACTCCCATGTTGGCTCGACACCCCATTACTGCTGCCCCAACATTGACAGTATTCTTCTGAAACATATTCTGAAGACCCTACTGTAATACTGGCTAAAGCACACCTTAATGATATCCCATCCTTGGCCTAGGTGCTCCCTATAAAGTGCCAGTTGATGCACCATCAATAACTCCAAAAGACTTGAAGTTATGCAAAACTGACAGGCTTTAATTCACAATAGAATGGAGGCACGTCCATGCTGGTCGACTGTCCTGAGCTAGGGAGGGGTCTGTGGAACGGTCACCTTTATTCAGGAGTCTATGGGTGGAGCCACAGGTATAGCCAGCCAATGGGTGTTCCCCAACAGATAAATATACAAATAGTTATTTACCACACTAATATCACCTATTAGTGAAGTGCCCAATAACCGAGCTTTTGCTACAATTCAAAAAAATTTGGTATGAAAACTAGTGCTAGAGATGACGCTATCAAACCGACCTGCATTTGGTTAAAAACCCATCTAAAATACTTAAATGAACCAAATGTGCTATTCTTATGGGGCAAATAGAGAAGGACGTTAAATGCTGAACTTGCCAGGGACATCCACATCATACACAGGCCACACTCATAAGGCTTCTTTTACATAGGTTATGCAAGGTCCAATCCCGTGATATTGCACACTTTAATTAATTGCACTGATTATAAAGGCGAGATTTGGACAGCACATCATGTTAGAGGTATAGGGAAGACTGCAGATGCTGGAATCTAGAACAAAGATCTGCTACAGGAACTCAGCAAGTCAAGCAACATCAGTGAGACAAAATGAATGGTCTATATTTTCAGGTCAGAACCTGGATCGAGGAAGAAGACATCATTCTGTTGTACAGGACAGAGGAATGCAGTCTGATAAATGGTCCATTTGACAGTGTTTTTCCATTTTCCTCAATGGAATGCTCTGGTACACATGGAATGGATCAGTGTGATATGATAGTATTCTGCTCTATTAGGACCATATTGTACCTGTTTTGAGAATCATTGCCATGTGATTGAAAATGTTTGTTTTATCCGCATAGGTCCTCCATCTCCCAGGCAGCTTCAGGCTGTATCTTTGTCCCTAACCAGCATAGCCTTGAGGTGGCTACCCCCACTCAACACAAAGGAAATAAACAAATATACCATCGAGTACCAGCAAATGGAGCCACCCAGTGAGCCCAGGTGGATCGATACCACCGCTAGAAATGAAACCATCCAAGATCTGAGTCCCAGCACATTGTACCAATTCCGTGTTCGTGCCCAGTCCAAAGTGGCGGGTGAATGGAGTGCTCCCGTCACATCCTGGACCTTCAGTGACAGTAAGTGAGAGTTTCTCATGTTTTAGACTTCTCACCTTTCGCAGTTTCATGACATGAACTTATTTGTCTTTTTTTTCCTTTGCCCAATTTCCAACTTCATCTAGAAATGCATCTACAGTCACATTGTGACTTTTAAATTTGTTGCATTCTGTCCTGAAAATTCAGTCATTCCAAACATTAGACGAGTTGCGATTGAAACCAGACTCCTGAGTTTTATTTTTCTTAAGGAGCTCCCTTTACATAGGAATTTAGGGATGACATGTTTGTGTTTCTTCTGAAGAGGATGAGGTATCCCTTTCCACTACCATCAACTGCTCACCCCACCACCCCCTCCCCTCCTGGACTTTCCCAGCCCTATGAATTATGGACAGTTCTAGGTGGGGCTCTAATTGTATCTTCACTCTAACTCAGAGACTTAGTTTTTGCCCATCAGGACTGGGTAAAAATATATCTGAGGAAGTTGCCTCCTCCACCGTGAACTATGTATTTCTAGAGGCAGCATCTCTTTTAAAATGAGCGATCTTTTAATTTCCTCTGTAGGTCATTTGGGTGTAATTGGGTGGCGCTGGCTCGATGGCAGAAAGGGCCTGTTAACATACTCTAGGTGTAATTTTTTTTTAATATTTGAAAAGCAAAATAGATTTTTGAAGTAAACCTTGTCTAGTTTCAGCATTTGCCTCCATTCTCAAAAACATTTAATTGATGCCTTCATCCGTAGTCTATGCACTCAAAGGAGAGGTCTAACTTACTGTTTAATTAGTGTTGATGCATAAAACATAGGGCCTGTAGTGTATTATCGTGCTCTTCAGCCCTCAATGTTGTGACAACCCAAATATTCCTTTAAAAATGTACTAAACCTTCCATACCTCACAACCCTCTATTTTTCTTCCATCCAAGTGCCTGTTGAAGAGTCTTGTATGTTTTCCTCTGTGGATTTCCTGAATGTTGTTCAAGGCAACATTGGGCAAAGGCGTGTAACCAATTCACTGTCTGGGTGTTTGATGGTTGATATATCTTGTTCTCCCATATTGAAACATACGTTCGGCTTCTAATTCCCCTTGCTGCCAGGTTCATACCTGCCAAGATCTCTCAGAACAGGACCAATGCTAGATCAGAATAAGCCTGCACATATCATAGATCATGACAAAACTCCTGAATGCAAGTTCCAGAAATTTCTGGTAACCATAAAATCCTGCATCGGACTTGTCAGCCACAATCGAGCCTGCAGCTGACGTGGACTTTTACCCCTCCATAAATCTTCGTCCGCGAAGCCAAGCCAAAGAAAGAAGAGCATTTTGAGTCTGTCCTTTGCTAATACTTCATCCTGATTGTGTTCATTTTGTGCAGATGTTTGGAAATTAAGTTTTTCCAGGCACAATTTACCTTAGTACGGGTATCATTTTCCTGTGTCATTTGTGCTTATGACAAGGTGAATTTGTAACTTCCTCATTTCAGGCTTGCTGTCAGAAATTGGACCAATGAAGTCCAATGTACAACCAGGGTTTTTAATTAGCAGTAAAACAAGGAGCAATCTCAACACCAAATCTCCAGTCAAATATGAATAAAAGTGTTTCCAGACGGACATCATCTCTTCCTGAGTCTGCCTGATTGTTCACTTGAACTATTTGTGCCAGTGATCAGTTTGTTGAATCAGAGCTTTTCACTGCAGAGCTTGCCTGATTTATTAACATTGGTTGAAGACGTGCATGGCACAGGATTCAATCAGTGGGAATGATTTGGGGATTGGAAATTAATGTCACCATGTGCTGCTTCTTTTCATTTCTATTGTCGCCTTTTACTTTAAACCATTGATTTGCTTCCCTCTCTGGAAATAAAATAACAATCGAAACCTGTCATAGGGAAGTGTGCAAGCAGAAATTTAATGAAGGGAAATGGATTTGAACTACAGTACTTGAGAATTTTTTAAAAGGTAGGTTTTCCAGTTGACTAATCCTTTGATTGGTCAAATCTATCATAGACCCAGGTTGTCCCAAAGCTTTGGTGGCCATTTTTGGAAGACATTTCTCATGAGGGAAATATTTGGACACAGCAAGAAAACCTGATAAGAATATCAAGATTTTTTTTGTTTTTACTTTGGCATGTTAGGGAAAAATATTAATCAGAATTGAAGTAGTGTTATGGGATCATTTGCACCCATCCAAGAAGGGTGTGCTTCTCTCTCTCTCTCTCTCTCTCTCTCTCTCTCTCTCTCTCTCTCTTTCTTTAAAGGATTGTGTACCTGTATATTTACTAAGGTCACTTCCACTGTTTCAATAGACAGCAAATTCCATCGATTCACCACCTTCTGGGAAAAGTAGTTCCTCCTCATCTCTGTCCTAAATCTACTGCCCCATATCATGAGGCTATGTCCTCTAGTTCTAGTCTCCCCCACCAGTGGGAACAACTTGCCTACTCTATCTATTCCTTTCATAATTTTATACATTTCTATAAGATCCCTTCTCTTCTAAATACAAGTGAGTACAGCCCCACATAACTCAATCACTCCTCATAGCCGAACTCCCTCATCTCTGGAATCTACTTGGTGGCCTCCTCTGGACCACCTGCAAAGCTAGTGCATCCTTCCTCAAGTAGAGACCAGATTGTCCAGTTGCAGCATATCCTCCCCGCTCCTAAACCAAATTCCTCCAGTAATGAAGGCCAACATTCCACTTACCTTCTTGATAGCCTGCTGCACCTGCAAACCAACCTTTTGTAATTCATACACAAGCACTCCCAAGTCTTTCTGCATGGCAGCGTGCTGCAATTGCTTGCTATTTAAATCATAATCTGATCTTCCATTTTTCCTTCCAAAGTGGATAACTTCACATTTACCAACATTGAACTCCATCTGCCAGACCCTTGCCCACTCACACTTAATCTCTCTATATCTTTCTGTAGATTCTTCGTATCCTTTGCACATTTGGTGTTTCTTCTCAATTTGGTGTCATCAGCAAACTTAGATACACCTACAGCAAACATAAAATAGATATATCACATTGACCTGGCTGGGAAATATATTGATGTTCCTCAGTATCATTGCACCAAAATCACCCTCTTCTATAAACCTGGTTGTTGTACTTCTACCAGAATGACAGTGGTGATTCAGTGCCACGTTCACCAGTACAATAAATGCAGGCCTTCCCAAAGATATGCCCATATCCCATAAAATAATTTAAGAACAAAATTACTGGCCAGCAATATGGCTAGAGTCTTGGGAAGTCTGCAAGAATCCTCAGTAAATGAAACAAATTATTCTTTTTGTTTTGAAATCCAGAAATTCCTCCGGCACCTTATGATGTTAAGGTATCAAACATTACTGACACATCTGCGGTGATCTCCTGGGTGGTACGTCCAAAACATGCCATCTCCTCTGTAGTAATAAAGTGTAAAGTCTATGGGGCCACCACATCTCCTGAAGTGACAACGATCAATTTGGCAGAGAGCAAAACCTCAGAGCACGTCTTGCAAGGGTTGCAGCCCGAGACACCCTACCTAGTGGAGGTTGTAGCCATGAACAACAAGGGTGAAAGCCACCCAAATCCAATGAAAGAGCTGCGCACCACGGCAACTCCACCAGGTAAGAGCTTTAAAGTCTTGACTAATTGTGCTGTACATTTCAATTCTTTAGATACTTATCTACACAGCGTTCTATTTGTGTGCCAGTCAAGGAACATTTATAACAAATAAGTGACTGAGGTGTCAGTAGAAGAACTCTTTAGAACCAGTGAACTTCCATATTTTAAAATAGTTATGGAAACAAGTAGGGTTCATCCACAAGTCTCAGTCCTAAAGTGGGGAAAAGCTGATTTTGATGACATCAGGCAGGTTATTGCAGCTAAAGGGACATCTGGTAGTGAGAGGCTTTTGAAAGAGAGACAGCAAAAGTTCACGGGTGGCATGTTCCTGTCAGAGTGAAGGGTAAGGCTGGAAAGATTGGTAAACCTGGATGATCAAAGATAGTGAGACTCTGGTCAAGATGAAGAAAGAGGCATGTATCAGTTATAGATATTCGAAATCAAGCAAATTCTTTCAGCAGTATTGAAGACGTAGGCGTTCACTTAAGAGGGAAATGAGGAGGGCAAAGAGGGAATTTGAGATGGCTCTGGCATACAAGGTTTCTTTTTGAAAATTTTATTTATTATAATTAATCATACAATAAAGATACATACAAGTACATAATATTTTACCCTTTTCAACCCCCCCCCTCACCCCCTACCCTAACCCACCTAACCCCCTCTAAACTTCCCCAAAGAAGAAAGAAAAATAGGAAAGAAAGGAGATCAAGTAACATAACACCCTTCAGTTATTTGCCATGGTTTGGGACACCACCACCAATGCGTAGGTAAAAAAAAAATTATATATATTCCATATACGGGCTCCAGGTTTTAACAAAAAATGAATAATTATTACATAAATTATATGATATCTTTTCCAACTGAAAACAAGATATCATTTCCAAATGCCATCATTGAATATTCAAATTAGTCTCATTTTTCCAAGTAATTGCCAAACATTTTCTCACCAAGCTAAAGCTAATCTCAAAAAAGCAATTTGGAATTTATTTAATTTTAACTCCAAACTCAGTTTCTTAATATAACCCAATAAACATATTAAAGGGTCAAATGAAATCTTAAATTTGAAAATAGCTTCGAAAAGTTCCTTAATTCTATTCCAAAAGGGTTTCACCGTCTCGCATAACCAAGTAGAATGTCAAAAAGAACCAACTTCATTATGACATCTGAAAAGTAGATCAGAAAAAGTAAACTTGTATTTTCTTAATTTCTCCGGAGTTAAGTTTAACTGATGAATAAAATTATAATGAACCATTACATTTACAATTTTAGTCATACTGTCCTCACATAAAGACATCTAATCATC
The DNA here is from genome assembly GCF_036971445.1 of Narcine bancroftii. Taxonomy (NCBI): domain Eukaryota; kingdom Metazoa; phylum Chordata; class Chondrichthyes; order Torpediniformes; family Narcinidae; genus Narcine; species Narcine bancroftii. The sequence continues at coordinate 127,125,951 of NC_091473.1, read as the reverse complement.
CTGAGAAGTATATAGAGACAAATCTTTTTCCCATTTTAATTTAGATTTATAAACATCCATCTTAACCATTTTATCCTGCAATAAAGCATAGATCTCAGTTATGTATCCTTTCTTGCCACCATCAATAAGTAAATTTTCAAATTTAGACCGCCTGGCTAACTGTAACGTACGCCAAAAATTATCCAACATTAGGGCTTTAATTTGATAATAAGAAAAAAGAGTATTCGAAGATATTTCATATTTCCCTTTCATTCTTTGGAATGAAACAAAATATCCAGCTTAGCAACAATCTTCTACTAATTTAATACCTTTCTGATCTCACAACTTCAAAAGTTGATTATTAAGTGTAAAAGGAAAAAGATTATTTTGAAACAAAGGAGTTTTAGCTGAAACTTTACTTTCAGTACCTATAATTTCAGTTTTTAAATTCCATTAAATGTTTTAACTCAGGAAAATTATAATTACTAAATAATCTATAAATAAATGGATCCATCCTCTTCTCATCAATCTGAGATAGGTCAATATTAGCCCATATCAAATATTTATCCATCTCAAATATCCTATTAATAAATTTCAACTGTGCTGATTTATAATAATTCTGAAAATGAGGAAGTTGCAATCCTCCTAAAGCAGACTTCCAGGTCAATTTCTGTAATGACACCCTCGTCATTTTACCTTTCTACAAGAATTTCCTCACTGAAGCATTCAGATCTTTGAAAAATGTTTGAGGAATCTTGCAAGGAATAGATTGAAAAAGATATTGAATTCAGGGAAAGATACTCATTTTGATACAAGGTTAACCCAAAGACATTCTTCAAGTACATTAAAGGCAAAGTCTAGGGTGAGAGTTAGGGCCTCTTAAAGATCAACAAAGTCATCAATATGTGGATCCACAAGAGATTGGTAAGGGCCTAAATGAGTCTTTCTCATCTGTATTTACCATGAAGAAAGATGTGGAGGCTGGAGAACTTGGAAAATAATAATAATAATATCCTGAAGAGCGTCCACGTTACGGAGGAGGGAGCAACTGGAGGTCTAAAAATCCATAAAGGTATATAAATTATTAGGGCCTGAACAACCTAGGTAAGAAATGATAGAAACCCTGGAAGAGATATTTCCATCATTGTTCGGCACAGGTGAGGTGTCAGAAGACTGGAGGATTACTAATGTTATGTCTTTATTAAATAAAGGCAGCAAGGAAATCCAGGGAATAGGTTGGTGAACTTGCATCAGTCGTGGGTAAGGTACTGGAGGAGATTCTGAAAGGCAGGGTCCACAGATATTTGGAAGGGACAGGATTGCTTCAGGATATTCAGTAGGATTTTCACATGGGAAATCATATCTCACAAATTTGATGGTTTTTTTGAAGAGGTAAACAAGATGATTATGAGGTCAGGCCAATAAATGTTGGCTCCAAGGCCTTGACAAGGACCGATATGGTAGTCTGGCCCACAAGGTCAGTTCAGATGGGACCCATGGCCAAGGGTAAGGTGGCCAATTGAATTAATGCAGAGGATGGTAGTGAAGGTTTATTACTCTGACCGGAGGGTACATTTTTTTTTTGTCATCTATATTCACAACCTGGATGACAATGTAGTTAGCATGGTTAATAAGTTTTCAGATGACACCAAAAGTGGTGGTATAGTGGACAATGAAGAAAGATATCTAAGATTACAACAGAATCTGGATAAACTGATAAAGAATGGCAGTCAAACTTTACATGGACAAGTGCAAGGTGTTGCACTTTGATAATTTAAACCAGGGTAAGACTTGCATGGGGTTAAACAAGAAAGTCTGCAGATGCTTGTGTTATGAGCCCAGAGGACCCCAAAACTCAGCAGCAATAGAAATTCACCAAGACAAATGGTTACTTAAACAAAAGTTGCTTTAATTTTATTTAAACATAAAAACAGGATTTAACTTATTCTTTCTTTCTTTGGCTTGGCTTCGCGGACGAAGATTTATGGAGGGGGTAAAAAGTCCACGTCAGCTGCAGGCTCGTTTGTGGCTGACAAGTCCGATGCGGGACAGGCAGACACGATTGCAGCGGTTGCAAGGGAAAATTGGTTGGTTGGGGTTGGGTGTTGGGTTTTTCCTCCTTTGCCTTTTGTCAGTGAGGTGGGCTCTGCGGTCTTCTTCAAAGGAGGTTGCTGCCCGCCAAACTGTGAGGCGCCAAGATGCACGGTTTGAGGCGTTATCAGCCCACTGGCGGTGGTCAATGTGGCAGGCACCAAGAGATTTCTTTAGGCAGTCCTTGTACCTTTTCTTTGGTGCACCTCTGTCACGGTGGCCAGTGGAGAGCTCGCCATATAACACGATCTTGGGAAGGCGATGGTCCTCCATTCTGGAGATGTGACCCACCCAGCGCAGCTGGATCTTCAGCAGCGTGGACTCGATGCTGTCGACCTCTGCCATCTCGAGTACTTCGACGTTAGGGATGAAAGCGCTCCAATGGATGTTGAGGATGGAGCGGAGACAACGCTGGTGGAAGCGTTCTAGGAGCCGTAGGTGGTGCCGGTAGAGGACCCATGATTCGGAGCCGAACAGGAGTGTGGGTATGACAACGGCTCTGTATACACTTATCTTTATGAGGTTTTTCAGTTGGTTGTTTTTCCAGACTCTTTTGTGTAGTCTTCCAAAGGCGCTATTTGCCTTGGCGAGTCTGTTGTCTATCTCATTGTCGATCCTTGCATCTGATGAAATGGTGCAGCCGAGATAGGTAAACTGGTTGACCGTTTTGAGTTTTGTGTGCCCGATGGAGATGTGGGGGGGCTGGTAGTCATGGTGGGGAGCTGGCTGATGGAGGACCTCAGTTTTCTTCAGGCTGACTTCCAGGCCAAACATTTTGGCAGTTTCCGCAAAGCAGGACGTCAAGCGCTGAAGAGCTGGCTCTGAATGGGCAACTAAAGCGGCATCATCTGCAAAGAGTAGTTCACGGACAAGTTTCTCTTGTGTCTTGGTGTGAGCTTGCAGGCGCCTCAGATTGAAGAGACTGCCATCCGTGCGGTACCGGATGTAAACAGCGTCTTCATTGTTGGGGTCTTTCATGGCTTGGTTCAGCATCATGCTGAAGAAGATTGAAAAGAGGGTTGGTGCGAGAACACAGCCTTGCTTCACACCATTGTTAATGGAGAAGGGTTCAGAGAGCTCATTGCTGTATCTGACCCGACCTTGTTGGTTTTCGTGCAGTTGGATAATCATGTTGAGGAACTTTGGGGGACATCCGATGCGCTCTAGTATTTGCCAAAGCCCTTTCCTGCTCATGGTGTCGAAGGCTTTGGTGAGGTCAACAAAGGTGATGTAGAGTCCTTTGTTTTGTTCTCTGCACTTTTCTTGGAGCTGTCTGAGGGCAAAGACCATGTCAGTGGTTCCTCTGTTTGCGCGAAAGCCGCACTGTGATTCTGGGAGAATATTCTTGGCGACACTAGGTATTATTCTATTTAGTAGAATCCTAGCGAAGATTTTGCCTGCAATGGAGAGCAACGTGATTCCCCTGTAGTTTGAGCAGTCTGATTTCTCGCCTTTGTTTTTGTACAGGGTGATGATGGTGGCATCACGAAGATCCTGAGGCAGTTTACCTTGGTCCCAACAAAGCCTGAAAAACTCATGCAGTTTGGCATGAAGAGTTTTGCCGCCAGCCTTCCAGACTTCTGGGGGGATTCCATCCATACCTGCTGCTTTGCCACTTTTCAGTTGTTCGATTGCCTTATATGTCTCATCCAGGGTGGGAACCTCATCCAGCTCTAGCCTTAGGGGCTGTTGAGGGAGCTGGAGCAGGGCGGAATTTTGGACTGAGCGGTTGGCACTGAAAAGAGATTGGAAGTGTTCTGACCATCGGTTGAGGATGGAGATCTTGTCGCTGAGGAGGACTTTGCCGTCTGAGCTGCGCAGCGGGCTTTGGACTTGGGGTGAGGGGCCGTACACAGCCTTTAGAGCCTCGTAGAAACCCCTGAAGTCGCCAATGTCCGCGCTGAGCTGTGTTCGTTTGGCGAGGCTAGTCCACCACTCATTTTGGATCTCCCGGAGTTTGCGCTGAAGATGGCTGCATGCGCGACGGAAGGCTTGTTTCTTCTCTGGACAGGACGGCTTTGTAAGGTGAGCCTGGTGGGCAGTTCGCTTCTTTGCCAGCAGCTCCTGGATTTCCTGGCTGTTTTCGTCAAACCAGTCCTTGTTTTTCCTGGAGGAGAAGCCCAGTACCTCTTCAGTGGATTGCAGTATGGTAGTCTTCAACTGATCCCAGAGGGTTTCAGGGGACGGGTCCGTGAGGCGGGTTGCAACGTCGAGCTTTGCTTTGAGGTTTGCCTGGAAGTTTCCTCTCGCTTCGTCTGACTGCAGGTTTCCAACATTGAACCTCTTTCTGGGGGCTTTATTGTTCCTGGGCTTTGGCTTGAAGTGAAGGTTGAGCTTGCAGCGAACCAGCCGGTGGTCAGTGTGGCATTCCGCGCTAGGCATGACCCTGTTGTGGAGCACATCTTGTTTGTCACTTTCTCGCACCAGGATGTAGTCCAGGAGGTGCCAGTGTTTGGATCGGGGATGCATCCAGGTGGTCTTAAGGCTGTCCCTCTGCTGAAAAAGGGTGTTTGTAATGACAAGTCGCTGTTCTGCGTAGAGCTCCAACAAGAGGCGCCCATTTTCGTTGCACTTGCCGACGCCATGCTTGCCCAGGATTCCTGGCCAGGTTTCTGAATCTTTGCCGACACGAGCGTTGAAGTCGCCCAAGATGACAACCTTGTTGGCTGTAGGGGTACGTTGGATGAGGTTGCGCAGGTCGGTGTAGAACTTGTTCTTTTCTGCTGGTTCCGCCTGGAGGGTTGGAGCATAGACACTGATGAGGGTGATGTGACGCTTGTTTTGAAGTGGGAGTCGCATGGACATGATTCGGTCCGAGAGGCATGTCGGAAGGTTTTCGAGTTTGGAGGCAATGAAGCTCTTGACCATGAAGCCTACACCAGATAGGCGTCGTTCATCCGAAGGCTTTCCAGACCAGTAGAGTGTGTAGCCCGCGCCGCGTTCTTGGAGGCTGCCTACATCTGCCAGGCGGACTTCACTGAGAGCGGCTATGTCGATGTCAAGTCTGAGGAGTTCATGTGCAATGAGGGCAGACCGACGTTCAGGTCGGTGGCTGTCAGCCTTGTCTCGCATGGTTCTGATGTTCCAGCATGCTAGCTTGAGTTTGTGAGCATCTTTTGAGGGGGAGGACGTGGAGGGGGAGGACGTGGAGGGGGAGGACGTGGAGGGGGAGGACGTGGAGGGGGAGGACGTGGAGGGGGAGGACGTGGACCTGTCCTCGGGCCTGCGCAAAGGAGCTTTTAGGTGGAGTGCAGTGCGCGCAGTACTGGCCCCACCCTTTACACCCATGGTTCGTGTGCCGTGGCCAAGCAAGCTGGGACGTGGCAGCGAGGTCCTTGGGTCGTAGGTTTTATATTGGAGTGGCCTTCTACTATGCAGGTTTCTTACCCGGGCTGGAGGCGGCCCCGGCCTCGGTCGAGTGGGGCTGGCGAAGGCCCCGATCCGGGCAGAGAGTGGGAGGCGGCGGCCCCAATCCAGGCACAGGGTGAGCTGCGGCGGCCTCGGCCCCAGTCCGGGCAGTATGGACCGACCTAGGAGGGGAGGCAGGCCTTATTACTATTAACTTAACCTAACTTAACCACCTTCTCATTCTAAGTGCGCGTGTATGTAATGTGCATATGTTCAGGAAAGTTATTTGTTTTAATAATCCAATCATTCACTTCTCCAAATTCTCCAGTATCAGGCAATTCTTATACTGTGCACAGAATTAATATTTATGAATTTTCACCAGGCTCTGGTGCTTAAAGGTAAATACTTAACGCTCAGACAGGTTCTTGTTGGTTTCAGAGAGATATTTGTTGCTCGTTGGACACACACAAACTGATTTCCTCTGATCAGTAACTTCAGTGTCTTGCTGAAGAAACATACCCCATCATGGGTTTTCCAAATGATAACCTATTCTTCCAGGTCACTACAGAGTTCCTCTTGTTTCCCATTATTTCAGGAGAAACACTCTAGCCAGCCATTTCCTCTTGTACAAGGGTTTTTCAACAGGCTGAACAGTCTTCAAAGTGGGGTTTTTCAACAAGCCTTCCAGCTTGCCATGTTGCAGCCTCAAAAAGCTACTGCAGAACTGTCTTCCCTCTCCCTCCAAGATAAATTATGGTTGTTTTTCTTTCCTCTCTCTCTGCTTGTAAAAATCAACTTCTCGCAAGACTCCAAACCCAATCCTTGAAAGTTCTTTATCAGCACTTGAGCCTGAACATCTCCATTTGCACGTTTTTAAAATTCCTTCCAAAGCAGTTCCATTGTCTTTTGCAAAGCCACTGGTGCCTGAATGTCTGGTTTCAGCAAAACTCTTCCATTTTAAATGAGATTTGTTTTGTTACTCTGTTTGTAAAGTGACCTACACTGAACCCCCACAATCTATCACTTTTAAATACGTATTTATATATAATATAAAATATAATATAACCCATAACACTTAGGTCAATTGCAATTCACAAACATGCTAGAAAAAACTTGTTAGGTCACACTGCACCCACAGGAAGCAAAGGAGACCAAAATTTTGGGCCTAGGCCCTTCATCAGTTATAAGCAAAACCAAGAAGGAGCCTGAGTCAAAAGATGGGGTGAGGGGGAGGAGGGAAGAAGGGGAGGAGCACATGTTAACAGGTAAGAGTTCATAGATAAGGCCCTGGAGAGCATCATAGGACAGAAACATTGGGGTGAAGGTACATAGTTTCATGACAACACAGGTGGATAAGGTGATGGGGAAGGTGTATTGGTCAGGGCAATGCACAGAATGTCAAATTCTGAGCGGGTGGTAGGATTGGAAAATGTTAAAAAGAACCAGAAGAAATTGGGCTTTTAAATGAATTAAGTTTTGCAGGGTAGATTGATTAGACAGGAAGCCAATGCAGGTTAGCAAACATAAAACTAATGATTGAATTAGGAACATAGGAAGTAGGAACAGGAGTAGGCCAAAAATGGCCCATTGAGCCTGCTCCACCATTCAATAAGATCATGGCTGATCTAATTTATGACCTAACTCCACCTACCTGCCTTCTCCCAATATCCCCTAATTCCTCTATCATGTAAAAATTTATCTAACCGAATTTTAAATATGTTTAATGAAGCAGCCTCAACCACTTCCCTGGATAGAGGATTCCAAACATTCACTACTCTCTGGGAAAAACTATTTTTCCTAATCTCTGTCTTAAATCTATTCCCCCGAATCTTGAGACTGTGTCCTCTCGTTTTAGTTTCCCTGGCCAGCTCAAAAAACCTTCCTACATCTATCCTATCCATACCCTTCATAATCCTATTTGTTTCTTTAAGATCTCCTCTCGTTCTTCTGAACTCGAGCGAATGCAATCCTAGACGATTTAATCTTTCATCATAAGTCAACCCCTTCATCCCAGGGATCAACCTAGTAAACCTCCTCTGGACCGTCTCCAAAGCCAGTATATCCTTCCTCAAATATGGAGACCAGAACTGGACACAGTGCTCCAGGTGCGGCCTCACCAGTACCTTATACAGTTGCAACATTACCTCCCTACTCCTGAATTCAATTCCTCTATCGATGAAGGCCAACATTCCATTTGCCTTCTTAATAACCTGCTGCACCTGAGTACATGAGAGTAAGAACTCGTGTTAATGAAAAATATTTAAAGAAGATATGGAGATAGATTTAAGAGAAGGAGGGAGAGGTGAGAAAAAAGAAAAATAAGGAGAAAGAAATTCAGAGCCTTTGAAACTCTGGCCACCAAATGGATGTCCTGGATTTGAGCTCTCCAGATTACTGCTAAATGTCAGGCAACTAATTTGACATTGAAGGGGTGCCATTTGCATTCTGACTTTCATCCAGGATTTCACCAAGATTTCCTGAGACTAAAATCATAGCACTATTCCTGTCTCGTTGAAGTAGCTCAGTTTTATACTGGTTTTATGTTGGTGGTGCATTTGCACAATTAATCACACAGAGTACTCACAAGTAAAGCAGTATTTGCACCTTATTGATTTTGGACCACTACTGACATTTGAGCACTAAGAAAGAGATTGCTCCGAGTGACCAGAAAAGATGACCTGCTTCCTCACATTGGATGTTTTCTTTTTCCTTAGTGACATCCAGTGTGTTTCATGTCCTGGGACATTTTGAACCAGCTGCTGAAAATGACAAGCAACTGTTGATGGCCATTGTGGCCTCCGTATTCATCACCTGCATGACCATCCTCTTGGCACTCCTAGGCCTCTTCTGCATACGTAAAACCCTCTTCCAGCGACGTCGAACCTTCACTTACCAGTCAGGATCAGTAAGTACCTGGTCAGATATTGTTCCAAAATGCACTGCAGAAATTCAAACGGATTCTCCAAATCAGTGAGGTCTACTATCAATAAGAATAGGGAATTAAGTCGGTGGGGACACCGCATGCAAGTCGCACATCATCCTGATTGGAAGTATTATCATTGCCTGATCTAAATCCTGGAACACCCTCTCCAACTGTATTGTGGAAAGACTTTCATCATAAGGTTGGTATGGTAACTTGATGGTACAGTAGTTGGAACCTGGACTTGACTGTGATCTATGTGGGATTTACTTGTTCTCGTGACCATAAAGGTGTCCAACGGATGCCCCAATTGCTTCCCCATGTCGCCATGACATGCTGATGGATTAATTGGTTACATTAAATTACCCCTTAATAAAGGCAAGTGGCACAGGAGAGGGAATCATTTCAAGGCCAGTGTTATGCTCCCCAGCAGCAATTGAGAGAAGCATAAATGAATGACTTAAGTTTAACACATTTATTAACCAACTAACAATAATAGAATTAACCCCAATAAACTTAACACCCAAACAGAAGCCTTAATGGCAACTATATATGAACAGCAGATTATAGTGTATGTGGGGGGGGGGGGCAGACCATTACAGTCCAAGCTCAAATGCCCCCAAAAATCAATAAAAATTTCCAAAACCAAACCCTTGTCAGTCATATTAAGTCTGTCAGTCAAGAAGGAACAGCTCACAGACTTGGGTTTATTTGTTTCCTTGCCCACTGGTCGTTTAGTTTGAGGCTATATCTAGATGACCGTGTTCTCTATAGACTTTCAACCCTGTTGGGGAACTTGAGACTTGCGTGAGTTTCGAATGTAGCAACAGCCACCTTTACTTCCTTCACCTGGGAATTTTCTCAATGAGCTCCTGGTCACGACATGAGGTTCATGCCTCCAAAGCCCTCCTTAGTGTTACCAAGTGACCTTCTGTCATGCAAGTCCTCTCCTTTGGCTTGGGTCTCGTGACTCCTATCATGAGAAGTCCTCCTCTTGAAAGGGGACTGGAGAGGCACTGGTCAGTCACACACACACTTTGGGTATCAGAGACCCCAAACTGCTGTCAAGACAACAGTGCTAGCACCTGTGGACAAGGTAGCTCAGTCTTCCTTTTCCCTCTGAAATTACTGGGTGAGCACACTGATATACAGCTGCAGACAGCAGTGCTTGCACCTGTGAACAAAACAACTCAGCACCTGGCTTGCTGAAGCTGCCGGGTGAACATGCACAGTCAGACCAACTATCCAATCCACCGACTAACCTCTCCAAAACCAGCATGCCAGACTTTTTAACTGCCCAGCGCGTGCCTCCAGCTCTCCCCATCGGTGGAGAGAGGTTAACAACCGCAGGCTCGCTCTCCTGTGAGCCCACGGACTTCTAGCGCATGGTTCCTGCACTTTGACAGCTGTCAAAGTTCCCTAGAGGTAGCTCAGCCCTACGACAGCTTCTAGCAGCTGTTAAATACCCTGCAGTAGGTTCAGTCCTGTCCTGAGTCAAGAATAAAATTGTCCAAGGTCCATAACACCAGAGGAAGGAAACATGCTGTAAGAATTAGTGGTCACTAATTTAGAGGATTTGTTTTTGGTCAGTTTATGTAGGTTTTAATAATTCCTTGCATTTCAAAGCTCTGGAGAGAGTGAATGGATGATTCATCAGGATGTTGCCTGGATCAGAGTGCTTTAGTGATAAGGAGAGATTGAACTTGTTTTCTTGGAACAAATGAGGTTGAAGGATGATCTCAAGGGATGTGAAATTATAAGATGAGAGCAATGAGTTTTAAAGAGGATCAGAGGTAAACACATCCAGAGATGATGGTGGAAACAGATACAAAATGTTTAATAAATATTTAACGAGCCATTTATTAGGCAGGTCATAGAAGGATACAGACTTAACGTGGCTAAATGGGTTGAGAGTGGATAGCCAAAAGGTCGGTGTGGTGGTACAAATATCCATTTCTGTTTTGCATCATTCTTTGACTGTGAGTCTAATGAATTACGTGATTTAGTTTCCCTTTTGGGGATTAGGGTTAAACATGTTTCTAGGTTTGTTATTCTCTCAAGTTCCTTGGCAGCGCATCAATTTGCAATGAGGTGGAACCACAAAATCAATGATCCTTTCACCATTCACCTGGATCTCACTGATCATGTTTAAACTATGTTCCGGGGTAATAAGTTCAACTAAGAGTCAAAGAGGTTAAATAATTTCTTCAAAGCAGATCTTTATTTTAAGTCTGAAATTTAAAATATTGTACTCAGCAGGTCAGGCATTGTTTTTAAAGAAGGAATGGATGTTGACATTTTAGGTCAGTGCCGGTCAAAACTGTTAGAGTGAGAAAGTTGCAGAGCCGGGGGGGCGGGGAGGATGAAAAGAACTAAGTGAATATCTGTTTGACGATGCAGGCCAAGAGAAGCAGGGTGAGTCTTCGAATCCAGAGATTCTCAGAGCAGAAGGAAACAGGTTGCCTGGCCCTGCCAGTCAATATGGTCAAGGCTCAATGCCTTTTCTGTACCCTCAATATAGAACATAGAACATTGGAGCACAGGCCAGGCCCTTTCTACCACGATGTGGTGCTAACTTATATATACACGTAAAAAACAAACTAAACCGTCCCTACCTCATAACCCTCTATTTCTCTTTCATCCAGAGACTCAGAGTCTCTTAAATGGACCGATTGTTCCAGCCTCCACCACCACCTAGCAATGTATTCCAGGCACTACAATTCTCTGTGTAAAACAAAACATCCTCCCGATGTCTCCCTAAACTTTCCTCCCTTTTCACTTTGCACAGATGTCCTCTTGTATTTGCTACTCCCATCCTGGGAAAAATGTGCTGACTGTCTACCTTATCGATACCTCTCACAATCTTTTAGACCTCTATTAAATCACCTCTCATCCTTCTTTGCTCCTTCAATCTTGATCTTTCAAATATTTATCCAAATCTAACTGAATTATCACTAACAATCTGGTCACTAACAATCAAAAGTTTGAAGACCACTGTTTTAATCATACCTAATTGACTCGTTATGTGCATGGTTTCATAACTCCAAAGGAAATGGGTCAATGACAATTTTTCTCAAGCAAAATATTTCAGTAACAATTGGGTCTAGAACAGTGATTCTCAATCTTCCCTTCCCACTCACCCACCACCTTAAGCAATCCCTTACTAATCACAGAGTACCGATGGCATAGGGATTACTTAAAGTGGGAGGTGAGTGGAAAGGAAAAGGTTGAGAACCACTGCCTTAGAAGATCCTATGTGTTTAAGGCACTCCTCATGCTTCCTAAGTCCAATGAATACAGACTCAAACAGTCCAGTCCATATGACATAGGAGCAAAATTAGACCATTCGGCCCATAGAGCTCACTCCATTTTTCATCATGGCAGATACTATCCTTTTTAACTCATTTCTCTTGCCTTCTCCCTTCTCTTGAAAGGACAACTCATACTTTTTTTCTCCACCTCCTATTCTGCAACTTTAAACTTTTAAAATCTCCTTTCTCATTTTTCAAGTATGGATAAAAGTTTATTCAGCTGAAAGGTAACGGAAATGGGTGGCACGGTTAACTTAGCGGTTATGGGGTGTAAATTGGATCGCACGGACTCGTGGGCTGACAGATAACTGAAATGGGCAGCACATTTATCGTAACAGTAGGCTGCACATACTCGTGGGTCAGAAGGGCCAGTTACCATGCTGTATGTCTAAATTTAAAAATTTAATTTAAAACTCTGTTCCTCTCACTGAATATGATGCCTGACCTGCTGAATAATTTGGGTAGTTTTGTTTAATTTCTGATTTCCATCATTTGCAATATTATTTGCTTTTAATTTATTTTATGGAAATAAAATAGATTCCATTTGAAATTCTTTCACATTTCCTTTATTGTGATGATAAAATATTCAGGGCAGAAGACGTACTCCATCGACTGTGTTAGTCTCTGCGGCAATATGGTGTACTGTGCCCAGAGGACCCCATAAAGCCAACATATGGATAACCAATGGTTTTGTTTGTTCATTCTGAGGGTGAAGAGACAGTGCTTCAGTTTAACTCCGGAACTCTGACGCTCACACGTAGGCCAAAACCCCAGCCCGAACCCCTCACCTACCCCATCCTAGAATGGGATGACATCAAATTCGAGGATGTTATTGGAGAAGGAAACTTTGGACAAGTTATCAAAGCCTTAATTAAAAAAGATGGACTGAAGATGAACGCTGCCATCAAAATGTTAAAAGGTACCTATTTATTTAGTTTCTACAGTCATGAGTTTCCACTGAGTGGGTTTTTCTTGATGCAGTTCTCCCAAATCAGGACAGGTGGGCTTGAGCTATTAGGAGGAATTGAATAGGCAGGGAATATCTTTCCCTAGAGCATTGATACAGAGGGATGACCTTATAGAGGCTTATATAGAAAATCACAAGAGGAAGGTCACAAAATTTTTCCCAGTTTTGGGGAGTCGAAAACTAGAGGGTATGGGTTTTTTAAAAAAATATACATAATAAAATCTTCAATATCACAATATATTAAACTTTTTCTTATAAACAACAAAAACAAAACAGTCCCTCCCTCCCTCCTCCTTTCCATTCATGCGAATCCACACACTAACAGAGCTTAAAATCTTTTAAATATATAGAATGCAACTGGGAAAATCATCTCTGGATATGTATAATAGTAACATTTATAGTCTTTTTTTTTAATTACTAGATTTGGACCCTCATATGTTCCAGGTATGGCTGACAGATCGTTACAAAAGTGTTTTATTTATTCTTTAAAATTATATGTGATCTTTTTCTGCTAGGTATACAGCTGTTTATTTCCACACTCCATCATATTACAACTAAAGGGGATTTGGACTTCCAAGTGATCACGATGCATTTTTTTGCTATCGCCAATGCTATTTTTATTAATGAGATTTGATATTTATTCAACTGTTGCTTATTTCTATAAAATTACCTAGAAGATTTTGCTCCGGGTCACCTGTGAAGGCCACTCCTGTTATCCTGGTTAATTTTTCTGTGATGTCTTGCCATAACAGCCTCACCTTCATCCACAACCACGTAGCATGTAGAAAAGTTCCTATCTCAGTCTCACATCTGAAGCACATCTGATTTTTCTGCTTTTGATCTATTGTAACTTCTGTGGGGTAAGATGTAATTGGTGTAAAAAATATATATTGAACCAGTCTATATCTATTAATGTCATGCTGTCCTTGCACCAATCTGGCCAGCTTCTTTCTGAAATCACCACACTGAAGTCCGACTCCCATTTTTCTCTTTAGCTCTGTCACCCTGGTTTTGCATTTGCGCTCTGGAGAGCATAGTACATTTTTGTTATAAATTTGGGTATATTCAGTTTCACTAATTTCAAGTTGGGTCAACGTTGGTCCCCATCTTATCCTTAAGAACGATCTAAGTGGGAGAAAACAAAAGAAGGTTCCATTGGCCACTCCACATTTGTGTTTTAATTGTTCAAAGGACATGAGTTGCTACTCCATAGCAGAGTTTAAATATGTCTTATGCCTTTGTCAAACCACAAATTAATTATTTTATTGTCTATATTCATTGGCAATAGCACACTTTTACACAGTGGTGCTTTTATTGATATCCCTACTTTGTTTTTTCCCTAAACATTCATTAATTTCTTGCCACATTCTGATCATATGCATTAGTATGTGATTATCTGTCTGTGGTGCCAGAATCAGACGCACACAAAGATAAAGGCTGTACAATAGGCTTTAATCTACAAAGATTTCCACAGAGCCAGGCTGGCTGTGGCTGCAGCAACTCTGAGTGAGGCCTCGGGAGGCCGGCACAGGCTTGTATCCCAGAGGGTTATTGACACCCGACCGGGTGGGGCTTGATCCCTTCAGACCGACTGATTGACAGCCAGCCAGGTATTGTCCTGCCCCCTTACACTCCTGCAGGTACAGAGGTTGCCCCCTGCAGTAGGCCGGTGGTGTACCACACATTCACCCCCTTTAAAATTGTCCCGGGGAGGGAGGGGTCAGTAACAAGGAATCGCGCCCACTATGTACATGCAATATTTACAGGTTGAGATGATTCAGCGGCCGCCAGGGTCTCTGTGACCATCATAGGACTGGTTCCTGGTCACTGGTCAGAGGGGAAGAGGAGGGGTTGGCGGCAGGGGTGTGTGTGGCTGATGTGGTGCCACATGGAGGGGTGGCCAAGGGGGCCGGGGTCGACGTATGCGGGTCATATTGGATGGGTGGGGGGGGAGTGGGTTCGTCTCCTAAGGCTGAAGCGGGACCCTGGTGGTCAAGCTATGTGCTCCATAGCTGCCTGGGGATGGGGATGTATGCCCAGTCAGCATCGTCCTGGGTTGGAGAGTGGTATGGTGTGGTGGGTGTTCCTACTGGTGCCAGGTCCCTGGTTGAGACGGTGTCCTCTCTGCCACTGCCGAACCTAATGTAAGTGTAGTTATGGTTTGCATGAAGGAGGAAAACCTGCTCTTCCAGGGGTTCGACCTTGTGTGTCCATACATGTTTACGCATGTAAACATGCGGTCCCGGGGATGTGAGCCATGCTGGGAGTGACATTCCAGTCGCCGACCTCCTGGGGATTGAGAACAGGCATTCGTGAAGGGTCTCGTTGGTAGCTGTGCACAGCAGTTACCGAATGGCATGGAACGCCTCGGGCAGGACGTCCTGCCAGTACTCAACGACCCACCCTTTTGACCTGAGAGCCAGAAGGACTGCCTTCCAGACCACCCAATTTTCGCGTTCCACTTGCCCGTTACCTCTCGGGTTATAGTTTGTCGTGCGACTGGTCGCGATGCCCCTCGTCATCAGGTACTGACGCAGTTCGTGACCCCAAAAGGAACCTGGCGGAATTGGTACAGGCATCTGTCCGCCTCAAAGGCAATGTAGGGCTTGTCCTTCGGGTGGATAGGGATTTGGTGATACGCTGACTTCAGGTCAATCGTGGAGAAAACCCGGTAGTGGGCTATCCCATTTACCATGTCGGCGATCCTTGACAAGGGGGTAGGCATCCAGCTGGGTGTACCGATTAATGGTCTGGCTGTAATCCATGACCATCCTCGGCTTACTTCCCCTTTTGACCACCAGGACTTGGACTCTCCAAGGGCTGTTACTGGGCTCTATAACGTCTTCTGCCAGGAGTCTCTGCACTTCCGCCTTGATGAAGTCCCAGTCTGCAGCGCAATAGTGCCTACTTCTGGCGGCAATACGCTTGCAGCCTCACGCAAGATGTGGGAAGAGCCCCGGTGGGGTGATGCACAGTGTGGAGAGGCCGAAGGTTGGCCGGGGCTGGTAGGTTGGCGTGCTGTGCAATGTGAGTGGAGGTTGGGGCCCTCCCCGAAGGCAAGAGTGACACCCTGCAGGTGGCACTGGAAATCCAGGCCCAGGAGGAGTGGTGCGCAGAGTTTGGGCACGTCCAGGAGCCTGAATCCTGTGTAAGTCACCCCTCCCACCGTTATATTGACTGAGCAGCACCCAAGGGTACCAACAGTCTTTTCCTTGGAGGCAAGGGCGATCTAGCAGGTGGTGGCGTGGACCTTTAACCTTAGGGAGTGGGCCACGCTCGGGTGAATGAAGCTCTCGGTGTTGCCACTGTCCATCAGGCACTTTGTAATCTGCCCGTTGACTCACCCGTCCATCATCAAGCACCCGAGGTCGTGGGGAATGTTCCAGGTCAGCGTGGTGGCAGCCAGAACTATATCGGAGTCTGTTTTGTCGCTATCCAGAGGGATGGGGAGCGTTGATAGGGCGGCCTGGTCATCGCCCGTGTTGACCACATTGTTCTCAACATCGTCGGGGCCCACCATGTCGGGCGCTGCCTGGCCCAAGATGGCGGTGGCACGTGAGGTGCCGCTGCGTGGCTGGCCTCCTTCCCCAGCCATGTCCACTGCGCCGGGGTAAGTGACGTCATCACGGCCGGCGGCAGTGACGTCGTTTCGTCAGCTGGAACTGACATCACGTCATGAGCTGGATGTGACATCGCTCTAGTTCTCAGTGATTGGCGCCAGCAAGGGCGGGGGCTGGTGCAGGTGCTCAGGGCACGGGAAGGGGGAAGTTGTCGCAGGGACAATGGCGCTGCCTGGCACGTGCACATGAGGGGGTCCGCGGGGGAGGTGGGGAGGTCATAGAGGGCTGCTGAGCTGCCGGTAGGTTTAGAGAGGCACACTTTTGCAAAGTGGCCTTTCTTGCTGCATCGGGAACGATACTGGTTTCTAGCTGGGAAGTTTTGGCGTGATCATCGATCTGACCCATACCAGGACCCACAGAGCTTACAGGGGCGCCAGGCGCATGCCGCAGTGACATTCTCCTCCCCAGCTCAGCCTGGGGCTGCACCTGCAGTCTGAGAGGGCCATGAGGGAGCCTGGGGATCCTGGAATCAAAGGCTTCGACGTGCAGGGCTGCTGTTTCCAGGGTTTGGACTACTTCCACAGTCCTGGTTAGGGCATAGATGTTGTCTTCCAGTAGCTTCTGCCGGATGGCCCTTGAGCATAGCACTCGGATGAAGGTGTCCCAGATCAGCCTCTCGACCTCCTCTACACCTAGCCCCCGGGTTCAGCCAGACACAGTCGGGCCAACTCTCGCAAGTGTCCCAAGTGTCTCGCAAGCCTCAGCCATCTCCCCAGGTTGCTGGGCTCGGGTGTTGTGGAGGTACCTTGCACAGATCACATTCATGGGGGGCTTGTACAAGTTCTCAAGAGTGTCCGTTGCGCTCTTGTAGTGGTGCAGCCTTTGTTTACCTGGGAGACACGGGGACCCAGCTTTGACCGGAGTAGGACCAACCTCTTCTGATTGGAGTCCAGGATATCGCCCTTGTGTGCCTCAATGATTGCCTCAACCGCATGCTGCCAGATCTCAAAACGTGTCTGGGCTTCCTGGTGGCGTGGGTTGACTTCGCGGCTCCCTGCGCATAAGAGTTTTTCCATAGCCACAGTGTAAAAATTTTGTGGATTAAATTGTGGTGTACTGTTAGCTAGAATCAGACACACACAAAGATAAAGATTGTACAACAGGCTTTAATCCACAAAGACTTCCATGAGGCTGGCGCAGGCTTATATCCCGGAGGGTGATTGAAACCCAAGCAGGTGGGGCTTGATCCCTTCAGGTCGACTGATTGACAGCCAGCCAGGTGTTGTCCTGTCCCCTTACACACCTGCAGGTACAGAGGTTTCCCCTGCAGTAGGCCGGTGGTGTACCACCACACTGTCTTTTTTCCTTGAGATTTGACACTCGATTTATAGATAAAATCCTTTGCTTCCCCCTCCCCCATTGAGTGGATTCCCATCTGAATCCAAGAAGAGGGCCTGTCTTCCACAAAGAAGGCTGCAAGAAATCTAGCTGGTGCAGCTAAGTAGTATTTTTTTTAAATCTGGAAGTCCTCCCAGCCCGTAGTTCCCTGTCAGTTTTTCCAGTGCGATTCTTGCTGCCTTATTTTTCCATAGGAACTGTCTAATATGATTGTTTAATAATTTAAAGAAAATTTTAGGTGATTGAAAAAGATACAGCATTCTTGGCATTTCTTACATTTTGACACAATTATCCTTTCCCACTAAAAATAATTGGTAAGTCTCTCCATTTCTGCAGGTTTTCTTCTATCTTCTCCAAAAAAGGAACATACTTTAGTTTGTACAGATTTTGTAAAATGTTGTCAGTTGTGATTCGAAGATATTTTATTCCATCTGTCTTCCATTTAAATTTACTTCCTTTTTGGTTTCTTTCATATTCGAAATGTGTCAATGGCATTATTTTGCTTTTGTCCATATTTATTTGATAACCAGCTATTCTTCCATATTTTTCTAGTGTTCCTTGTCATTTTTCCAAAGATTTATCTGGGTCTGGTAGGTACAGTAACACGTCATCAGCAAATAGATTAATTTTTTATTCCTCTTGCCCGACTTTATATCCAGATCCCTTCTTAATATCTCCGCCAGCAGTTCAATCGCTAAAATAAAAAGTGCTGGAGATAGGGTATCACTATCTACTGGTCTACTCAAGTGAGCTTGTGGTTTATGATATAAAGTTTTTATCCAGTTTATAAATGTTCTACCCTCGCCAAATTTTTCCATTGCTTTAAATAGAAAGGACCAATCTAAATGGTCAATGCTTTTTACATGCTCAGGGAGAGTGTAATACTTGGATTCCATTCGAATTTTATATTAACTAATCTTCCTTGACTATTTGAGGAATGTCTTCATTTAACAAATCCTATCTGGTCTGTATTTATCTATTTTGGTAAATATTGACCTAATCTATTAGCCAATGCTTTAGCTAGAATCTTATAATTCTCATTTGTTATGAGCCCAGAGGACCCCAAAACACAGCAGCAACAGACATTTATCAAGACAAATGGTTACTTTTTTTAAAACTTTATTTATTGACAAATGGTTACTTAAACAAAAGTTGCTTTAACATGAAAACAGGTTCAAAGTTTAACTTATTACTATTAATTTAACTTAACCTAACACCCTTTTAATTCCAAGCACACGCATATGTAATGGATATAAAAGTTCAGAAAATTTCTTTAATTCACAGTCCAAACTCACTTCTCACTCCTCCAAGTTCACTGGTTGCAGGCAATTCTTATACTGTGCACAGAATTTAATATTTATGAATTTCACCAGGCTTTGGTGCTTGAAAGGTAAATGGTTACTGCTCAGGAAGGTTCTTGTCAGTTTTCAGAGAGATTTGCTGTTCACTGGACTCAAAATGATTCCTTCTAATCATTCACGTCAGTGTCTTGCCGAAGAAACTTGCCCCATCAGGGTTTTCGAGATGATAACCTCTTTCTTTCAGGTCACCACAGAGTTCCCTTTTGTTTCTCTTATTTCAAGTGAAACATTAGACAGTCAGTCCTCTCCTCTTGTATGGACCACAGGGCTATGACCAGGCTGAACTAAGACTCACAACCTGTCTTCAAAATGGGGTTTTTCCACAAGCTTGCCAGCTTGTCCTGTTCCAGTCTCAGCTGCTGCTGCTGACTGTCAAACTGCAGAACTGATCTCACTCACTCACTCTCTCTCACACTCACTCTCTCACACTCACTCTCTCACACTCACTCTCTCACACTCACTCACTCTCTCACACTCACTCTTTCCCACACTCTCTCACACACACACACACACACACACACACACACACACACACACACACACACACACACACACACACACACACACACACACACACACACACACACACACACACACACACTCACCCAAGAAAATCTGTTTGACTCTCTGCTTGCAAAACCATAATACCCTCTTACAACAGCAACCTGCACTCAGACAGCCTGTGGCTCCAGACCTAATCCTCTGAGTTCTTTCATCTGTTGCTTTCCATGTGTGAAGTCTCTGTAGGCACTCCCTAAAGCTTTTGCAAAGGCACTCGGAACCAGTCTGAGCTCCAGTATTTTAAATGAGATCTGTTTTGAATTGTTTATATGTGACCTACACGAAAAAAAACCTGCCACAATTTATCTCCTTTAAAATATATTTATATAAAATATAAAATACAACATAATCTGTCACTTAACAGAGAGATTGGTTTATATGATGAAGTTTTTAATGGGTCCCTATTTTTTTCTTTGGTAACACTAATAATGATTCTGGGAGGGTCTGTGTTTCTACTGCTTGGTCCAGAACATCCATTTACAGGGGCATTAATAATTCTTTGAATTGTCTGTAAAACTCGGATGGAAATCTATCCAACCCCAGTGATTTATTAGCCTTTAGGGTACCCAGAATTTTTTTTAAAATTTCTTCTCTTATAAGGGGAGTGTCTAGTTCTATCTTTTCTCTCTCTTCTAGTTTTGGAAGTTCAACATTTGACAAAAAAATCTTCCTTTTCATTCTTGTCTCCTAGTAATTTTGATTTGTATAGCTTCATGTAAAATTGTCTAAAGATAACATTGATTTATTTTTGTTTATATGCTAGTGTCTGTCTGTTTTTATAGCATTTATCATTTGTGATGACTCCTCTGCTTTTATTTGACAAGATAAGACTTTATGTGTCGGTTCACCCAACTCATAATATTGTTTTAAAGTTTTTAATATACCTTTTTCTGTTCTATATGTTTGTATTTTATGATATCTTAGATTTTTATTCCCCAGTAATCTGTATTCTTCTTGTAGTCCTGTTTTTTGATTTTTTTTCTAATTCTATATCTTTCTCCAAACTGTTTACTTCTGCCATATAATTTGTCCTCTTATATGTGCTTTGAGCATGTCCCGTATATAAAAAAAATATTATTAGCAAATAGCTGATTTGTTATGCAAAATATTTCTTTTTGTCTCTTTATAAACTCGCAAAGTCTGTTCTTTTAAGTAGTGTGGTATTGAGACGCCATCTGTATACATTTTCTTGCTATTCCATTATTGCAATAGTTAATGTTATTGGTAAATGTTATAGAAGCCTCGCTAAATAATCTGTTTTTATCACATTAAAAGTAAATCAATCCTTGTATGTGAATCATGCACCCTTGAAAAGGAGTTATCTCTCTCTGTGGGATTTAATTGCTGCCACATATTAATAAGACTTGGATCGTTAATATATGAAATTGTGGTTTTTGCCACTTTTTCCCTTGTTACTATTCTTGCAGATTTATCTAGTATTAAGTCCAAGCAAAAATTAAAATCTCCTCTGACCAATATATTTTGTCTTCCCTCTGCTGTTTTTAAGAAGATATCCTTCAAAAAGGCTTCATCATCATAATTTGGGGAATAAATATTCATAAATGTCAATGCTTCTCCATAAATTTCATACCTTCTGGCTTGGTCAATCGATGCATCTTCTAATTAATAAAAATATTGATTTATTTTTATTAATTACAATCACTACCCCTCTTCCCTTTGAACCAAAGGAAGATTATCTTTCCCATCCATCCTCTTTTTAATTTATCATTCTCCAATTTGGTAAGATGCATTTCCTGCAGAAAGATTATATCTGCTTTTAAGTTAAAGACCCTTTTCCTTTACACCTGCTGGTTTAATCCATTAATATTAAGACTAATAAACTCTAGTGTTTTTTTATCCACACCATTTTTAAACAGGTATTGTATAACAATAAAATCTTTCCAATTTTAAAAAATAATACTGTAACATTACCCTTATAAGAAGCATTTCCCCTTTAAGAAACATACACATTTCCCCTTTAAGAAACATACACATTTCCCTTTAAGAAACATACACATTTCCCCTTTAAGAAACATACAGATTTCCCCTTTAAGAAGCATACACATTTCCCCTTTAAGAAACATACACATTTCCCCTTTAAGAAACATACACATTTCCCCCTTTAAGAAACATACACATTTCCCCTTTAAGAAACATACAGATTTCCCCTTTAAGAAACTTACACATTTTCCCTTTAAGAAACATACACATTTCCCCCTTTAAGAAACATACACATTTCCCCTTTAAGAAACATACACATTTCCCCTTTAAGAAATATACACATTTCCCCCTTTAAGAAACATACACATTTCCCCTTTAAGAAACATACACATTTCTCCCTTTAAGAAACATACACATTTCTCCCTTTAAGAAACATACACATTTCCCCTTTAAGAAACATACACATTTCTCCCTTTAAGAAACATACACATTTCTCCCTTTAAGAAACATACACATTTCCCCCTTTAAGAAACACATTAAAAAACAAACTTTAAGAAAATCTAGCTCTGACGGTGACATAAACAACAGAACCTGGAAGCCCACAAAGAAAGCCAGCGGAATCTTCCAAAGAAGAACCCCTCCCTAAGTGCCATATTTTAAAATTTCTCCCCTCCTGGTGCCATTTTCCCCTATAAATTGAGGTCCCTCACCACCTTCCTTTCTTTCCAGAGCTCTCCATGTATATTAAAATGATTTTTTTTCTTTTAGCAGCAAAGACAAGACGGCTCAGTATTACAAAATAGAAAACAGATACACCTTTCAGTTAGTCCCATTCCATTATGTTCTTTTCGACTTTCTAATTTAGCCCCTCAAACCTTTTCACAACTTTCGTAAAAACTCTTCCACTTCTTTATCTTTGAAAAACACGTCGATTACATTCTGGGACATCAACCCTCAGTGTGGTTGGGTAAATCATTGAAAATTTTAAGTTTTTGGATTGCAGTTGTCTTGTTACCTCATCAAATTCATTTCTTTGTTTGACTAAGACAGGGCTGAAGTCCTGAAAAAAAATTACTTTTTCCACTGTCCACCATTGTTATTTTTGAATATTCATTTGCCGCTCCCGATAACTTAAAACTCTTACCAGGACCGGTCGAGGTAACTGTTTGCCGAATCTTCTGGGTCTGAGGGTCCAGTGAACCCTTTCAATTGCAGCTTTGCATTTAATTTGTTTGTCCCAATATTTGTTGGATCCATGTTTCAAAGAAGCTCACCAGGCCTTTCCCATTCAATTCCTCCTATCAGTCCATTGATTCTTACATTCCTTTTCTATCTGTTTTTGCTTTTTCTTCTAGACCCTTTAACCTGACTTTTGTTTTGTCCAGCTTTGTCCACTTGAGTCATTTGTTCTGTTAAATCTTCCACGATTTCTTTAATTTCTGATAGCATTTTCAATATGTCTAATTGATGATTCAACACTCGTAAAACAAGTGTACAAAGTTTCAGGATGATGGGGATATTTTGGGCTGACCTCCTTCCCTCAGTTCGGCTGGGCTCAGCTAGTCCCAAGGCCCCTCCTGAGCTGCTCCTCATCGGGCTTTCACTCGATGTTCAGCTGACCTGCTGCTACTTCAGTTTTTGGTTGCCTTGGTCGTTTGGCACTAGTTTGATCCATTTTTGACAATGGAATTCTGTTTTTTGAGCTTTTAACCCTTTTTATCACTTTCTCTGTTGAGCTCTTTCAAAATGCTCAGATCCTCTGCATGACCACCCCTGCCCCACCTCCACCTTTTAGAGGGCATAGGTTTAAGGTGAGAGGGTAAAGGTTTAAGAATAACCTGAAGGGTGCCTTTTTCACATAGAGGGTGTTGCCGAATCAAGTGGTAGAGGTGGGTACAATTACAACTTCCAAAAGCCATTTTGAATTTTATGGAGACACGCAGAAGGCCTACTGATGTTGGAACCTGAAGCCAAACACCAAGAGTTGGAAGATCTTTATGGATCAAAGTTTAGATGGATATGGATCAAACGTAGGCAAATGGATCTATCTTAGACATACAAAATGGTCAGCATTTACAAGTTGGGCTGAAGGGACTGTTTTTAATTTTAATATTTTAAATTTAATTTAGACATACAGCACGGTAACAGGCCACTTTGGCCCACAAGTCCTTGCCGCCCAATTGACCTACAACTCCCGGTACATTTTTTGTACGGTGGGAGGAAATCAGAGCACCCAGAGGTATCCCACGCAGACACAGAGTGAACATACAAACTCCTTACAGACAGCACAGGATTCGAAACCCCGCCCCGATGGCTGGCGCTGAGGCACTGTTGCACTGTAACAGGGTTGTGCCACCTCTACGCTAACTGAGCCACCCCAGAATTCTGTCCGATTAAAACCTCGTGACTATGAAATTGCATGTAAGCAGATAAAAATATGTAGAGAATTTGAACCAAAAATAATATTGAATGTCACCAAAGACCTATCTACTGTGTTAGTTGATATGTTGGAAACTGAATAGGGCCTCACACCTTGGGTGAATTAATCATCATAATGGGTCACTGTTGATGGTTGGACCTCTGAGGAGCAGATGCTTCATTTAAAATTTCATTAAAAATGCTGATTTTTTTATTTTAAAATTACCCATTCTCAACTATATTTATCAAATGGGACTAAGCTCTTAAGATAATCAATTATTATTTTTAAGGCAACATTTTTTCAAAAAAAATACTCTGTTGGATTTTCTTGAGAATTGACCAGTTCCATATGAATGTGCCAGCACTTCCCCCTCTACAACTGCTCAAATTCAGAAATCCCAAACTTATTGAGAAGTCCCTGTTAACTATTCAATGACATTCAGTCATGGTGATTGAGCAGCAAATTCCTGCAGTTTCCGAACACTTCAGTTACTCCATCTTGCTGGAGATTAAATGATTGCAGAGTTTTCAGTGTAAGGAGAAGTTCCAAGAGAGAGGAGTGAGTTCAGGTTGTTTGCATTTTTAGGTTAGTTGAGCGAGTTTAAGTTTAAGCAAGATACCTTTAAGTTTTGGAAATGTGAAAATTGGAAATACTCAGCAGGGCAAGTTGCATCTGTGGAGAGAGCAACAGAATTCATGCTTCTGGTGAATGGCCTCTCATCAGAATTGGTGAATGCAGGGAGAATTGTTTACAGGAAAATTTAGTTAGGAAAAATTACAGGAAAATTTGGGAAAAGGAATTTATTTGCTCTCTGAGCTGAATTGACTCAGTGAGTCAAACCACATCCTTCGAGGTTGTAAGAAAATATAGAAATTAATGAAAAGTTGATGAAGTTATCCTGATAATCATTTGCATATAAACTTTTTGAAAAAAATGGTAATACCAAAATAGTTTTTGAACAATGTTTATTTTCTTGGGTACTGAATGGTGGACGATTTGTATGAAGCAATGTGTTCTATAAATATGCACACAAGCACTGTATTTGTGACTGTGCC
This sequence comes from Narcine bancroftii, assembly GCF_036971445.1. Classification (NCBI taxonomy): domain Eukaryota; kingdom Metazoa; phylum Chordata; class Chondrichthyes; order Torpediniformes; family Narcinidae; genus Narcine; species Narcine bancroftii. Next base: position 127,101,040 of record NC_091473.1, on the reverse strand, counting down.
TAAAGCACTGGGACCTGAACATTGCCTGTCAATATTTGCTGTTGAATGATGCATTGAAATGTATCTAATGTCATTGTATTATAATTTACACAGAATTTGCCTCTGAGAATGATCACAGGGACTTTGCAGGAGAGCTGGAGGTTCTGTGTAAACTTGGACATCATCCCAACATCATTAACCTTCTAGGAGCGTGTGAGAACAGAGGTAGGAATGAGAATCCACCGATATTGGCAGGAAAGTAAAGTCAACATATGGGATATAAAGGTCAAACTGTGTACTTTATATAGCAAAGATAAAGCCAGATAACGAACGTTTCTGGCTTGAGCCCATCATTAAGGTATGCCTAACCAATATTTCAGACTTGAACTGTTGGTTATGTGTTTTTATCTTTAAATTGTATAATTTGACCTGCTGAGTTTCTCCAGCATTGTGTTTTTACTTCAACCATGGTGTCTTTTGTGGTTTACTACCATGGGATATAAAGCGTCTGGCTAATTATTAAAATTCCTTATTACTTCAAATAAGTCAAAATATGATTTCAGAAGGAGAGTGTTACAGATACTGGAACCCTGGTTAAAAAAAAACAGAAAATGCTAGAAATACACATCAGGTCAGAATAGAGATGATTAATGTTTTGGGTCGATATTTAAATGAAAAATCATCAACACCTGAAATGTTAACTTTTACCATCTGAGGAGCTGATTGCAGCAGGATTTCTTCTAATTAAATATACCACTCCAGATTGTGTACCTCGCAAGATTTTCAGACTCACATATATTCTACAACCAGGGGTACAAAAGAGTTATCAAAGTCTGACTTTAGGTAAAGTCTTACATAAATTACACTGGACAACAATTTTTTCAAGAGACTTGCTTCCTGAAAAAAGTTGGGGACTGTGATAGACAACTTCAAGATGAATGCATAGATAATTTCAAATTTGCTGTATCACATAGAGTGTTGGAGAAGCATTAAATTAACTTTAATTGATAGGAGCATGTATAATTGCATAATGAATCTGACACATTGCGTTAGTTCAATGAACCTAAAAATGTTTTGCCACTGATTTTTGTATGTATTCAGCATCTGATGGAAGATGAGCTTGAAAGAAGTCAAAGTATGATTGCAGAAAATGAATTTTGAATGGCATGTGACACCTCATCACTTCCTATGCTTGAAGTAGACTTAAAATATAACACATTCACAAAAATAGGTTATATCTAAAACAAATGGCATGTGATAAGAAATATTTAAGGTGATTTTTGTAATTAGCAGCTAAAATCTGCAAAATACACCCAAAAGTGTCCAGGAAGCAAAATCTTTAAAGGTGGTATTCATTAACAACTGGATACAATATATAGACTCCATTTGTTTCATTATGGGGTGATATTTATTTTGATAAAATGAAAAGGTTATAGGAAGTGTATGCTGAGTTAAAGGTTTTGGTAAGAGTTTCCGACTTCTGGAATAATTAGATTATGGATGGTTCTCGGGAATGGAGCATTTATGTAATCTGGGGACTGCCTGGATTTATTTGAAATCCTATCAGAAACTATTTCAGGGCATCAATTTGCAAGCAGTGGGGCAATTGTCCCTTGTTATTGATTATTCACAATACCCAAGGTCATTTAGCCTCATTTTTAAAAATATTTTATTTAAAATTTTAAAACCACAATGATTTCAATCAATAATGAATTAAACATATAAAACAATACATGTGGTATATATACTAATCCCTCCCTCCCTCCCTACCACCCTTACCACCACACCACCCACCTCCCTCCCAAATACCCCTAAGAAAGAAAGAAGAAAGGAGATTATCAATGAATATACAAGTTCAAATCGACTGCCATGAAACAGAGTGCCACCATTAGGCGAACTATTGGGAGTTTAAATTTTCAAACAAACTTATTATAAATATGGGCTCCATATTTTCAAAATGAAATAACATTTATCACATAAATTATAATTATTTTTTCAAGAGAAATACAAGATCTCATTTCAGTATGCCATCTCTGAATCCCCAAATCTATATCAGACGTCCAAGTAATAGCTACACATTTCCTTGAAACAGCTAAAGCCAATTGTAAAAATTCAATTTGATACATGTTTAGTTTAAAATTAAATTAACTATTTTAATATTCCATAATGGAAGTTGAATAGAAGTTTAATCTTCAACACTTTCTCTAAAAATACTTTAATTTGTATCCAAAATGACTTAACCTTAATACACTGCCAAGTTGAGTGGGGGAAAAAGAACCTATTTCTTTATGATATCTAAAACATAATTCTAAAGAAATTAAATTAAATCTTTTTAATTTTTGACGTGTTAAATATAATTGATGTAAAAAAATTATATTGTACTAATCTGTATCTTACATTAATAATTTTAGTCATATTATCTTAACATTCTCATTCTCCAATCATCTTGATCTATTTAATCTTTAATCTTTATTTATGAATATTTAATTTAGGCATTTTCCTTTGAAATAATATATTTTTGAAATAAATTTATTAATACCTCCTTTAATAAGTAAAGTTTCTACCTCATATTGTCTAGGTAATCTTATACTTTGACCTAATTTATCAATTAAAAAAGCTTTAACTTGATTATAACAAAAAAAGGTATCATTTGGAACATTATATTTTTTCTTTCATTCACTGAAAAGAAATAAAATAACCATCTTCAAGACAATCTTCTAATCTCCATTTGATTCCATATCTTTAATAATTTATTATTAATAGTAAAGGAAAAAAAGTTTATTTTGATATAAAGGTGTTCTACATGAAATCTTACCTTTACCATCTATCTCATAAACTATTTTATTCCTTAATTCAATTAAATGTTTCAGTATAGGTGTGTCATTATAGCCAATTAATAACTTGGTGTTCCATTTATAAATAAATTCTAATTTAGATTTTTCATCTATTAGCCCATGTTAAATATTTATCTAAATCAAACATTCCGTTAATACATTTAGCATCATTGATAACTGACATATTGATCGGCCCCTCATCCTCAATCCTTTGGTCCAACTCTACTTGCTTTTACTGACTCCATGCTGGGATTATCCCAGAGTTCAGACTGAATATGTTACGAATATGTCATGCTGTTGAAGGAATGGTTAAAATATTTACAGAAATTGCACATTAGGTCAATGAATGAACAGAATGAGGGGTTCATTCAGATGGTGTTAAGAAGATAGTGAGGGAGTTAATAGGTCAAAGGTTGAGCTTGGAATAAAGAGGATATCAAAGGTTTTACGAAAGATAGGAGAAAGATTATCTTAAATTATACAAATGGCAATCACAAGATCTCTGCAATTCTTGGATATAATTGTTTAACTACATCTGTTATATGACCAGGTTACTTGTACATTGCCATTGAATATGCCCCTTATGGAAACCTGTTGGACTTTTTACGAAAGAGCAGAGTTCTGGAAACAGATCCAGTATTTGCAAGAGAGCATGGAACTGCATCAACCCTAACCTCTCAACAGCTGCTCCAGTTTGCATCTGATGTTACGAAGGGAATGCAGTATCTGAGTGAGAAGCAGGTGAGTAATCGCATTAACGAAGATATAGAGCGGGGGGCGGGGGGGGGTTCTCAGTTTTTTTTCACTCGCATTCCACCTTATATAATCCTTTTCCAACCCCAGATTGCTTATGGCATAGGATTCCATAGGTGCTCTGTGGTTAGTATGGGATTACCTAAGGTGGTATGTGTGTGGAGAGAAAAAGGTTGAGAACCACTGATACAGAGAGGACATTTTTGTGCTATAGGCACTTAGAGACTAAAATGATATTTGCTACACACATGCAACAAATCTGTTATGAACCATGCATTACACTAAACACCAGCTTGCTCATGCAACCACTTGCACTGGAAATATAGAAACTGGGTAGATCATGGATCAAACAATGAGAAGCAAGTCACGCATCATCCATAGGGAGAAATGGACAGTCAACGTTTCAGGTCAAGATACCGAGATTGTGGATCACTCAGCATTGAGTGTTCATTTGACAGGAGATCTTCTACATTTCTTTCTTTCTTTGGCTTGGCTTCGCGGACGAAGATTTATGGAGGGGGTAAAAAGTCCACGTCAGCTGCAGGCTCGTTTGTGGCTGACAAGTCCGATGCGGGACAGGCAGACACGGTTGCAGCGGTTGCAGGGGAAAATTGGTTGGTTGGGGTTGGGTGTTGGGTTTTTCCTCCTTTGCCTTTCGTCAGTGAGGTGGGCTCTGCGGTCTTCTTCAAAGGAGGTTGCTGCCCGCCAAACTGTGAGGCGCCAAGATGCACGGTTTGAGGCGTTATCAGCCCACTGGCGGTGGTCAATGTGGCAGTTTAACCTGCATGGCTAATCATGTGCAAATGAACATTTTCCCATCTCTGAATCTTTGTTTGCCTTCAAATCCAAGAATCTATCAATCTTGGCAATTAATCTATTCCAAAACTGAGCATCCAAACCTATAAACAAACACACACAAATCAGCCTCCACACCTGATCCACCATGGTTGATCTGATTATAACTAGACTGCACGATTCTATCGACTTCTCTGGCTTTCATTACCTCCCTTCCCTGTCTTCTTTCACTCAGACGTGATAAATTCTACCAAGTCCCCTATCACGTCCAATTAACACCTTTTGTTGGTCTGGATTCCTCCCCCACTGTTTGAATTCTGAGACTTTCTGATATTTCCTGCTTCTGCCTTTTCTGATTTTTCCTTGAAGACGGGTTCAGGCTCGAAACATCGGCAACATATCTTTGTCTCCAATAGATGCTGAATAGACCAGCTGAGTTCCTCCAGCATTTCAGTGTTTTTATTACAATAACAGCATCTGCAGCCGATCGTGTTTCTCCCACTGCACAATTCTGTCCACCAAGAGTAACTTTTCATCCTTTACTGATCAAGAATCCAAGGACTCTGAAGCTCTCTTGCTTAAAAGACAGTGGAAACAAAGATTAAATTCTAAAGGTTCTAAAGTGAAGGAAGCTCTCCTGATCCCAATCCTGGATGACTCACTCCTTACCAATAGGTTGATAGGATAGTTAAAAAGGCCTACAGGATGGTGGATTCATGAACAGGGGGGTTGAATTCAGGAGTAGAGAGGTCATGTTACAACTCTACAAAACTCTGGTGAGACCACACTTAGAGTATTGTGTTCCATTCTGGTCACCTCATTATAGGAAGGATGTGGAAGCTATGAATGGATGCAGAGGAGATTTACCCAGGATGTCGCCTGGATTGGGAAACAAGTCTTATGAGGCAAGGTTAGCAGATCTGGGACTTTTCACTTTGGAGCGTAGAAAGATGAGGAAACTTGATAGAGGAGTACAAGATTATGAGAGGCATAGACAGGGTAGAATCAACAAACACCAGAGGATATATGTACAAAGTTAAGGAAGGGAAGCTTAGGGGAGATATCAGGGGTAAAATTTTTGCACAAAGAGTTGTGGGTGACTTGAATGCCTTGCCGGGGATGGTGGTGGAAGCTGATACATTGGAGGCATTTAAGAGACTCTTAGACAGACACAATGGATGAAAGAAAAATAGAGGGTTACGGGGTAGGGAGGGTTTAGGACTTTAAATTTTTTTAGGAAGGGATGTGTGGGTCAGCACAACATCAAGGGCCGAAGTCCTGTACTGTGCTGTATTGTTCTATGTACCCTGGGATCACGCACCCTAATCCAAAAGTTTCCTGCCAGATAAAGCAACCCCTTATCAAAAGTTGTGCCAGACTGGCCGTGAGTTAATTTGTGCATTGTGGTGCACTGCTGGTAAGGACAGCAGGGAGTGGGAAACCAGCAGAAACATAGTGCAGTTCTCCCCAGGGTTCAGGACTTCTTCACTCAAAACTCAAAGAAAGTTTGAGGCCCACCTTCTCACCTCTCAACAATTCATTTGTTGTCCTTCTGGACTCCAATATATTTGACGATTTTAAATCATCATCACACAGGAATGCTATTAATTATTCTGCTGTCATCCCGCTCTCAACATAACTTTATTTCTTTAATTGTCCCATTCTCGTCAACTCCTGTCTTGCTTCAAGTGGATAATGACCCCTATCGTTTGTCCAATTCTGATGAAAGGCCACTATCCCAAAATGTTATCTCTATTTTTTTTCTCTCTCCAGCAGTTGTCTGGCCTACAAAGAATGTTCAGCCTTTTCATTTCACATCTCCAGTTACCTTCCAGTATTTTACCTTTAACATCAGACAGTTTTTGTTGTCGATACTCAAAGAAAAAAAAATTACTCGCTTATTGTGACCATTCAGCCCATTAGGTTAGTACCAGTTCCTTGACCAATCTCATTGGCCCCATTCCCCTTTTTACCCTTGCACGTCATTCTTTCTCACCTGCCTATTAAATTCCCATTTGATTCTTTGACGACTTCCCAGCACCAAGGGATAAGTTACAGTGGCCAAATAACTAATCAGCATGCTTTGGGACATGAAAGGAAACCAAGCACTGCTCAGAATCCCACACAGTCATAAGGAGAAGGTGCAAAAAGGATTAATTAGATTCTCCTACTAGCAAGAATTGTCATAATTTCCTGTGCTAACATATCAATTCAATAAATCCTGTGCACAGCACCATGCAAAGGCAGTAAGCACAGAACCATTAATGACTTAAAGTAAAAACACAATGCTGGAGAAATTCAGCAGGTCAAACAGTGCACTTTATCGAGCAAAGATAGAGATAAATAATCAGCATTGAAGAGATCAAACCTGAAACATTGGTGATGTATCTTCATCTTTGCTCTAGAAAGTACACTGCAGTTTTCTCCAGCATGGTGTTTTTTTTCTTCAACTACAGTGTCTCCAAACTTTTGTGTTTCACCCTTAATGTCGTCACAACTTTCAAAGTTATTTCCTGCATGAGATTATTTTGTTCCTGAGACTTTGAGCTTTGAAATCTTTAATTTGCTTCTGATTTCAAGTCTGATGCAAGTCTTCCTCTCAGTTCATTCACAGGGATCTCGCGGCCAGAAATGTATTGGTGGGAGAGAACTTTGTGGCTAAAATCGCAGACTTTGGGCTGTCCCGAGGGGAAGAGGTGTACGTCAAAAAGACTATGGTAAGATTAAGTAAGATAGCCTGTGAACTGTTATGTTTTTTCACTCTTATCGAAGGCAATAATTCCACAACAATGAATTGAGAGGGTACCAGCACAATCTCCAGACTCACATCTATCTGTAAGGACTTTTGAACATTCTCCCCGTGACTTACGTGAATTTTCCCCAGGAGCTCCAATTTCCTGCCAGCTTCCAAAATGGATAGGGTTGTAGGTTAATTGGGTGCAATTGGGTGGCACAGGTTTCAATGGCCAGAATTGTGCTCCATTGAAACTAACAGTACCCACCAATATAGATGAGAGACTATGGTCACGTGCTTGTCTTTGTCATTCAGATGTCAACGTTGATTGTAAAGTGAATGGCATATGCAAGCAAGAGCAGAGAATTCCCTTGTTGTCTGGTAAATATTGTTCCCTCATCCAACACAATTAGATTAACTGGTCATACATTTCACCAGCAATAAATAACCTGCTGGAACAATTCAACAGGTCAAGCAGCATCAGTGGGAGAAGAAAGCTTGTTATCGTTTTAGGTAAGAACCATTTATTGTGATACTTCATCTATTTGTAAAATTTTACTGTGTTCAAATTGGCTGTTACCTAATCCACAAACGTCATGTTCCTATATGCTGTGAGAGTCATATAAATGTCCACTTCCTTTCTGAAGGGACTGAAAAAGTTGGTGGGAGAGAGTAGCTGGCACAAAAGAGGAGGTGAGGCCTAGGACAGACTAATACAATCACAATGAATGGTCCGGGCAGGAGGCAGACCAACCCTGATCACAATGAATGGTCCAGGCAGGAGGCAGACCAACCCTGATCACCATGAATGGTCTGGGCAAGAGGCATATCAACCCTGATCACAATGAATGGTCTGGACAGGAGGCAGACCAACCCTGATCACAATGAATGGTCTGGGCAGGAGGCAGATCAACCCTGATCACAATGAATATTCCAGGCAGGAGGCAGACCAACCCTGATCACAATGAATGGTCTGGGCAAGTGGCAGATCAACCATGATCACAATGAATGGTCTGGGCAGGAGGTAGACCAACCCTAATCACAATGAATGTTCTGGACAGGTGGCCAAACTCTCCTCCTATTTTCTTATGCTCTTATGGAGAGTGTGGGGATGGAGCAGAAACCTGGTTCACCAATGCTAATTGCAAACCCATATCCTTCTAATAACACTAAGTTTTACAGAATGCAATATTTGTATTTGAACAGTATTGTTTTTGGCAAATAAGATGATCTGCAGATGCTGAGATCACATGCATTGCATAATAGGGCCTGAGAGACTCAGCAGGTCCCACAGCATCAATAGGAAATAAAGGCAGTCAGTAGGCCTTTTCACACTGCCATGCAAAATGAGGATTCCTGGAACCACCTCCCCCCACACACACACACACAAAATTACAGGGAATTTGAACCACGATGTGAAAGGCCCGGGAGGTCCTGCCTTCTCAGGAATTTCACATGAGTCCAAGTCGGGTCACCACTCGCTGGTGGTGTGAAAAGGCCTGAATGTTTCAGGCATGATCCCTTTGTCACGGGTCAATGTTATGCTTGTATTTTTATGTTATTTATCACTAAACTTGACATGAAGCAATGAAATTCTAAAACATAACATATACTGTAAATAATAGAAGAAGTGGGGTGTAACATTTTTGATTGATTATTTTCATGATTGAGTTGAAACTGACTGTGACAATACTAAATACTGTATATTTTAAATGTAAAGCATTTGCCTAAAATGTAACATTTAAAGTGGGACAACAATACTGGTGCAAATTATTTTTTTTTACACAAGCAATTTTTCAGCTTTCAGATTTATTGTCAGAGTACAATTTGGGTGGCACAGTTGGTGTAGCAGTTAGCACAATGCCTTTACAGCACCAGTAATTGGGACTGAGTCAAATCCCATGCTGACTGTAAGGAGTTTGTACATTCTCTTCGTGTCTGCATGGGGTTTTCCCCGAGGGCTCCGGTTTGCTCCCACTGTTCGAAAAGTAATGGGGGGGGGGCGGTATAGGTAAATTGTGTGTAAATTGGGTGGCTTGGGTGTGCTGTATGTCTAAATTTGAAAAAAAAAACTTTAAAATTTAAATGTAAGTGCATACATGACATCACATATTACACTGAGATTCTTTTTCCTGTGGGCAAGGCAGAATTACCACTTATTGGTAGTGCAAAAAAAAACCTGCACAATGTACACATGTAAACAAATAATTATAAACATTCTGTCTGTGCAATACTGAGAAGTAAAAATCAATAAATTGCTAAAGTAAGAGTCCTTAAATGAGTCCCTGATTGAGTTTGTTCTTTAGTAGACTGATGGTGGAGGAGTAGCAGCTGTTCCTGAACCTGGTGGTGCGAGTCTTGTATCACCTAGACCTCTTTCCTGATGCCAGCAGTGAGAACAGAGCAGTTGCTGGCTGATGAGGATCTGTGATGACGGCGGCTGCTCTCCAATGGCAACGTTCCCTGAAGATTTTCCTTATCATGCCTATATTTCTCCGGTGAACCTTCTTCAAGACTTTACATTTTCCCTCTGCTGATTTTTTTTAGGGACGACTGCCAGTGCGCTGGATGGCAATCGAGTCCTTGAACTACAGTGTCTATACAACAAAAAGCGACGTGTGAGTAATCATGTCTCGAACATAGATTTCTGCTTATTTACACACCACTCATTCATGTGTCCATGTAACTGATGGCATCAGGTTTTGAGAAAAATATTCTAAGGAAAAACAGAAATTAACCATATCCCAATAGAATTCTGGGTTTTAATTTTATAATTCACATAATTTTCCTTTATATTAACTCGCATAGGAAGGACAGTTGGGTGAAACGTGTTTTATACGGAAATTGAGAGATTTGTGCATTATGTCTGTGTTGGGCATTACCAGTTGCCCCAATAATTACAAAGACTGAGGGGAACGATAGGCTTTATTGTACATAAGACTTGAACTGGCCCAGATCCATGCTAGGGAAGTGCAGAGAAGGGAGAAGTGGCTCGACCTTTATGGCCTAGGCCATAGGGGAGGAGTCCAGGGGAGAGTGTCATTAGGGGGCGGGCTGGCCGTGCCTTTACTGGCCAATGAGTACATACAATCCATCCCATTACAGTCTGAAAATGTGGCTTTTTTGCAGGTTTGCTGATTGAGAAGGAGCAGTCTCCCAATTATTAGGATCAAAGTAATTTGATATCTGTAATTTGATTTATCAGTAAATTATTAGTGATCAATAATTTATCTGTAATTTGATCTATGTGCTTTAGTTAATTTTTCTTTATTATTATACGTTAATAAGCTTACAGATTATTTTCTACTTGTGTAAGTATTTCCATATATGCTTTTAACAAAAATATTATTGAAATCAATCCGTTCCTCAGCGTCTTTTCATTACTGCATCTGCCAGTGAGTTGCATTGTTCCAACTAGTGAATTGCATTGAGCCAGCCAGTGAGTTGGAGGCAAGAAAGAATTTACAGTAGAATTCCAGACAAACAGTGCACAGTTCAGAGTCTCCATTGTCGCCATCAAATAGAGCATATAAGCAAATCTTCCCATAATTGAGGAAATTATTTTCTTCCAGCAAAATGTGGTGAATGGAGAAGCATCTAGTGGAGATATCATACTTAACATTAATTCCATTCACCTTCAGCAATGATGTTACTGTGACTGACAGGGTGCTTCTCTCCATTCTAGACAAGAGTAGTCCTACTATGTATAGCCATCCCCTATTGTTAGCTAATACTGTTTGTGAGAGCATTTTATTCCCTTATAAATATCCGTACCTTTCCATGTACTTTGGAAAAGGAGATTATGTCACTATCAGTGCCAGGGAGGCATGTCCAGAGAACCATAGAACACTAAAGCACAGAAAAGCTGGCCATTCAGCCCTTCTAGTCTGTGCCGACCATTATTCCTCAAGACCCATCTTCAGACAAATTGCTGCTTTTGTTAATTGTGATCTGCCATTGTGTCACAAACAGTTTCCTGTGCTTTATAAATTTAATCTATAACACTTCTACAGCAATGTTACAGGCCCATTAAAATTGACAAAAATTATGAAAAGAAGAACACCATTCTTCCCTTAATTTGTCCATTTCGGTTAACTTTCCCCTCTCCTGACTCCCCTGCCTAATTATTTCTTACACAAACCCAGGACCTACAGCAAAATTTCTGGGAGGGTTCATTCAGGATCAGAATTTATTATCATGAACAAGTCACAAAATGTGTTGTTTTACAGCGGCGTCGCAAGGCAAACATTCATATAAACCACGGTACAAAAATAAATTAAAATAGTGCCGAAAAGTCAAAGTGAGACAGGGTCTTTGGTTCATTGATTGATTCCACTAGCTGATCTTTCTCTTTATGCAAAGAACTTTTATGATTCCAGTTTTATCCTAATACTGGTTACGTCCATGCAGATATTTGATACACCTTTTCTGATGGGGGAGCAGAGAAATGCAGCATAGAAACAAACTCTTTGGCTCACCGAGTCCATGGCAACATTGAACCATCCATTTACTCTAGTCCTGCATTAAACCATTTTACATAGATTGGTATTGTTCAAAAACATATGGAAACTACATACAACATTCCAAGCAGAATGTGGTTAAAGCTCTATATAAATTTAGTATTACATCCCTGGGTTTGAATTTAATTCCTCTAGGAATTATTGTAGTTTGCACTCTTTATTGGCTCATTTCCCTTTCCATACTGGAAGAATGTGCAGAATATAATCTGCATACTTTATTCTTTGAGATTTATGATAGTTCTTGAGTACATGGCCTTGATATTTCCTACATATAACTTCTCCCTCCGTGCAGTTTATCCTGAGCTATCATTAAATCCATTTCTGCCACTTTTAGTTAATCTTTAGTTAAGTTCTGGCCAATGGTCACCATCCCACAGATTAGAACATATCTAGAGAGATAAATCCCAGGAAAACAAAACATGAAATATTTTAAATGATCCCTTGTTGTGGATTTGTGGCAAAAAAAAATTAAATCAAAGGGACATTGAGGGCATGATTTTTTTTTTAAGTTGCCTCGTTTAAGGAGATTGTTCTCCTGTGAGCTGGCATGAATATGAATATGTTGCCTATGTGTTATAAGTATGAAAATGCAGAACATATCCAGATTCCTGATTTTTCTCTTCATGCTATTTCTTGCTGGACCTATTTTCTTTCATGTAGGGAATGATTAGTTTTCCTCAGCCAGAGTATCGTTCAGCTTTACTTTTCTGCAGAATGTATACATAAAAAAGGATTGACACACTTCAGTGATCAAATGCTGATGATGCAGGGCACTTCCTGGTTCTGTGGAGAAACTTGTATTTTCAGGGAAATGTGCCTGCTCACTGATGCTCTCAGTTGGAACCACCCAATTAAAATTAACCATCTTCAGGAAACAGCTTGCATTCATTCAACCGCAGATACTCAAAAATAAAAGAAACTTTTCTTAGATTTCTGCTGGTTCGTATTCAGATTTTTGTTTCCTTTGTGGGGGGGGGGGGGGGTGTGGGAGGAAACATGGAAATCAAATGAAATACATTGTGGAGAGGGATATGTTATGCAGAGGAGAAAAGTGATAGCATTTCAGAAAAAGTTTGTAATTCCACAACCCCTTAACTGTTTGAACAAGGTGGGGATGCAGAAAACTTAGGAAAGATGGGCAGAGGGATGAAAAGGGGGATTGAGTTCAAGAGTCGAGAGGTCATGTTGCAGCTCTACAAATCTCTGGTGAGACCACACTTAGAGTATTGTGTTCAGTTCTAGTCACCTCATGATAGGAAGAATGTGGAATCTATGGAGAAGGTACAGAGGAGATTTGCCAGGATGTGGCCTGGACTGGAAAATAAGTCGTATGAGGCAAGATTAGCTGAACTGGAACTTTTCTCTTTGGAGTGAAGAAGGATGAGAGGAGACTTAATAGATGTCTGCGAGGCATAGGCAGGGTGGACAGTCAGCGCCTTATTTCCAGGATGTTAATAGCAAACACCAGAGGACATGTGTACAAAGTGAAGTAGTGAATTGAATTCAACAATGGCTGGATGGGAGAAGACCGCGAGTAGTGGTCGATGATTGTCTCTCAGATTGGAAGCCTGTGACTAGTGGTGTGCCTGAGGGATCGGTGGTGGGACCCTTATTGTTTATCAATGATCAATGAGCTGAGTGATAATGTCGTAAATAGGATCAGTAAGTTTGCAGATGACAGTAAGATTGGAGGTGTTGTGGACAGTGAGGAAGGAGGGATCTGGACCATCTGGAAAAATGCAGATGTAATTTATTGCAGTCAAGTGTGGTGTTTCATTCTGAAAGGAAATGCCAAGAAAGTAGGGCTCTGAGAAGTGCAGTAGAACAGAGGGATCTGGGAATAGAGATACATAATTCCTTGAAAGTGACATCACAGGTGGATAGGGTTGTAAAGAGAGCTTTTGGCATATTGGTCTTCATAAATCAAAGGATTGAGGACAGGAGTTGGGATGTTATGTTAAAGTTGTATAAGATATTGGTGAGGCCAAATTTGGAGTATTGTGTGCAGTTTAGGTCACCTAACTACAGGAAAGATATCAATAAGATTGAAAAAGTGCAGAGAAGTTTTACTAGGATGTTGCCCAGACTTCAGGAACTAATTTACAGGGAAAGGATAAACAGGTTAAGACTTTATTCCCTGGAGCACAGAAGAATGAGGGGAGATTTGATAGAGGTATTTAAAGGTATGAGGGGGTTAGACAGAGTAAATGTAGGTAGGCTATTTCCATTCAGGGTAGGTGAGATACAAACCAGATGACCTGGGTTAAGGGTGAAAGGGTAAAAATTTAAGGGAACATGAGGGAGCGGGGAATTATCCGAATTGGTGAATGTCGGCTTAATTTTAACATTTAAGGAGAATTTGTCAGGTTAGAAGAGGTATGGAGGGCTATGGACTGGGTGCAGGTCAGTGGGTCTAGACAAGAAAAATGCTTTGGCACTGACTAGAAGGGCTGAAGAGCCTGATTCTGTGCTGTAATGATGTTGTATGGTTCTATGAAGGGAGGGAAGTTTAAAGGAGACATTAGAGGTATGTTATTTACACAGGGTGCCTCGATTGCCTTGCCAGGGATGATGGTGGAGGCTGAAACATGAGGGGCATTTAAGAAACTATTTGACATGCACATGGATGAAAGAAAAATAGAGGCTTATGAGGGTTTAGTACTATTTTTTGGAAGAAGCATATGGGTTGGTACAGCATTGACTGAAGGCCCTGAATTGCGCTGTATTTCTATGTTCTATGAGACAGTAGGCCCTTTCATGCCAAGCCTCCACCTGGAGGCCGCCTATACGGGCAGAGGGAAAAATATAATCTTACCTTTCATGGAGCAGCCCTAAACGGCTGCTGCTGTGTCGCATTCATGTGGAGCGGTGTCTCTTAGTGCCCTCCGGAGCTGATGGAGGCGGGGCGACTGGTGCTGTAACGCCACAAGACATAAATACATAGCAGAGCAATGGCCATCTTCCCTACCCATAATACCCCATCCAGCTGCAATCACTCTGCATTTCCCAGAATTGTTCCAGCTGCATGGGGGATTATGGGTAGGGAAGACAGCCATTGTTCTGCCACATTGTGAGCCACTGATGAGAGGCCCCGAAGACCAAAGTGGTCCAATGAGGTGGCCGGCGGGCTGTCACATCCCGCACCGGCCACCCCTGCCCTGATGGCCCCCGCCGGCCATTCTATCCCTGACGGCTCCCTCCGGCAACCCTTGCCCTAACGCTAGCCGCCCTTGCCCTGATGGCTCCCGCTGGCTGCCCTGCCCTAATGGCCCCTGCCCTGAAGGGGACATGGATGGAGAGGGGTGAGTGGATGGGAGAGAGAGGGGAGATGGTTCACGGGCTGACAGCATCATCACAACATCATCAGCCTGCTCCTGGCCAACCGCTTGCGGTGTCATTACATTCATGCGAGGTGGTGGAGCGCAGTGCTCTGCCGATGATCCTTCCCCGAGACAGATCACAGTCATAGAGGTAAGTCTCCTGATGTATGGGCAGAGGATCTCCCCTTTGACAGTCTGGTTTTATCACTGCATGGAAGGGCCTAGTATATCCAATCATAAGTCTGAAAGCTAGGGGAGGAGTACCAACCTGGGTGTGAGCGGAAGTCTTGCTGCAGTATCATCCACTATTCAGTGGCACATCATTAGTCACACAAATCATTTGAACAAAGGTAACACTTCACAGAAATACAACTATTAGACAGGTACAACATATTACATTTTTATCTTTAGCTTCAGGCTTGTGCCCCCAGGAGATCCATGCATGGTCATTAACTGGAACTGTCAGATGTCATTACTCTCAATGTTAAGGCCTATTTACTGCTCATAACTTAAGAACCTTCATAAACAGCACTGTCAATAGCCAATGAATTGTCAGATTAACGCACCTTGTTACCAGTGCCTAGTTAAGAAGTGGACCCATGGAATTAGTTCTCTCCATTGGCAGGGCCCAATTACTGCTAGGATTACTGATCACTGACTTTTCAAGTTAGACTTTTTTGTCTATCAATTTACAAATGATTTACACGCGAACTTTATTTGTCCCTTAGCTGGTCGTTCGGAGTGTTGTTGTGGGAAATTGTCAGCCTTGGTAAGTGATAACAGCACTGATTTTCTGTGGTACACAAAAGTGCTGGAGAAACCCAGCAGGCCACATTGAGTGCATGAAAACCAAAAACCTGTCGAGCCTTCTGTAGTTTGCTGTAAAATTGATTTCTGTTCAGCATGTGTGTTCCTTTAAAATCTCATCATTTCCCTGTGCCTTCATTCCAATCTATCCGCAACATTATAGATCATAGACCAGTGGAGCACACGAACAGCCCTTCTGTCCGTGATGTGAGTCGATTACGATGCTAAATTTAACTCATTTCATTTGCCTGCACAGCCCTCTATTCTCTGCATATTCGAGTGCCTCTTAATTGTTGCTGTCATATCTGCTTCCACCAACTCTGCTAGCACATGTTGCGCACACTTTCCACTTTATTTAAAAGAAAATTTGCTTTGCATATCTCCTTTAAACTATCCCTCTCCCTTGTGCCCTGTAGCATTTGGCATATTCACCCTGGAAACTGACTCTATCTACCCTCTGCCTCCCACGGTTTTTTATATCTCTAGCAGGTTGGTCTTCAGCCTCTGATGCTCCAGAGAAAACAATCCAAGTTTGACCAACCTCTCCTTATACCTAATGGTCTCTAATCCATTCAAATCCTCACGGACCTCTACTACACCTCGTCCAAAATTTCCGCATCTTTCCTGTGACTTTTTTTTACCAGAACAATACTCCTAATGTGACCAAAACAAAGTTTTATAGAGCTGCAAATGGCCATTTATATACTCAATGCCCCAACGATGAAGGCAAGCATACCACGTGGTTATTTTTAAATGATTGGTACAGGTGTTTGTTTAGCCATTTTTATCTTATTTAAACTGATTCAATATACATGCTGCTACAATATTAAGTGAACTCACATTCTCTGGATTACAGGTCCAATCATCTAATATTTGCTCATTGGTGCAAGTTTAGAAAAAAACCTAATCTGCTCTGGTCTTCGAAACTTGAGCTGGCTTAGTTCATGGGTGGAGACTGGAAGGGAATACTGTTGCGGTTGGCCATTCCTGATGTGGTTGGCCATTCTGAAGAGGGAGTACTTGTCACCAGGGCACACTGCCCATGAATCCATACAGCCAAGGTTCCACTGATCCCATGTCTCATGACTTTCTGGATGAGTCTCTCGTGGAGGACCTTGTCAAATGCCTTGCTAAAATCCAATGTAGCCCACATCTACTACCCTACCCTCATCAATTTCTTTTGTAACCTCCTCAAAAAACTCAATTAGACTGTTTCACAAAGCCACATTGACTATCCTTGAATAGACTGTACTTCTCCAATCCTATCCTTCAGAATCCTCTCCATTAGTTTGCCACTGATGTAAGACTCACTGGTCTATAATTCCCAGGATTCTCCCTATTACCTTTTTTTGAACCATGTAGAGCTTAACCTTCCACTTAGAGATTTCCAATGTTAAGAAATCTATGCTGTTCTATTTTTTATCTTCCATTCATTGCTGCAGGTGGAACTCCATACTGTGGAATGACATGCGCTGAACTTTATGAGAAATTACCTCAGGGCTTCCGAATGGAGAAACCCCTCAACTGTGATGATGAAGTGTGAGTAGAATTACCTACAGATCTTCTCGTGTGGTTGGAGAGCGAATGGATGTCACATTCACTGCAATGGTCCTGAAACCACAGCTAGAGTTGTTCCCAGAAAATCTTTTGCCATTTTAACATCTTCATCTCTTTGCTTAACATTCGTTTTGTTCAGGTTGATAAGCATTTCACTCCATGTGCAGAAAAACGTGCAATGCCTCTCATTCGAGACAGTATGCATGTGATTTAATGCTAAAGGATATCTGTGGAAGTTTCCAGATTTATCTTTAGGATTGTGCACTTGTGTATATTGGCATGGACAGAGAGTGCCAGGGAGAGGCCAACAAACATCCCAGTTTTTCAACTCTAATTAGATGGAATTCATGTCCAACATAATGTATTGTTTCCAATGGAATGTCCTTTGTTTTTGACTATTTTCTTTATTGGTTTTTGTGTAGATGAATTTTCCCTTACTTTCACGAAACACAACAAAGTTTGTTGAATTAGGATGCATTCTCCTTTTTTCACTTCCTTTAAATAGGAAACCAGAGCACAACATGTACTCGGAGTGGGTTACTTATGTTCCTAGATAACTGTCCCCATTCTACTGTTTTGTAACGTGAAGCTGCTCGTCGGCAAATGGGATTTGAAAAATACATTTTGTATTTATTTTTACTTTTATCACATAAAATTTGGAAGAATGAATTTTATTTGGTCTCTCAGTTTTTTGGGGGTGCTAATTTGTGAATTGTGCATTGCCTGGGGACATCTGAAACCACAGGAAAATCTCTTTGCCTAATATGGTCAGCTGGAAAAATTCAACAGGTCAAGCAGCATCAATGGGAGAAAAAGAATGAAAATGGGTGCTCAAGATGGCTAATGCTTACAGAACATATTTTCTGTAAATCAGGTCCCATTCTACACTTGGTCTCACCAATGCTACTGTGCTACTGCATTCGGTACTCCTGACCTAATCCCCTTATTTTTTCCCCCTTCCTACCCAACCACCAACTATTCTCTTCCCCCTCTCATTTGGTTCCACCCTCTTCTACCCATGTTTACCCTACAGCATTCTTCCTCCTCTTCTTCCCTCCCTTTGTGGTTCCATGTGGTCTCTGATTATGCCACTATTAATACTTATTCTGGTCAGATTCCTGTCTGGCAGCCTTTTACTTAGTCTATTACTCCACTCCTCCCTGTATGACTCACACTTCTTCCACCTTAGTCCTTTTTTTCTCTTGCCTTTCACAGGAATCTGCCAATCAATTGACTCTGTCCATCATGCTTCATCCCTCCTTAGTTCACCAATTCCCCACGAGCCCCTGTCCAACCCAACCCACTCTATCCTGCCTGCATTGGCCATTTCCCCTCTGCATTGAGTCTTAATGAAGTGTTGTGATACAAATTGTTGACCATTCTTTTCTTTCCCCCACTGATGTTGCTCAAGGTGTTGAGGTTTTTATTTCCTTGAACTTCCAGAATCGCAGTCTCTTGTAGGTCCACAGGAAAATCTGTTTACCAACTGCTGTCATCTACAGGAGAAAATCAGAAATATATTGATGTGATTCAGGAACTATTTGTTGAAGTTTTCATCTCTCTTTATCTCACCCCCACCCCAGCTATGAATTTATGAGACAGTGCTGGAGAGATCGGCCTTATGAGCGACCAACGTTCACTCAGATATCAGTGCAACTTAACCGAATGCTCGAAGCAAGAAAGGTAATTTGCCTGTCGTGAAAAGTAATTGGGGTTATTAACCAGGTGTCAGCTGTGGTCACTCCTATAGAGCCGTTGGTGTTGAAGAGCACCTATTGTAGATTATAAAGCTGTTGTTGATTCAGAGTACTGCTGCGTCCAAATGTGACAAACGGTGTTGTGTGGAAACAGAAATAAAACCTAAATCTAATTAAATATTTCTTCATGACTATTTAGATTTTGCCTAAATATGACCTGATATTTTTCATTTGAAATTAATTCCCTCTCTGCAGAATTTTTCCTTTTTTTTTGTTTCTGGAGATTTTTGGTGTTTTTTTTTGGAGATAATATCTCAACATAGCACAGTGCCCCAGAAATATATTGATCCTAATCATATACAGCACAGCCTTGTCCAAAGCCTGTGGGGACTGTGGGTGAAACCTTCGCAGCCCAGTGAAATGTGTGCTTCTTTCCCATCCCATATTTCAAGCCATGGGGGCAGCCAATGGGATGTGAGGGAAGGAGATTGGTCTAATCCAGTGGAGGGTGGTGTATGGGGGAATGGGGAGGTTTCTTCTGATCTCATTTCCTTTTGAAAGCCATTAATGAATTTTACTCCATCAACATGCCAGGTGTGCATTTGTAGATGCTATATCCACCCACTGCTTTGAAGTACTATGCTATCTTAATCAAGGCAATGTGACATTTAATTTAGCAAAACTAATGATACCTTCCACAAAAGAACTGGTAGAACTGATTCCGAACACCTTTTGCCAGGAGTGCTAAAATCACTCGATGGTTTAAATCTGCTTATTCAGTGCAACATCACATGTCATTTGACTAATGGTACCTTCAACAAAAGAACTGGTAGAACTCATTCAATATTCCTTTTGACCTGGGAACCTACTCCTTACTGGTGAAATGGATCTACACTGTGACTTCTTATATTTTTATCTTCTGGGGAATGCCCATAAAATGAAGAAGTGTCAATTTGGAACCTGCATTTGATTCCTACCCATCTGCTTGAGAATCATTCGACTCAATAACCAACGCTAAATAAAGTTGATAGTTCTGACTCCAACTCCTGAGATATTGAGTTCCCATAAAAGCCGCATATAGTTTGTTCGCATTTAATTGCAAACCAGCAATTTTATTCACATAGACTGTGCAATGGTTGCTTTGCAAAATGTGTTGACTCTGTAATGAGAACATAAAAACAGGAGGCTTTCTTTAAAGCTTGTCCAATGAACAGGTGAACTTATCAAGAAAGGAGCTCTAAATATGCTGACCAAGAAATGCTTGATATAAGCTGACTGACCTCAAAGTTAACTGGGGAGGTGGTAGAAATGCACACTTTAGTTATCTTCAGAGTAGTCAGGGAATAACAAAGCATCAAAAGTTGTTGGAACCACAGAAAACTACAATGCAAAACAGGCTCTTCAGCCCATCTTGTCTGTGCAAAACTAGTTTTCTGCCTCATCCTATTGACCTGCACCAGAACCATATCCCCTCCCATCCGTGTAACATCCAAATATTTTTAAGTGTCAAAATCAAGCCTGTATTCATCACTTCACTTCTGTGTGAAGCAATACCCCCAATGTTCCTTTTAAACATTTCACCTTTCACCCTTAACCCATGTCCTTTATTTCTTGTCTCCCCTAACCTCAGTGGAAAAAGCCTGCTTGCATTTACTCTATCTATTGCCTTCATAATCCTGTTGGGTGAAAATAGATTCACAAATGACCTCAAGTCACATTTATTGTTATCTGATTACACAAGTAGAACCCAATGAAACAGTGTTCTCTGGTCCGGTGCAAAACACAACCAGACATAATAGACATGCAGACAAACAATACATCTGCAGGACACGTATTCATATATGCTGTACAGGGCCTTGGTGAGACCACATCTGGAGTACTGCATGCAGTTTTGGTCTCCTTATCTGAGGAAGGACATCCTCGCCATGGAGGGGGTGCAGAGAAGATTCACTAGACTGATACAAGGGATGGAAGGACTTGCATTTGAAGAAAGATTGGATAGACTAGGTTTGTATTCTCTGGAATTTAGAAGAATGAGGGGGATCTTATAGAAACATGAAATTCTTAAGGGTCTGGACAGACTATATGCAGGTAGGTTGTTTCCAATGCTGGGAAAAAAAACAGAACCTGAGGTCACAGTTTAAGGATAAATGGAAAGTTTTTTAGGACTGAGATGAGGAAAAATTTCTTCTGTCAGAGGGTGGTGAATCTGTGGAATTCTTTGCCACAGGAAGTAGTTGGGGCTGGTTCCTTGTCAATATTTAAGAGTAGGTTAGATTTGGCCCTTGTAGCTAAGGGGATCAAAGGGTATGGGGAGAAGGCAGAACTGGGTACTGATCAGCCATGATCATATTGAATGGCGGTGTAGGCTTGAAGGGCCAAATGGCCAACTCCTGCACCTATTTGTCTCCGTTTCTATATTTCATGTATTTGAGAGAGTGATGCCTCCTACTGACAAAAAGTCCACCTTCATTGGCACAATCCCCAGCAATTAAGTAATGCTTTAAAAGGAAAAGAGATGGAAATTGGTGAGGAACAAAACGATATACCTTCAATGACCATTTCAACCTGTTCATTTCTTTCCAGGCTTATGTGAACACCGCTTTGTTTGAAAACTTCACATATGCTGGAATTGATGCCACAGCAGAAGAAGTGTGACACTGGGCTTGTACAAACATACATTGTACCCAGGTTTATGTAGTTCCTGCTAATGACACTTCAATATCATAGCCAAGGGATCAGGTTCCAGTGACAGTGCTCCCTGTCCCAAGATGCTGACTGCTTGCACTATGAGCCAACAACCCAGAATAACCAATGAAATAAAACGAGTTTCGAACCTGTGCATAAACCCATGGCAGAGTGGAATACTGTGTCTAGCCCTGGTGATGGAATGTGGATCTTCTTGCCATCTCAAGCAGTATGACTTTTGCCCAGCTTCACTTGGAAATCAACTGTGGAAATATGATCAGAAATAGACAATTCTAAACAGCCAAACTTCTTGCAACATGGCAATAAGGCCTAAGTTCATTGGAATCTGTCACTTGAAACCCGTACGACTGGAGCAATGATTTCATCATGCTTGGTTTGTGTAAAGGCAAGAACATACTCCCAAATCACATGCCAAGTGTTTCTAACTGCATAACCCCCGTGCAACCACATTGAGCCACATGCTCATTATGTACTTGTGTGCATAGACAAGAAACAATTTCAGTCAATGGCTGCCACAGAGGACAATTCTGGATCAGACTTCTTGGGTACAAGTTTGAAAGCTGATAATTTAATTCAAAAGTAAACCTGACACCAGGCATTTGGCTGAGAACAGCTGAACTTTCCTACTAACACAAAGCCAATGACCTGCTGACCATGTCACGTCATGCGCCTATGAGTGCCTCGAGGATTTCAGGAAATGTGTTCCGTGGTTCATTGAAGCCCATGCCAACAAGATTGTTTGTGACCAGGTCTCTCCAAGTTATGCTGGGCTTTAGAACTGGAGTAAATACTACTTGTATGAAATATAACTCTTTGCAAAGTTGAGACAATGCTTCCACTGCCTGCATCTCAGCTTAATGTAAACAATTTTTTTTTCTCTCAGTGTTCAATAAATGCATGTTTGCAATCACCAGAAATAATGAGCCTGGAGCAAACGTCATCTACCTATTTTAACAGATTTGGACCAACATCATTGCACCATCATTTCAGATTCTAAATTCCAGCAATTTGGGTGACACAGTTAATTAGTGCAACCCAACCCTATAACAGTGCCAGTGATCCAGGTTCGAATTTAGCGCTATCTGTAAAGAGTTTTCCCATTTTCCCCATGCCTGCGTGGGTTTTCTCCCATCCTTCAAAAGATGTGGCGGTTGCAGGTTCATTGGGGTATTTGGGCGGCACAGGTTTGTGGGCCAGAAGGGCCTGTTACTGTCTAAATTTGTTCAAAAATTTAAGTGGTACCATGTCATTACAACTGAATATATTTGGCATCTCTAACATGTCCCATGGCACTTCACAAAAAATAAAGGGAAATTAGGGCAGGTGATTTCAATAAAACTCTCAGAATGAAACAACTTGAGCCTTTGTCTACACCTGGCTGAGCAATTCCAGTGCCCCGTTCTTTCACATGGCTCTGCTAATATTTCAGAACACATTTCTTCACTAAATGAGCCAAAAAAAATCAAGATCTATTGCCCCAAATTAAGATTTTGGTTTCTTGGTCCTTGAAGCATCTTCTAATAGGAGCAGCTTCTCTTGTGTTTGCCCTGGTTAAACCAATTATTATCTTGTACACCTCTATCAAATCTCCTCCCTATATTCTTTGATCCAAGGAGAAGAATTTGTATTTACTAAGGAGAGAGACATGGAGGCTATGGAACTCAGAAAATAAATAGCAATGTCTTGAAGAGTATCAAGACAACTGTGGTCACCCGGGTATTGTGAAAAACTGAAATGGATACAGAAAAGATTCATGAGAGTGTCTCCATGACTGGCTGGAGTGAAACACGAAAGTGCGTAGACACTGTGATTGTAGTGAAAACAGAAATCCAGGATGAACTCAGCACATCTTGCAGTGTCCATAGGAGGTAAAGATCTTGAAGAAGGCTTCAGGTCCGAAACATCAGTTACATTATCTTTACTTCCTATGGGCACCACAAGACCTGCTGATTTCCGCCAGCATTTGTGTTTTTACCGGGACTGGTTGACCTGAATTACAAGGAGAGGCTGGACAGGATGGGACTTTTTGCTCTGAAGTGTAGGAGGTTAAAGAGTGAACCTTATAGAGGTGTACAAAATTACGAGGGGCATGGGTAAAGTAAATAAGCATATCCTTTTACCCAGGGTAAGGGAATCTCAAACTAAAGTGCATAGACTTAAGGTGAGAGGGGAAAGATTTAAAAGGGATCTGAGAGTCATGTTCTTCACACAGAGAGTAGTAGGTGTACAGAATGAGCTTCCAGATGAAGTGGGGATAAATCTAACTTTCAAAAGGCATTTAGACAGGACTGTGGATAGGAAAGCCCTGCTTCCGTGTAATAGAACTCTATGAATCTGTTCCCATAATCTCCAGTCTAATTATGTTTTTAAAACTCTCATCCCTGCAACCATTCCAGTAAATCTTCCTGCCTGCTCTCTGGCACTTTTAAATATTGACAGGAGAACTGAGAAAAGCTAGAAGTAAATCAAACAGGAAACAGGTGAAACAGAATGGTGATCATTTTGGTGTGGATGGGTGCCAGCCCAAAACGCCGACCACTCTTTTTCTCCCACTGCTGCTGAGTTCCTTGTTGCTTTAGCTCGGCAGCAGCAGCGTAAGAACAGAAAATTCTGGAAATACACAGTTGGTATCAAACAAAATGAACATTTTAGGTCAATGAACCCTCACCAGAACTGAAATAGCATGAAAACGAGCATGTTTTAAGCTGCAGAGAGGAGAAGGAGTGGAGAGAACAACATGTGACTGTGAGAGAGTGTCTGTGACAGAGATTGTCTTCAGACCTATAGCCCAACATGAGGCTTGGAGAGGGATGTCTCAGTGTCACAATGTTTTTGAAGCCATTTAGTTAACAGAAGAATGAGGTCAGTTGGAGGAAAATAACAAAATGCAAGAAATTTCCCTCATCTTCCCTTCTCTAAATAGAGCCCCAACTTCCCAAACCTACCTTTGTAACTGAAGGTTCTCATCCCAGGAACGATTCCTCGCACATAATTCACAAAAGGCCAGTGTGCAGCAAGTGATAAGCTAAGAGTTTTATCATTCATTGCCAGGGGCATTGATATAACTTCTTCCCAAATATAGTACTGGTTCCTCTATTGTAGGAAGGATGTTGAAATATTGAAAACAAACTTTTTACTCCATTAATATCTGGAATGGATGGTTTATCTAATGAGGAGAGGTTTGATGAGCCAAGTTACATCCACTGGAGTTTAAAATAGTGAGGGAAACTTGATTGAAACATCTAGGGTTTCTACGGGATGAAGGTAGAGAGGATATGTACTCTTGTGAGAGAATATAGAATCAAGAATCAATGGTTAAAAATAAAGAGTTGCTTATTTTTTTCTCTCAGAGGATTGTCAGACTATGGAACTCTCTTTCTCAGGGGGCAGTGAAAGCAGAAACTTTGAATATAGTTAAGGTCAAGGTACAAAGTTGTTTGATCAGTAAAGGATGAATGGGACTGGTGAAAGAGTACATGGGTAGATGGGAATGTGGAGTTGAGATTAGAATCCAATCAACCTGTGGTGATATGTATATACTGCTGTGTATACTACTGTGGGCTGGCCTGCCCACTGATGACCTGGTCCCTAGTAACCCCTCCCCTTGTGACCTGGCCATAAAGGTTGACCTTCCTCCCCCTATCCATTCATTCGAGCGCATGGAGTCGGGTCAACTACAATCTAAAGTGTATTAAAACCTATCTTTCCTCACTCAGTCTTTGGAGTCATTAATGAGTGTATCAATTTAATACCCTTTAATTTTCCACATGGCATGGACAGGATGCTGAGACCTAATGGGCTAGACTCTCACTGCTTCTCAAAACTTCCTCGAAGTTGCAGCGGGCCTGGAGGACTCAGATGAGAAGAGACTCAAGGGCCTACAAGCGAGGGTGGGCCACTGAGTGCATCAGGTGATCAGTTACTGCACAACCTATCCAGAGGCCATGGCTGAACTCACATCTTCTACCGACTCCAGGTGAACAAAATGTACTCAAGATGCCTTCTGGCCTCTATTATGTCAACCTGGAAATTAGAAGATGGCCTGAGAATACAGCAATGGTAAATAGAAATGAATAAATGTATTCCATTGGAAAAAATAACATAATTTAAGAAATAACATCACAGTATTCGAACAAATTTGGGAACCATACATGGAACACAACAGAGAAGTCCTACCGCGGACCTCCACCATCTAAAATGACAGAAGAAGAAGACGCAATGAACTGACCCAGTATATAAAAATAGATGACACCATCTTCTTGTTTATTTTCATTGTGTGATGACATTGTTTAATGGGTTTAATATATCATATATGTTCAACGTTGAGTGGGTGGGGAGGGGGGGTGAAGGAGGGAGGGAAGGGAGGGGGGAAGAGGGGAGAAAATGACACTGTGTATATTCAAGAAGGAAATGTGTGTATTTTGGTCACTATGGTTCATAGTGTGAAAAATAAAATAATTAAATAAAAAGAAATACCTTCTGGCCTCCAGGAAACAGCAGCCTGCTGAGTCCATGGACAAGTTTCTTTGGGCCCTGTACGATCTGGGGAGAAACTGCTGGAGCACTGTGTCAACCCCCATACCTGCAGCCCAGTGTGTATAGGAGTTAGTCCAGGATGCCTGCGTGTCTGGTGTAAGGTCTGACTAGATCCACCAGCAACTGGTTAAGGGGGACAAGCTTCCTATGAAGAGAGCCTTCCAACTTGCTAGGACTCTTGATTCTGCCCAGCACAACGCCGACATGATCGCTGCTGGTAAGATTGGGCCCTCACATGTGGACCGCGGGTGCCGCTAATTTTGGATTCTGCATCACAGACTGCCTCCGTGCAAGCAGGACACAACCTCGCAGCCACAGAGATTGGACACCTGAGGAGCCACTTCTGCAGCCAGCAAAGGTACCCCGATGACTCTGCTCGGCAAAGGAAGCCACTGTTTGGGATGCAGGAAGAAAGGACATTACTAGCGCGTCTGTAATTCCAAACCCTCCAGAGCGAGCAGCGCCACATGCATCCCCGGGGGTGGGCCATCAATCCTGATGTTGCTTTCTGTCCTGAAAGGCTCGACCATGTTTGCGACCCGGGAGTCGCCATCTTACCCAATGTCACTTCTACCTTCTTCCTCCTCCTGGATGATGTCACTTCTGCCTTCTCCCTCCTCCTCATCGGTACGACTGCGTGGTCAATATGGGGGCCACCATCTTACTGACCTGGCCCCCACTCCGACAGTGACGACGATCCAGTTCTGGCATCCGTCATACTGAACCAAGGCAGCCCTCACCCGATCGCCCACTCGATGATGGAGATTAAGGTAAATAGGAAAAGAACTAACTGCCTGTTTGACAGTGGGAGCATAGAAAGCTTCATTCATTTGGACACTGCCCACAAACTCTATCTCTCAATTAGACCTACGAGCAACACAATCTCTATGGCTGAAAAGGACCAACCTGCGGAGATCCGCGGGTATTGTAGAGTGTTGTTAATGGTGGAGGGAACATTATAATAATTTTTATTTGCTTATAATGCCACAGCTCTGCACATTGATCCTCCTGGACTTCCCAGAGCCAATTCAGGAGTGTGACAATCGCGTTCAGAGGACCACAATTGCCATTAATGGTATACAGCCCCCAACTCACAACCCCCCTCCCCCCAGCAGCCATCCCCCACCTGCGGCCTCTCCACCCTCCACATACCCACTCTGTCATTAATTGAGAACCTGACCCCAGACTGCAAGCCCATCAAGGCAAAGAGCAGATGCTGTAGCACTGAGGACAGGGCATTTATGAAGTCCGAGGTGCAGTGACTCCTGGTGGAGGGGATAATAGCCCACACTTCCAGCCCATGGAGAGCCCAAGTCGTCATGGTCAGAGGCAGGAGTAAACCCCGGATGGTGATCGACTACGGCCAGACAATCAACCGATTCACGCATCTAGATGCTTTACCCCCTCCTCCGGATGGCTGACGTGGTCAATAAGATTACAGGGTGTTCTCCACCATTGACCAGAAGTCAGCAAACCACCAACTCCTCCTTCATCTAGGAGGAGTTATACTGCAAATGAAGCAGATGGCAGTCTCCACCACTTCCTCTGGGTGCCCTTTGGAGTCACTAACAGCGTCTCCATGTTCCAGAGGGAGATGGATCGGATGGTAGACAAGCACAAACTGACAGCCACTCTTCCCTACCTAGACAATGTCACCATCTGTGGCCACGACCAGCAGGAGCATGACGCGAACCTTGCAAAATTCCAACTTCCCTCAATTTGACTTACAACAAGGAGAAGTATGTGTTTAGTACCACTCCCCTGGCCTTCCTTGGATGTGTTGTGACGCATGGTGTAATTGCCCCCAACCCCAACTGCATGCGTCCTCTCATGAAGCTCCCAATCCCACACAACCTCAAGGTGCTAAAAAGGTGCCTGAGGTTCTTACTGTGCCCAATGAGTGCCCAACTATGCCGATAAAACCTCACCCCGGTAAGATCCACAACCTTCCCCTTATTGGCAGGTCCAAATCTAAGGAAACATTGCCAGAGCCATGATGCATGGTGTGGATAAATCCATTCTGTTCCAGGTGGAAAGTGATACCTCTGACTTCACACTGGCCACACTCTCAACCAGCCGGGCAGGCCAGTGGCATTTTTTCTCGCACCTTCCATGGCCCTGAGACATGACTCCTCTGTCGAAAAGGAGGCACAGGCGATCATTGAGGCAGTATGCCACTGGCTTCATTACCTGGCCGGGAAAAGATTTACCCTGCTCACGGACCAACGAGCCATGGCCTTTATGTTCAACACAAAACTGCAGGGTAAAATCAAGAACGATAAAATCCTGAGGTGGAGAATCGAGCTCTCCACCTCTAACTGCGATATCCCGTATCAGCCAGGCAAGCTCAACCATGACCCCAGATGTCTTATCCTGGGAGACGTGCGCCAAAATGCATCTTGTCCTCCTCCAGTCTCTCCACATCAACCTCTGCCACCCTGGAATCACGAGATTGTTCCGCTTCATACAAGCTCGGAACCTCCTGTACTCCATCGAGGACGCCAGACACTGCTGGCTCTGTGCAGAATGCAAACCACAATTCTTCCAGCCTGACAAGGCACACCTCAACAAAGCCACAAGCCCCTTTGATTTCAGGGGGCCCCTGCCCTCGTTCAATAGAGATATCTATTTCCTTAACGTCATAGACGAATTCTCCAGATTCTCCTTTGCCATCTCTTGTCCCGACGTGACCTCAGCCACTGTCATCAGGGCACTCCGCAGCATATTCACCATCTCTGGGTATCCAAACAATATCTATAGGGATCGGTGTGTCCTCTTTCATGAGTGATGAGCTGTGGCAGTACATGTTGGCTAGAGGCATACCCGCTAGATGGACCACAAGCTACAACCCCAAGGCGAATGGCCAGGTGGAGAAAGAAAACGCCATCATTTGGAAGGCAGTCCTCCTGGCTCTTAAGTTAAAAGGCCTTGCAGTGTCTCACTGGCAGGAAGACCTTCCAGAAGCACTCTATGCCTCTGATCCCTCCTATCCACCGCTACCAACATGACCCCGCATGAATGCATGTTTTCCTTCCCCAGAGGATCGGCAACTGGAACCACACTGCCTCCCTGGCTCTCATCTCCAGGATGTGTCCTGCTGAGGAAACACATGAGGGGCCATAAGACCAATCTGTTGGTTGAAGAGATTCAGCTTCTGCTCGCCAACGCTCAATATGCCTACGTGCTGTACCCCGACGGCCATGAAGACACAGTCCCTGTCTGAGACCTGGCACGTGCCCACCCCCCCTCACCCTTGCCAATCCAGACCCTACACCCACATTGCCCCCCTCAGAGACAAGGTGCAGGTTAACAACAGATCCCGGGCACCCATACCAGATGTCCTAACCCCCCTTCCAGCTGCTCCGACAACCATGACCGCCCCCACATACAACCAAACCCTACCTCCTACAGAGACAACCCTCATTACATTACATGCACCGATCCTTTCGTGGTTGTTCCCAATCTCTCATTCTGCCTACAGATTTATTTAATGTTCTTATCCATGTAAAGGAAAATAACAATTGTCATAAAATCATTCTTATCAGAGAATGCAGTTTAGCAGGTAAATTCTGATCACCAAGGACGGAAGTAATGGACGGACCTTAATGAGGAATAGCCAATGAACTATGTTAAAGAACAGAATGAGCTGTAAGAAATTGAGGGAGTTTCATTGGGTGGCTAATTCCTCCCCCCTCATCAGAGATGAATTGTCAACTAAAAGTTGTAGTTCAGTTTTAAGATTAATGGTCTGCTTCCTGGCAGTTTCCTTCTTCCAGTTATTCGGCTGTGAGGCCTTGCCACAAACCCTTTGTCTTCCTGAATGGCAGAGAAACTTCAATGTGATCATTTCTTTGAAAGAGGCAAGCATTTCAGAACTCCAAGCAACTCTGGCTTAGTTAAGAAAATTGTATTAAATTTGCCTTTCCATAGTATTTTCATCTTTATGGACTGAATAGGTTGTATCCCACACGAGAGAAGTGAGGTCATGCTCAATAGCAAGACCAGACAATCACAATCCCTTTGATTCTACTCTTAGTGCATCAACTGGATCTGAATTGCAAGTCAGATAATGAGTCTGTTTACCTTATTTTTAAATACTCCAGCCAGGGGAAGCAGAGCATCTGTATTTCCCCATTATAATTGTGTATGTTTCAGTGAGATGATCTCTCATCCTTCTGAATTCCAGGGAATATGAGGCGCGACAGCTTAATCTCTCCTCGTGATACATTTACGATGCGCGGATGGGTTGTTTTTGGAGCTGCTGTATTCTGATGCGGAGGGTGGCAAGACACCCTGCAGGATAAAGAACAAGACGTGTCAAAGGGCAGATGATCTTGTAGGGTGAACAGCCATCTAGAAAACACGTGCCGTGAAGCACAGAAAGGGCATCCCTTGCACAGAAAGGGCATCCAGCCGTTAACTGCAACGGAACTTCCCCCAGACAACGTGGACCTCACCACGCCGCTGGATCCAGGAGGAGATGTCGAGAGGATGAGTCTGGACCCCCTACTCACTGTAGTGTAGATAAAAGCTCACACTCTTCTGGAGAGAGATCTAATGCTTTTATTAGCTTACAACATAGGTAGGGTTCATGAACAGGCTTCAGAGGAGTTCAGGGTTTAGGCAGGAAACCAGAGTTATATATGGGTCCACGGGAGAGGACCCAGGAGATGGAGCCAGTCGTCAGTACAGGACACTTCTAGTGAATCCCATTTCACTACATTCACCCCTTCCTTCAGAATTATGGGTCTGTAGATGAAGAGAACAAGGATTAGAAGCTGGTAATAGACACAGAAGAGAACTATTTACAATACTATTTACAGATTCAGACGGTCCGGAGGTCCTGATGGAGCACCTTAGCACCGGGCGGCCTTGGGCTCTTTGAGTCTCCTGGTCCACCTGTGATGGCTCTGGTTTGACAACAGAGGGGGTTCACTCTCCTCCTGAACTGTGTCCCCTGAGGCCCTGGGCAGGGGTGGGGAAAAGATCTCTGTAGCTCGTCAGGCACCTGAGGCAACAGATCCACTGTTCTGGTGGATGCCAGGTCCCTGATGGAGACTGTATCCTCCCTGTCATCCAAGTACTCCACGTAGGTGTATGTGGGGTTGGCAAGGAGCAGTTTCACCCTTTCCACCAGGGGATTGGTCTTGCTTCTCCTCATGTACTTCTTGAGAAGGACTAGACCTGGACTAGTGAGCCAGGCTGGGAGTGTAGTCCCTGATGCTGACCTTCTGTTGAACGTGAACATGAGCTCATGAGGAGTAGCAGTGGTTGCAGTGGTGAGTAATGACTAAATTGAGTGGAGTATGATAGGGAGGACATCCTGGCAGCGTGAGTCTGGAAGGCCTCTTTGCTTCAGGGCAAGTTTGACAGCCTTCCAGACCATGGTGTTCCCTTTTTCAACCTGCCCGTTCCCTCAGGGATTGTAACCGGTTGTCCTGCTGGATGCAATGCCCTCACCAGCAGGTACTGACACAGCTCATCGCTCATGAAGGCTGAGGCCCGGCCACTATAAATATAGCCGGAATACCCGAACAGGGTGAAAATAGAGTCAAGGGCCTTCATAACAGATGAGGCAGATGTGTCTGGGCAGGGGATGACAAACGGGAAGCGGGAGTACTCATCGATGACCGAGAGAAAGTAGATGTCTCCGTTCGTGGAGGAGAGAGGTCCCTTAAAGTCGACGCTGAGCCGTTCAAGGGCCTGGATGATTTAATCAGGTGCACTTTCGTGGGGTGAAAAAAGTGCGGCTTGCACTCGGTGCAGACCTGCATGACCTGGTCATTTCCCTGACGTAGGAAAAATTGCGGGACTTGACAAAATGAGCCATACGGGTAACCCCTGGATGGCAGAGCTCATTATGTATGGTCTGCAGTTGGCTGGTGTGTGCAGAGGCATAGCATCCCCTTGACAAGGCACTTGGAGGTTCATTAAAGGCCCCTGGCCGGTAGGTGATGTCAAAACTATAGGCGGAGAGCTCAATCCGCCACCTAGCAATTTTGTCGTTCTTGATTTTGCCCCTCTTGGCGTTGAACATGAATGCGATAGAGCGCTGGTCTGTGAGAAGCGTAAATCTTCTACAATGGCCTGAGCCTCCTTTTCCACAGATGGGGTCCAGAGCTCATGCCCTTGAAGCATCTGTGAGAAAAATGCAACCAGTCTGCCTGCCTGATTGAGAGTAGTGGCCAGGTCTACTTCCGAAGCATCACTTTCCACTTGGAAAGGTATATTCTTGTCTACTGCGTGCATGACGGCATTTGCCATATAAATTTGGAAGCAATTGAAAGCCGTCTGGACTTTGGCCGAAAGGAGGAAAGTAGTGGCCTTTAAGAGGGGATGAACCTTGTCGGTGTATTGAGGGACCCACTGGGCATAATATGAGAAAAACCCCAGGCATGTCCTCAAAGTCTTTGTGGTTCTGGGGAGGGGAAGCTCTAACAGGGGACACATCCCATCAGGGTCAGGACCAATGACTCCATTCTCCACCATGTAGCCAAGGATAGCCAGTCGTGTAGACCTGAAAACACATTTGTCAGAATTGTGGGTGAGATTTCGGGGCTCTTGCCACCTGGAGAAAGCTCTGGAGATTGGCATCATGGTCTTCCACACTGTGGCCACAGATGGTGGCATTGTCAAAGTAGGGGAAGGTAGCCTTCAACCAGTACTCGTCCACCATGCTGTCCATCTTCCTCTGGAAAATAGACACCCCATTGGTAATACCAAAAAGGACCTTCTGGAACTGATAGAGTCAACCGTTAGCCTTGGTCCTCGGAACAGATTGGCAGCTGGTGAAAGGTAGCTTTCAGGTTGATGGCCGAATAGAACCAATACTGTGCAATATCGTTCACCATATCCAAAATGCAAGGGAGTGGGTATGTGTCCAGGAGTGTGTATCTGTTAATTGTTTAGCTATAGTCAATCACTAACCTGGACTTGTTTTCCCCCTTTACTACCACCACTTGCGCTCTCCACGGGCTGGTGCTAGGTTCGATGATCCCTTCCTTCAGCAGGCACTGGGTCTCCGTCTTTATGAACTCCCTGTTCAGGGAGGTTTGGTCAGTGTGGAGAGGCTGCAAGTGGGTTCTGATTTTGAAGACCCTCCGTTCCGAACCAAGAAAACTCCAAGGTCGTGCTTTTAAGGTGACACAGGAAGTCCAGACCCAACAATACTAGAGCACACAATTCATCTAAAATGTACATGCGAAATTTACAAAATTTCTCCCCCCCCCCCACCTTCAAATGACAGATGAACTATACAATGTTTCTGTAGCCGCGCTGAATGGGACTGGAATGCTAGGAAGATTCGGTAATTAGTGGGGTACATTTTTAAGTTATATTTTTGCACAGTACAAGAGTCTATGAAACTTTGCATAGAGTTGAATGTCATTTACCTTCACCACCACCATTGAGTTGCTGAGCTGGTGAGATCTATTCTGGTTGAGGACCAGTGGTGCCAAGTTGCCGGAAATGCTGTGCTCTTCCCTCAAGTGGCCCCTCTATCCTGAGTCAACCTGTGCAGGTAAGATGGCGCCGACTTTGTGGTGCGGCAAAATGGCTGCCCTCCTTCCTCCTCTGATGACGATGATGGTGCTAAGTTCAAAATCAGACCACTGCAAGATGCACGCCGAGCCTTTTCACGCTCTTTCCATAGGTGGGTTGTGCAGCAGGCGATCTCGGGCGAGTCTGGGGCAGACGGCTTGGGGCTGATTGAGGTAAGTGAGGGCTGGAATCAGATCCAGGTGTGGTATAGGTCATGGACTTCCCCGGACCTCCCTTCGCATGGCAGACCCTCGTCCAATACCCATTCTTCCCATAGCTGGAGCACACTGAGTCTTTGGCCGGGCAGTGGGCACGAAGGTGCTGTCGCTTGGCACAGAAAAAGCACTTCTGGGCTCGAGAAGCGGCAATCATTAGAGCGGGGGTCACTGTAGTGGGAGTAGCCAGTCCTTGAAGGTGCTCACCCGAGAGCGCGAGTTCGCTGGCTCCAAGTTGTCGTTCTCAAGACTGGCCCGTTCCAGTGATTTGTCAGCTCAACGTGGCTAGTGAGGTCCTTCCTTCCCGACTCAAGCAGTCACTGCCTCACTTACCTCAAGCGGACCCCTGCGGCCAGGGTGTCCTGGACCTATTCATCTTCCCGAACATGGCCCGAAGTATCCTCGTACCTACACTTCTTAACCAGCATCCACAAATCCAGCAGGTAGTCGTCAATCAACTCTCTGGGCTGTTGATGGCGTAGGGCAAGCCGGTACCTCACTTGGACCTCGATCAGAGTCTTTATTTAGCGGGCCTTCAGCACCTTGACGTTGGCCTCATACATCAGGCAGTCTCAGATGACGGCATACCCCTTCGTCCCTACCCTTGAGATGAGCGCCGACCTCTGGAGCTCGTCTGTATGGAAGACATCCCTGGTCGCATTCAGGCAGGCCTGGAAGCAGCATAGCCAATATGCGAACTCCTCAGCCGCGTCGGGGGTCTGGGAGTCTATCAACAGCAAACTGGGCTTGAGCAAAACCTCCACCCTTGTTTATAAGCTAATAAAATTGTAGCGTAATAAAAGCTCACACTCGACTGGAGGGAGAACTAATGCTTTTATTCGCTTACAACACAGGTAGGGTCCATGAACAAGCTTCTGAGGGGTTCAGGGTTTAGGCGGGAAACCAGGGTTATATATGGGCTCCCAGGGAGGTGGGGCCGTTCATCAGTACAGGACACTTCTAGTGAATCCCAGTTCACTACACTCACCTAAATCCATTCACGCACGTGATGCTCCTTTCTGAGGAGTGGAGACTCCTGATATCAAACCTCTCAAACTGATTGAAAGGAACCATTATCATCCTATGGGATGGAGAGCCAGAATTCTGGGGAACCTTTGTTGCACTATCTTTATTGCAACTATTTCCTCCCTGAAGAAGGGAGACCAAAATTGTCAATCTTAAGCAACATGCACTTCTATAACAGCCTTCACACTATCTCTAGGCTCCTTACAGCCAGTGAAGTACACTGGCTTGTAAAGCAAGCTATTTTTCACACAGGTTACTCTTAATTGTTTAGGGTACTCTGTGACTCAGCTAACCAAAGTAAAAACTAGAAAATAGTCTCCATTCAAAGCTATTGCCTTGAACTCTGTAAATGTAGGACATTGGAAATCAGATATGTTCTCAAACTCACACACAATTGTTTAGACAATTATGAATTGTGGTCCTGAATGGTGATTGGTCTACATTTGGATCCTTTGCAAAGGATGCATGCAAGTTCTAAATCAGCCATGAAACACACTAGGCCCTTTTCTAGAGTAAAAAAGAAGTGACTTGTAAAGGTGAAGATTCTACGACCTCACGTTGCTGACCCTCCCTTCATAAATGCTCCAAGTCACCAACTCCGATCCTTCCAGGGGGTAGTCCCAGTGGTGGAGTGGAGCGCTCCACCTCATTTCCTAAGTGTACAGTTGCTGCAAGCTGATGGCTAGGGGTCGAGCTGATGATTTCGCGATGACATCGTCAGCCTGTGGCCCAGGACCTAACAAAGCTGTATAGTGAATCTGCACAGGGGAGAGCTGGCACGCATTCCCAGGGACCCAGGCACTCACTCTCTTAATCTGGTTGGTGGTGGTTGAACTATGAATCTGTTTTCCCCTCCTCTCTTCAACCAACTAGCCAACATCTTGTTGGGGCTGCCTCCCTGCCTCCCTCACGAGCCACCCCATCCCCAAGAGAGAGCTCTGCAGTCAAGGATCAGTGAGAGGGTGCACTAGTTCTCTGATCCTGTGGTCCTGGATCTCCCCACCCTCCTCCCCCCCCCCCCACACCAATTTCCCTGCCAGAGATTTGGTCGGGCAGAAAAATGATCAATGGCTGACTTCATTACCCTTAATCCCACACGCATCTGAAATCGCTCTGGGAGATTCTAGGTAGTGAAAACGGCCATTGTTCACCATGTATTAACGCCGTCATGTTGACAGGTGGCGTCACGGCAACAGTCACAACGTCTAGAGCAGCTCTAGAGGACACATGAAGCTCCGTTCCTCATAAAAGTTACACTGGAGCAACCTTTTATAGATGGTTTATAAAAAGGTAAGCCCTGCCTGATTTTCCTCCATGGATGGAGTCAGCCTCAAAGTAGAGGCCCTCCATTAAAACGCCTACTGATTTTCCAAGCCTCCTTGATGACTGATTATACAAAGGAGGCTTAGTATAGTTTTGCAATTCATGCTGATGACTGTTAACTTGATCAATTCACTCCGGCTGTGCTGATTAACTCATCTATTTCTCAAACTGTCATTTGGCATTCAGGATCATTTTGCTTTTCCTCCACTCTGGGTTCTGAGATGTCTGAGCAGGTGGGATCAACAGCCTCTGCCTGACGTGCACAGGAGCTGTGTGAGTAGCTTCATCACCGCTGTGCTCCTCTTGCATTCACACTTTGATTTTACATGCACCTGATGAAAACTTTTCAGGTTCTTCCTGGATGCTTTTCCTCCATTTTGAATGATCAGGGACAAGGATTCCCCAGGAGCTGGTCGGTTGTTCCATTTACCTGGGTTAGAAGACACTTGAAATTGTTTTTGGATAAAATTGCAGTTATTGTTAAAATGGAGTGAACACTTTTGGTTATCAATCACCGTTAGTGCGCCTAATACTTTCCCATGGGCAAACACACACTAAATGACATCATGACCATATTTTGCATATTTTTCTGCTATTTAAAGGGACACACCGCTGGAACCAATTATTGGCTGTTTAAATACTTTCCAAAGCTTACAGTGTGCTCAAACTAAGTGGAACTTAATATTTTAGTCCTGAAATATTCATTCCACAAGTGTCTTCATGGGGATGCCACTAGAGACATCCATTTAGCAATGACTGGCTGCTAAGGTTCAGAAGGCAGAGACAAAGAACTCAAGTGCAGGAATTAATGCAAGAACTACAAAATCTTAAACATTAAATTATTACAAAAGGATTGGATAACATGGGATTACACAATGCAAGCTCTAAGCATGCAATTCTGCAACCTTTGTGCCCTGAAAATCTGATCTTGCTTTTAATTCTTAATCATAATTCTGAATACAACTCCATGCAGTAACATCTAACTCTACTTCATGATGCTACTCACCCCATTGATCAATTGAATGATCCCACTGCTCTCTGTATAAATTAATTAGAGTTCCTGAGGATAAAATAGAAAATGCAAGTATATCCTTGGTTTAATTCTGATTGTGAAACAAAGTAACTTTGTCTCAGATTCTTCATTGTGCCACCAGTTTTTCATTTTAAAAAGTAAAAGCTCACAATGCTGGAGGAACTCAGCAGGTCAAACAGTGTCCTTTATATAGCAAAGGTAAAAATGCATAACCAAAGTTTCAGGCTTCGGCTCTTCATCAAGGTATGGAAAAGTGTCGGCAGGCATCCATGCAAAAGAGTAAGTGGAGGAGGGGTGGTCGTAAAGGCAGGAGGTGATAGGTGGAGAAAGGAGGGGGGGGGGACAGCAGCGATCAAGGGGAGGAGGGATGGCTTGGTGAAGGGAGGGAGAAGAGAGGGAGGAGAACTGGGAAGGGTAGGGGGGTGGGGGAAGAGGAGAGCAGGTCAGCAGAAACTGGAAAAGTCAAGTTAATGCCATCTAGTTGGAGAAACTCAGGTATTGTTCCACCAATTTGCAGGTGGTCTTGGTGGTCAGTGGGTGCAGTATTAATTTTTAAGGTGCCAGAGCTGACAAAATGCCTGATATTTCCTATATCCTCTCTCTATATTGGTCTCACTCAATTTGTGTACTGCTATTTACATGGATGGGGCAAGGAATTTGCCCAGTACATGAAATGAGCAGGTACACAAATTAGTGGTGTGTGTGTGTGTGTGTGTGTGTGTGTGTGTGTGTGTGTGTGTGTGTGTGTGTGTGTGTGTGTGTGTGTGTGTGTGTGTGTGTGTGTGTGTGTGTGTAACCAAGATGACATAAATTAGTTAATTCCAGAGCTCCACAGAAATATAGAGATAGTTAAGATATGTTTGTAGCGTATCATTACATTTCAGTGTATAATTGGTACAATAAAAGATATACAGTACAACTCCGATTATCCAAAATGATCGGGACCGGGCCTATTTCAGATAAACTTATTTTTTGGAGAACCAGTCATTTTTTAAAAACAGCCCAGTAGCAACAGCAAATCACTTGTAAGTGTTTAAACAACAACAAACAACAAGGGGAAGGCTTTTTAAGCATTAAAATAAGGTTTAATTCTCACCAAAAAAATATTGGCCACCGCTGATCACTGATGCTTCCCCTCCAAGGCCCCACTCGTGCTGAGAGCCTGAGGGTTCCACTCCCACCCGGGAACCTGAGGTCCCCGCTACCGCAGGGAGCCCAAGGTCTGCAGCTGCCGCCACCAGAAGCCCAAGATACCCACAGCTGCTGGGAACTTGAGATCCGTTGCTGCCACTCCTGGGAGCTCTACGTCCTCAGTCAGTTTGGCTCCGAAAAGAAATTCAGATAAATGAGGATTTCTGATTTGTTTCAGATATCCTCATTTATCTGAATTTTTTTTTAAATTTGGATAAATTAGGATTTTGGAGAAGCCGATTTCAGATAATCAATGATATACTATAATACCTAATTTAATAATACGACAAAGTATTGCATGGTTACACTATCAATTATCATAAAATATAATTATCAACAGGTAAAGAAAAAGATAGCAATCATGTATTTTACCAATTTCAAACTAATTACCTACTTACCAATTGCCACCAATGCGAAGTTTCACAATAATTTCCACAAGGGTCAGGCGTAATATGTTTTCTAGGCTCTGAAGCAACCCTTGTCCTGGTGTCATCTGCTGATTTGTATCACTACTGCCATGATGTGGTGTATGGCTCGTGGTTCCACTGAACTAGAGGAGGTCCGTGTAGTTTAAAAGACTGTTCTGGTAAACTTGTATCTCTCACTTTGTTCGTTTTAGATTGGTCACAATGTTTGAGCTACCGAAAGAAAACAGAGACACACGCCGAGAGCACTTCAGTTTATACAAATCTTTATTACAAAATCTTAAGCTGATTTCAAACTACAATATGCAAGCCTTTCCCAATTATACTTATCAACGCCTGGACTGGTCCCAATTGCCGAAGCGAGGCAACGACCGCACACTTGTAGTAGGTTGCCGGGGCGACGGTTGCAGCTTCTCCACCTCCCCTGACAGGGACGTTGGTTTGTCTCTAGAAGTTCTTCTTCTTGCCGAGAGACGTTTCCACCCTTCGAAGAGTCTCCCACTTCAGCAGTGGGACCACGGCTTATATTACCCAAAACTTGCTTACTCATAGCTTATCACTTTGAATAAATGGTTTACTTAGCTTCAAGGTCTCGCCTAACAGTCTGCGACCAACAATCCCATCAATCTCAAAGATAACTGCATCTCTGGGCCCCATGGTGGAAATTAGATTATGTCTGCTGATTCATACATTATTCTCAAAGTAGGTTACTGATACTCAGCCTTGCATAAGCAAAGGCATGGTCTAAATCCTCCATT
Organism: Narcine bancroftii; assembly: GCF_036971445.1. Taxonomy (NCBI): domain Eukaryota; kingdom Metazoa; phylum Chordata; class Chondrichthyes; order Torpediniformes; family Narcinidae; genus Narcine; species Narcine bancroftii. The sequence continues at coordinate 127,061,289 of NC_091473.1, read as the reverse complement.
ACACAGACGTAAGTGCTGATAGATGATTTATGAGGATTCTTGAGTGTGTTATTGTTATTATCAAGTTCATGTGACTGAATCCCCTCTCACACTCAGCAGTACTAATAGGAATAACTTATGCACAGCTCAGTAATGGGCGTAAATCTTGGGGGATGCGGCATCCACGAGTCCTCCATATAATCTCTGAAGACATTTGTTACAGAGGAAGAAGAAAGCTTGAAGCTCTTACAGAGAGATGATATTGCAGCTTCTCCAGAATTCGATGGTATTTCAGTAGGCCAGTCGCCTTTAACAAGGACACACATTTCATTTAGCAGGGATTTATACATACTTGGAGATTCAAAAGTTTGAGAACCTTTCAAGGATGTTGTCATGAACATATGGTGCTACAAATTGTTTATACGACTAGTAAGAAACTGAAGATAATTAATGGAGACAATTTTGTTGTTGTTTGCTAAGGTAATTTCTCCAAACTTTTTCTTTTCAACTGCCTCTTGAGCCTCTAGATATTTTGTACAAGGCTGCTCTTTCAGTCCATGCAGTGATCTTATGCTCCATTTGCATAAACAATCGTAGTAGTGCCTTTCTGTAAACACTCTGACAGTAAACCAAGTTCATGCAACATGCCATATGTTAGAGCTAAGTCCATTAGAAACTGTTCTGAAGAGAGTCTTTTCAACAGACCCTCATAGGTTTTCTGACACTCGGAGATCTTGTTTCATCCTTCATCGCTTTTTCAAAATTAAAACACAGTGCTTCATAATTTTGCTGCTCTGCTGAAACTGTTTGAAACTGTAGTGATAGAGTTCTACCACGAAGCATCTGGGGAATGTTGCATCTTGTGAAGCTGTTACATCTTGGGTAGATTAAAGATGGATGCTTCAACATGAGGTCTGGCATGTGTATGTTCTGTCCTTTGTGCTGCTTGCTTAGTTAATAAATATAATTGTTTTAAAAAGAACCCAAGTTTCTTTATTGTAAGAAAATAAACATCAAATGGTACCAGGAGTGGAAGAAAAAAAGAAACACACAGTGTGCATAGTGAGTAACAGTCGATATCAGCAGTGAAAATATGGAGAGTTTAAAAACTCCTAATACTGTAAAATGGGCTGGCAATGTTACCATATAACCACTTACAGCACAGAACAGGCCAGTTTGGCCCTACTAGTCCATGCCATAACAAATCCCGACCCTCCTAATCCCACTGACCAGCACCCGGTCCATACCCCTCCAGTCCTCTCCTTTCCATGTAACTATCCAGTCTTTCCTTAAATGTAACCAATGATCCCGCCTCGACCACGTCTGTCGGAAGCTCATTCCACATCCCTACCACCCTTTGCGTAAAGAAATTTCCCCTCATGTTCCCCTTATAATTTTCCCCCTTCAATCTTAAACCATGCCCTCTAGTTTGAATCTCCCCCATTCTTAATTGAAAAAGCATATCCACGTTTACTCTGTCTGTCCCTTTTAAAATCTTAAACACCTCTATCAAGTCCCCTCTCAATCTTCTACGCTCCAGAGAAAAAAGCCCCAGTCTGCACAACCTTTCCCTCATAGGTTTTCTGACACTCGGAGATCTTGTTTGAGAACAAGATGTTGATCATGAGTGGAGGCTGTTTAAAGAAAGCTTTATGTTGTACCTGCAAGCCATTTGAATTTATAGCGAACCAGATACATGGAAGATTGCACTATATGTTTTCACCAAGGCAGAAGACCAGAGCAATTTTGACAAGGTTATCGAGATGTTTGACGAAAACTGTTCACCAAAGAAAAATGAAACCTTTGAGAGCTTCGTGTTTCACTCATGCATGCAGCTTTGATCCTTTTTCACAGACTTAAAAGGTACAGTTAATGGAGGACACACAGCCAGTATTGCATGCCCCAAGGCGGGTTCCAGCACCACTAAAAGAAAAGCTCAAGCAGCAAGTCAACCAAATGACGTCACTAGGGGTCATAAAGAAAGTGGAGGAACCCACAGAATGGGTGAATTCAATGATGTGTGTCAAAAAGAAGAATGGTGACCTAAGCATGTGTGCATGGACCCAAAAGACTTGAATGCCAATATAAAGAGGGAATATTATCAGATTCCAACCAGGGATGAAATTACAAGTGAGATGGCCGGTGAAAAGTTTTTCGCTAAATTGGATGGATCCCAGGGCTTCTGGCAAATAAAACTACATGTTGATAGCACAAAATATTGTACATTTAATACATCGTTTGGCCAAATCTCCTGTCTGAGGATGGTTTTTGGAATTTCCTCAGCTCCAGAAGTGTTCCTCAGCTCCAGAAGTGTTCCTCAGGACAATGGAGCATATCATAGAAGTCATAAAAATATACTCGTGTACATGAATAACATGATCCTATGGGGATCCACACAAAAACATCACAACAAGAGGCTCATCAAAGTGCTACAAAATATCCAGAAGGATGGATTAAAGCTAACAGAGAAAAATGTAATTTTGGAGTGAGGGAAATCACCTTTCTGGGAGATAAACTGTCAGAGACAGTTGTGAAGCCAGACAAGAGCAAGGAAAAAGCAATTTTAGAGATGCCCAAGACCACTGTCAAAAAAAGGGTATCAAGAGAGCTGAGAAAGATCAATTTTATTGGTAAATTCATACCAAACTTGTCTTCCAAAACAATGTACCTAAGGAAGTTGTGACAAGACAAATGTGAATTCAAGTGGACAGCCATTCACGAGGAAGAATGGGATGACTGAAGATTATTCTAACTACAGAACCAGTACTTTTGATGTTCTTGACACATCTAGAAAGACGAAAATATCCACGGATGCTTTAAAAGATGGAATAGGCGCCATACTACTTCAGGCTACAGGAGAAGATTGAAGGCCAGTAGCATACGCATCAAGGACGATGACAACATCTGTATGTCAATATGCAGATCGAGAAATTCCAGAGTTATATGTATGGTCTAGCAACATTCATGGCACAGATAGACCACAAGCCATTAGTAGCAATAATCAAGAAAAATCTCAGCGAATTTCACTGAGAATCCAAAGACTGATGATGAAGCTACAACATTATGACTTTGAATTGGATACACAGCAGGGAAAATTGTGTTAGCTGATGCATTATCCAGGGAAATGATGCAAAGTGAAGAATACAATGAGAGGTCTACAGAGACTGATATGAATGTCAGCCAAACTACAACATCAGACCTGAGCTGAGTGTTGTCAGTGGGCTTCTACTAAGAGAGAGCAAAATTATCATTCCTCAATCACTGAGACAAGAGGTGATGAAAAGGGTGTACCTTGGAATTGAAAAATGCAAGAGGAGGGCCAGAACTGCTGTTTATTGGCCAGGGATCAATGCTGATGTTGACAGGATGGTTTCCAGCTGTGAGACCTGTTTGAAACATCACACAAAGCAGACAAAGGAACCCATGATCATAACTGACGTATAAGCAGAAAGTTGGGACTGATCTGTTCCACGTGGATGGAAATGATTACTTGTTGGTTATTGATTATCTATCGAACTATCCAGAAATTATATTGCTTGCTAGCATGTTTGCTGCTTGTCTAATCCAATATATGAAATCAATCTTTCCAAGACATGGAATTCTTCAATTGTCTACAGTGATAATGGACCATGCTACAGCTGCAGAGAATTCCAGAACTTTACAGAAGAGTATGATTTCCAATATGTGACTTCAAGTCCTCTGCATCCACAGTCAAATGTCAAAGCAAAGAAAGGAGATCAAATAGTTAAACAGTTGCTCAAGAAAGCACTACATCGTGCCTCGGATCTGTATCTAGTTCTACTGAGTGACAGAGCTTCACCACTTCAACATGGCACGTAACCTGCTGAGCTTCTGATGGGATGTAGACTATGCACCACACTTCCCTACCCTGCAGACCCAAGCAAGAATTGAGATGTCGAACAGATACAAAAGCGACTGCAAAGGAGACAAAAGGCAAACTATGACAAGTCAGCGAGAAGATTAGAGCCACTGGCACAACAAGATACAGTGAGACTCAGAGATTGCAACACTTGGGACAAAAAGGCTATTGTTCTGGGAGAAGTAAATCCAAGATCCTACACTGTCTGAACAGAGGAGGATCAAATACTGAGGAGGAATGGAAGGAGCTTTCTGAAAATACCAGAGATACTGCAGGGACAAATAAATGCAGAGGATTTCAGCCTGAACAGCAACAAAGGAAAAACTACCTGTGCGAGACAGTAGTGAACTAGCAGAGCCTACACAAGCACCTGCGTTAAGAAGATCCAAATTCTCAAAGCATCTGACAGACTGAATCTATGAAAGAAAAATAACTGCATACTTAAAAGCTTGTGCTGTTGATGTTCATCTTACAATTATGTTGAACTTTAAATTGAAAGAATACTGTAATAATGTGTCATATCTGATTAAATATCTCAAGGAAATGGGATTTAGAGGTAGAGTACTACCACCATGAGGAGTTGGATTTGGAGTGTGTAGCATCTGGGAATGTTGCATCTTGTGAAGTGTTGCATCTTGGGTAGATTCAAGATGGATGTCTGCATATGAGGTCTGGCATGTATATGTTCTGTCCTTAGTACTGCTAACAACCACCTGAAAAACCACACAAAGATCAGTGTGTACAGAGCCATTGTCATACCCATGCTCCTGTTCAGCTCAAAATCATGGGTCCTCTACCGGCATCACCTACGGCTCCTAGAATGCTTCCATCAGCGCTGTCTCCGCTCCATCCTCAACATTCATTGGAGTGACTATCACCAACATCGAAGTACTCGAGCTGGCAGAGTCCGCAAGCATCGAATCCACGCTGCTGAAGACCCAACTGCGCTGGGTGGGTTACGTCTCCAGAATGGAGGACCATCGCCTTCCCAAGATCGTGTTATATGGCAAGCTCTCCACTGGCCACCGAGACAGAGGTGCACCAAAGAAGAGGTACAAGGACTGCTTAAAGAAATCTCTTGGTGCCTGCCACATTGACCACCGCCAGTGGGCTGATCTTACCTCAAACCGTGCATCTTGGCGCCTCACAGTTCGGCGGGCAGCAACCTCCTTTGAAGAAGACCGCAGAGCCCACCTCACTGACAAAAGACAAAGGAGGAAAAACCCAACCCCAACCAACCAATTTTCCCTTGCAACTGCTGCAACCGTGTCTGCCTGTCCCGCATCGGACAGAGATAGGTAAGCTAATGCCATTAGCTTCAACGCAATTATGGAAAGGGATAGGTCAGGACCTAAGATTGAGCTTTTCGAGTGGGAAAAGAAAAACTAGATTTGAGGAGATGAAAAAGGATTTACAAGGAATGGATTTGAACAATTTGTATTATGGTAAGGCTGTATTAGAGAAATGGAGGTCTTTTAAAGGTGAGATTTTGAGGGTCCAAAATCTTCATGTTCCTGTCAGGTTAAAAGGCAGAGTCAAAAGTTTGAGAGAGTTAAGGTTTTCAAGGGATATTGGAAATTTGGTTCCAAAAAAGAATCTTAAGAAAGAAATTAGAAAAGCTAAAAGAAGGTACGAGTGGCTAGAGCAAACAGGGTGAAAATAAATCCAAAAGATTTCTACAAATAAGTTAATAGCAAAAGGAGAACGGACAACTGTGTGTGGAGCCAAATGAAATGGGGGAGATTTTGAACAAGTTTTTTTCTTCGGTATTCACTAAGGAGAAGGATATTGAATTGTGTGGGATAAAGGAAGCAAAGATGGTAATTATGGAGACTATAGTGATTAAGAAAGAGGAAGTACTGGAGCTTTTGAAGCATATAAAGATAGATTAGTCTCCAGGTCCCAATGGGATTTTCCCCAAGACCTTGAGAGAAGTTAGTGAGGAAATAGCAGAGGCTCTGACAGTGATTTTTCAAATGTCATTAGAGACGGGTATAGAGCCGGAGGATTGGTGTATTGCTAATGTGGTTCTTTGTTTAAAAAGGGTTTGAGGAGCAAGCCTAGTATTTATAAGCCTGTAAGTTTGATGTCTGTGGTAGGAAAGTTAATGGAAAGCATTCTTAGAGATAATATACACAAGTATCTGGAGAAACAGGGTCTGATCAGGAACACTCAACAATGGGATTTGTGTGGGGAAGGTCATGTTTGACCAATCTTGTTGAATTTTTTGAAGAGGTGACTAGGAATGTTGATGAGGGTAGAACATTGGATGTTGTCTATATGGAGTTCAGTAAGGCCTTCGATAAGGTTCCGCATGGAAGGTTAGGAAAGTTCAGGCACTAGGTATTAACTTTGAGATAGTCAAATGGATTCAACAGTCACTGGAAGAGAGTGATAGTGGATAACTGTTTGTCAGGCTGGAGGCCAGTAAACAAGCGGTGTGCCTCAGGGATCTGTATTGGGTCCCTTGCTGTTTGTCATATACATTAATGATCTGGATGATATGGTGGTAAATTGGATTAGTAAATATGCAGATAATACTAAAATAAGTGGAATTGTGGATAATGAAGAAAGTTTACAAAGATTGCAGAGGGATTTGGACTGATTAGAAGAGTGGGCTGAAAGATGGCAGATGGAGTTTAATGCTGAGAAGTGTGAGGTGCTTCATTTTGGTTGAAATAATCAAAACAGGACATACTTAGTAAATGGGAGGACATTGAGGAATGCAGTGGAGCAGAAAGATCTAGGAATAACAGTACATCATTCCCTGAAAGTAGAATCTCACTGGATAAGGTGGTGAAGAAGGCTTTTTAGTATGCTGGCATTTATAAATCAAAGAATACAGGAGTTGGGAAGTGATGTTAAGACTGATCAAGGCATTGGTGAGGCCAAATTTGGAATACTGTGTGCAGTTCTGGTCACCAAATTATAGGAAGGATATCAACAAGGTAGAGAGAGTGCAGTGAAGATTTACAAAATGTTACATGGGTTTCATCTTCTAGATTACAAAGAAAGATTGAGCAGATTAGGTCTTTATTCATTGGAGTGTAGAATGTGGAGGGAGGATTTGATAGAGGTATTTAAGATTATGAAGGGGATAGATAGAGATGAGCAGGATAGGCTTTTTCCCTTGAGGGTAGGAGAGATTGAAACAAGAGGTTAAGAGTTAAGGGGCAAAAGTTTAGAAGTAACATGAGGAAGAACTACTGCACTCAGAGAGTGGTGGCTGTATGGAATGAGCTTCCGGGAGAAGTAGTGGCAGCAGGATCCATTTTGTCATTTAAGGAAAAATTCGATAGGTATATGGATGGGGTGCTTGCTTCGGCAGCACATATACTAAAATTGGAACGATACAGAGAAGATTAGCATGTAAAAAAAATTACAAAAAAGGTATATGGATGGGTTGGGAATGGAGGGTTATGGGCAAGGTGCAGGTAGGTGGGACTGGAAGAGAGTACTTGATTCGGTGCGGACTAGAAGGTATGAGATGGCCTGTTTCCGTGCTGTAATTGTTATTCTTTCTTTCTTTGGCTTGGCTTCGCGGACGAAGATTTATGGAGGGGGTAAAAGTCCACGTCAGCTGCAGGCTCGTTTGTGGCTGACAAGTCCGATGCGGGACAGGTAGACACGGTTGCAGCGGCTGCAGGGGAAAAATGGTTGGTTGGGGTTGGGTGTTGGGTTTTTCCTCCTTTGCCTTTTGTCAGTGAGGTGGGCTCTGCGGTCTTCTTCAAAGGAGGTTGCTGCCCGCCAAACTGTGAGGCGCCAAGATGCACGGTTTGAGGCGATATCAGCCCACTGGCGGTGGTCAATATGGTTACTGTAAACAGAGTACAATTTGTCAATGGACTTGACATGGACTGTTCAATAGATGCCGGGCAATAGTTGCAGCTTACTGAACAGTCAGTTCAATTAGATCTAAAAACATAAAATGGTGATCACCTTCCTTCTCACTTACACATTTCAAATAGACTATTAGGGCAGGTCTTAATGCTCAGGCTTGATGATTCATCAATGAGAAGAGTTTTTTTGCCATTTATCTGCTTGATCAGCTGGCAAATTTTCTTGTTCATATTAATGGCCATGTGATTCATTATCTCTGTAGCACTAGTGTGGGAATGTAGTCCAATTCCTATGTCAATACCATTGATTCAGAGTGTGGTCTGTCATTCTGAGCTAAATAATATGCAGAACGAAAAATTGAACAAGTTGCCTTTGGAGACAAAGCATTCATGGTGTAACATACTTTTCCAAGAGTATTTTCAACATGTAGAACAACAGTGTGAGCTTTTGACAGTTTGTGAGTTTTTGATCAACATTTTTTTTCTGAAAGACTTCAAGCATGTACTTCGATCAGCTCCATAATAGGATACTTGGTACATCTGCCATTCATTTGACAGACTCAGACCCTTAAAAGTGAAAAGTGTCAGAACGTTTATATTTGCACAAACTTCACACCCAAGTTTATCATCCTTGAAGTCTAACCAGGGATAAGTTTCCTTCTGCTTCTTTAGTCCGAACACCTGAACAGCTTCGAAGCACCATTACTTTCAGAACTGTATTTGGACCCGGTTAGAAAATTTGAACTAGAGGCAAGCGAAACACAGCTTTTGTCACTTTTACTGTTATTGCTGTCATACTCTTGTACGTTATTCTTGTGGTCTTCCTCAGCTTGTTTACAAAAGAAAGTTAATTTTGTTTGCTTAGAAGCCATAAGTGAGAAAAATTTACTTTTGCATTCGTGGGTAATCCACGGAACACCAGCCTTACTAACGTGACTGAGTCAGAGCAGACAGCAGAGCTCGCATAAAGCAAATAAGTTTTTTGAACTTTTAGCCACCTAAATTGGAATCGAGTATGAAAAAAAGAATGTCTAGTGAACTGTTGTTAGTCACGAATATCGCTCAATATTAGTAACAAAAGCAGTAGGTTGGCAACTTTGCCTTGTGCTGTTTCTCTCGCAGAAATGGTTGGACAGGAAGGGTACCTGCGAGTGTCAATATTCATCCTCACATGCGTCAGGTATTACATGGTTTAGACTAATGCAAATCCTGTTTAGTTTTTAAATATTAAAAAAGTTAAAGAAGCTTGTATCTTTACATAAATTATTATTGTACTATATGAATATGAAATATTGTATTTTGGAAGTGACAAATATTAACTTCCTTTTGAGAGGTTTGGAAATGCATTTTGTCTCATTCATTGCCTCGCTAAATTACCCTTTCTTCAATCAACACAGAGAAAAAGAGCAAGTCCAAGGAGATGATCCACTATTAATGTAGTTGAAATGACGTAAATCTAGATTATAGCCGAGAATTTTTTTTTCCATTTGGCTTGTAAAAAAACTAAATTTATCCAGATGTAGAAGAGGATTTTGGATGATTTCCTTGAATATTTCATCAAAATCAGACCAAAGATGAGCTAATTTTTCTATCATTACTTTTGACTTTTAACCTTAGGTTTTAACGTTTGTTCCTTGCTTAATACATCTCCTACATGGAATCCAATGTTACCCAGTGAAAAGAGTAAAAAAATGCTCACACTGATGTATTTCCCAGTTTCCTAGGGCAACGGGTCAAGCGAGGAGGAATTTCACAAATACCTAAAAGACAGTCACAGCTCCAGGATTTCACCATAAAACATCAAACATCCAAATGTTATTAATAGTATTTTTCCACTGCCAGCCACCACCCCATCTCCCTACCCCAACACCAATTTCTGTAAAATCCCCTCTATTTAAGATGCCACTTGTTTATTTTGCCTTTTTATTTTTTTTAAGAGGTACCAGAGCGGAGCTACAGTGAGCTCGGGCAGTGCTGAACCCCTGGGGATAGTACATAAGGGTATGGACAGACATGTGAGTATGGGAGTGTGACATAGAACTGAAATGGTGCACATGGTTCCCCACATGTCTGGAAAATCTTCCCTTTATTCTTGGCACGGAAAACATCAAGTGCAGAACAACTTTATACTTCATATTTTCTCATAGCATTGCAAGAGACCATTCAGCCCATTGGGTGGGTGCTGACTCTTTGAGAAAACTCATCAATCCAATTTCCTAACCTAATTCCCAGTAACCAACTCTCTCTCACTTTGCCCATTATAATGCTCCAATTCTCCTGTCACTCACCTGGAGGGATAAATTACAGAAGCAAATTAACCTACAAAATGATACAACATTGTGGATGTGAGAGGAAGTCAGAGCACCTGGGGAAAATGCATGCCGAAAACATACAGGCTCCACAAACACAGTGCTGGAGATCAGGTTTGAACCTGGGCCACTACTGCAATGGGGCAGTGGCATGACCTATTGAGCCATTTTGTCGCCTTTTCAGATATAAAGTTGCTGATCTCGCCTATAAGAATTATTTTCTCATCCTGTGCTAATGCCAAGCAGAGAAATGGTTTCAGAGCTGTTCCTGGCTGGGTGATCACCACTGGTTCTGCCAGATGAATCTCTGCAGTGGTCTTAATGAGGATGTGGATCCACTCTGTACTGCAAACCCGCTTCAAAACTTGTTGATTTCCTGAGGATGTGCCTGTTCTTACTTCAGTGTGTAAACTCCTATTCCGAGTCAGTCTAACCCCCAGCTGCGAAGAGTGAGGAAATGTCTTGTGAGTTGTGAAAGAAATGGGTGGATCTGCAGTAAAACTTCTGTTTGTGACATGTGTGCACTTGAGCACTGTCACCTTTACCTTTGAGTCAGGTGTGGAGAACTGGACATTTCTCCAAGAAGGTAGGCTGGATGACAACTTTTTAAATGTTTGAAGGCGCAAAGATATCTGTTCGAGATAGAGATTTCAGCAGCTAACCTCAAAAATTTTCTCTCGAATTTTCTCCACAGCAAATAACTAAATGTCTTATTTGTTTTACTTAGCTCAGTTCTGCTGTAAATAGTTTCAAGTTTTTAATGCTTCTCACAAATTATTTGAAAAATAACTATCTGGTCTTTAACACATTGCACACTATGGGATTTGGTGAATAAATTGGCCAGAATGTTTTCTATTTATAGCATTGAATATATTCAGAGATGTTTAATTGACAGTAAAATGATTTTGAATATCCTGAGGTCAGGAAAGATACATAAAAATGCACCTTTATTTTTTTCTCTAAGCAACATTTTAAACAGCAAAAGTTTCTTGAAATAAATTCAAACTTTGCAGATCAATAATCATAACACCTTATTTATGTTAATATATTTATTCAAATAAGACTGAATTTAATTGCTAATGTGTGTTCTAGCTCTTTTGGTTCACACTGGGTTGATTCCTTTTGCAGTAAAAACAACAGTAGTAAAAATTCTTTAAAAATTTAAAAGCCATTTCGGCTCATGAGCGCTTGCCGCCAAATTTACACCCCATTAACCTACACCCCCGGTACGTTTTGAACGGAGGGAGGAAACCGGAGCCCCAGGAGAAAACTCACAGGGATAGACAGGGGGAGAGCATACAAACCCTTTGCAGACAGTGCCGAACTCGAACCCCAGTCTGGTCCTGATTGCTGGCGCTGTAAATGAGTTGTGCCAACCGTTACACCAACATTAAATCGTGAAGATAAGATAAATCCAGAACTGTTACCAATAATGTTGGTATAAAGAACATAAGCAGAAAATAATAAAGTTATTTTCAATAATCCATCAACTCAAATTGAGGAAATTAATTTTAATGCATCTTCTTCATTGAAACGTTAATTCTGGTAGCTCATGGCATTTCATTTGAGAGATAAGCAAAGAAGCTTTTCAAATGCGATCACAGGTAGTTCAGTTCTCAGGAATTATTCTTCATGGACCAAATTGTTGGATTTTTGTCCGCCCAATCTTCCATCAAATTTATGGCAAAAAAGGAAAGGAATGTTGCTTTATGCTGTAATAGAACTTAGTAAGTAGACAAGTATATCCGAGCACAGTTGTCGGAAATACAGAGAGAATAGATTACAGGGAAAATGGCAGAAGGAATGGCATTGCTCTGTGGGCAGCCTGGACAATGGACAGAAATGGTCTCTGTTAATGCAATCAGAAAATATAGAAATCTCTGCAGAAATTTAAAGAAAAATCAGAATGAATGCAAAACTAACAATTGATTTGACCCCATCAGATTCTTCTAAGGTAAATTAAGATAAACCTGTCTCATTATGTCCCAGAGGGGTGAAACTCAGAGGTGCTGGGATTTCCTATTTTTCATTCTCATCTGTATTTAAATACAAACCTCACAGTGCTCTTTTCAGATGATTTATGTAATAATATGAACCAGTCATCTCTTTTATTGCTCACTTACAGATTTTTCATCACGGTTCTCCCAAGATGAAGATCTGAAATGTTTTACACGAATGTTGGATGATCTGACCTGTTTCTGGGAGGATAGCGAAGAATCAAATTATACTTACAATTTCTTCTACAGCACTGAGTATATCACATCAATAATAATTGTTCACCGTATTGCCAGAAATATTACAGTGTGTCGCAGAGTGTGTGTGAATGATTGATTAGCTTGAGTATACAACTGACCAGGGCACACATGTCAAACTCAGGCCCACGGGCCAAATTTGGCCTGTGATATAATTATATTTGGCCCGCAAGATCATATCAAATATGTATTAGAGCTGGCCCGCTGGCCACCTCGCCAGTATAGCGCATGCACAGCTAATACTACAAATCCCAGAATGCTTTGCAAATGCATTGCCGCCGGCCCGTCAGCCCGCTAATCGCCCCCACCTCCTCTCTTTACTTTCATTAACATCTGCGACCTGTCGCCAAACTCACATGTAATAAACCCCTTCTGAAAAATGGCCAAACGAAAGACATAAAACAGGACCTTTCAAGACAGGTGGGAGGCAAACTCTGACCCCAGAGTTTGATGAACTTGCATCTAAGAAGAGATGTCAAGTATCTGGTTTAGACCCAGGTGCATCAGAGTAAATCACAGTGTAGCAAGCTAAGCTTGGATTCATATTTTCTTTGGTTAACTTTGGACTGTTCATAGTTGAAAGATTGGATTTTCATTGAAGCAAGTTGTTATTTTTTTTACTTGCTGGGTTGTGAAAAAAAATACATTTAAAAGGAGCTTAAAGGCTATAGAGAAATATTATTTATTGAATATTTTATTTCTCATTTGTTAATGCTTCTTCTGGAAAGAGTTTAACCAAAATTATTATTAAACATTTATTTTAATAAGAAAAAGTTTAACATTACATATGTTGAAAGAAGAGGAAACATGCAGATGTTGTTGAAAATTTTCAATAAATATTTAGTTTGGCCCACCACTTAGTTCAAGTTTTTAATTTTGGCCCTCTGTGAATTTGAATTTGACACCCCTGGACCAGGGCAATCAGTAAATTTTCCAGCTGCATTTAGGTCACATCTCCAGAATGGAGGACCATTGCCTTCCCAAGATCGTGTTATATGGCGAGCTCTCCACTGACCACTGTGACAGAGGTGCACCAAAGAAGAGGTACAAGGACTGCCTAAAGAAAGCTCTTGGTGCCTGCCACATTGACCACCGCCAGTGGGCTGATATCACCTCAAACCGTGCATCTTGGCACCTCACAGTTCAGCGAGCAGCAACCTCCTTTGAAGAAGACCGCAGAGCCCACCTCACTGACAAAAGACAAAGGAGGAAAAACCCAACATCCAACCCCAACCAACCAATTTTCCCCTGCAACCGCTGCAACCGTGTCTGCCTGTCCCGCATCGGACTTGTCAGCCACAAACGAGCCTGCAGCTGACGTGGACATTACCCCTCCATAAATCTTCATCCGCAAAGCCAAGCCAAAGACAATTATAGTAGGTAACATACCACTGTCTTGGCTCTCTAATCACAACACCATCTGCTTTCGTGTTGGTTGGTGTCCTGCTGGGATCCCTAATCAGATTTTTGCTAGTTGATTATCACTTAGCTTTCCTTTTGTTCAGAGAAGAGTGTGATTGCAAAGCTTCAGTGTATATCCAGCATTAACCATCCTGTCCACATAATTGGACAATAAAGATCAGATTAATGTTCCTTGAGAGGTGAAAATTCCATATAAACGGAACCTCTGTCAAAATGTGGTGTATCAACCAAGTGTTTGGTTATAGGCGAATCAGAGGATTGTGCCTGCAACAAATGATTATTGATAGAAACGTGTACATTTACCAAGATGACTGTTATTTATCTAGTCCCACAAAATTATTAAGTATTTTCTTAGTCTACCTTTTCCAGGAATTAATTATCATAAATGAGTTTAACCAGGGCAAAAAAAAACAAACCCCAGTCCTAGTTATTCCCTTTGCCTTAATTCACTTTACGTAAAACTGCCTTTTGATCTGCAACAATTTTTTGGTGCCATTTTGATCCAGGGCAGAGGAAAATCTAGTTAATAAAAATCAATTTTTAAAAAAAGCACAGACGGAAATCTGGAATAAAGCAGAAAACATAGGAAGCACTTATCAGGTAGACAGCAGCAGTGCAAATCGAAACAGGATTAATGTTTCAGATCTGAGACTCATCAGACAGTTGTGACAGAGTCCAGACCTGATGCAGAAAATCCAGCCAATGGCTGCAATGTGTGTAGCTTTGTGTGCACACAGTATTGAATAGAAGCCATTATGATTTTACGTTATACTTTAAACCAGTTGATAGTATCAGATCAGATACAATGTATTGTCATGTAATTATACAGAATGCAATTTTAAATGAAATTGCACTTAGTCTGCCATAAGGCATTACCCAGCACCCCTTACAGTCTGAGAAATGGAAGCAAAAGGGATTCACTGAGTGTACGTGATTTTGCCTCCAGCCCTCCCGCAGCCTCTGCAGCTGCACAAGACTGCAGTTCAGTTCAGATCATCAACAACCCGAGCCCAGATCTAAACTTCTGACACGACGAGGAAGCCTTCAGTGTCCAGGGCATTTCAGGAGGCCCTCCTTGCCCTCAACATCCTCTCGAATTGCAGTTCCACGACCTGGTTCTCATGAGCCAGTCTCCGGCAACCCGCAGTCTGATGCGAGTCCTTTGACTTCAAGTTGCCTGCAGCCTCACTGTATATGTGTGAAAAAGAAAAAGTGTATATCATGGCTAATGTGATTTATGGTGTGAAAAATAAAAAATTAAAAAATTTAAAAAAAAAAGTTGCCTGCAGCCTGTATGGGTTCCTCGCCCACAAGTAGCCAACAGCTCGTTGTCTGTGGGTGTCCTCTCAGCCACAGAGCCCGTTGCTGCTCCGCCACTATGGTCATCATTCTTAGGGTCATGATTCAAAGGAATTAGGAAAGGCATAAAACAGGATTTTGATAAGCAATTAACTGTTTAAATTATTTCACAAGGTCAATAGAGTGGGTTACTTTTCTTGTAGCATGCAGGAATATTTTCTGTAATGTGTCTATGTCAAGCATACGGAAAAGTATCGGCTGGCTCCTTCCTTAATTCTATTGCAATGTGATAAAAATCCTTCCAAATAAATATAGCTCAGTGATTTTCTTTTGTTACAGACAGAGCCTGCAGAAGCAGTGTCAGACAACCACATATAGAGTGCTTGGGAATACAATGCGACATGTTTGCGCAGTCCCTGTAGAGGATATTGTGCTCTTTGAACCACTTCTCATTGAAGTAATTGAATCATTTTCCAATGTGTCCAAAATCAGTCAATATGTATCAATTGAATCAGTAGGTGAGTGACACTTTTGCTCATCCTCATCTATCACATACGGGCATAGATAGTATTAGAATTGAAAATAGTGAATATCTTACCAAGTAATACAGTAAAACCCCTGGTATCCAGCACCTATGGGGATTGCTAGATGTCAGATAAGTGAATTTTACGGTTGCTTGAGATAGCACGCTGCACAATTGGTGAGGCACCTTCATATTTTTTTACCCATTTATTTTCTGCGATTTTAATGCCAGATACTTGAGGCTGCCAGTTGCTTGAATTCCAGATAACGGGGGTTTTGCTGCATATTATTCCAAGCACAAAACTTGTACTAAAAAAACTGTTCATTTCATCTTTCCTAATTTGAGGGTCCCTTTACAGAGCCTCACACAATCAGTCAAACCAGCCTTTAAATAAAACACCACTTTGATGTTATCTTTTTGGTGACATCTGCTATGTTAAATGATTTCCAAATGTTTTAAAACTTCTCTTTATTCTCTTTATCCAGTTCTCCTAGGCCCACCTTCAAATGTCTCGGTGCATTTAAATGGAAATCCACGTGAGCTCCGTGTTGGCTGGGTTCCACCGAAAAACCCTGACATAAATGAATTCCTAATGTATGAAATTAGCTACTGGAAGGAGACATCCATCCCTACTTCAGCAAAGGTGAGGTAGATTCTATAAAGGGATTTATTGATCACAAAATGTAATGTACCCAAGTCTGTGTATTTTTTTTAAAAGCACAGTTATGGAGACTGTTCCAAAGGCAACAGCAGTGTTGACAATTATGGCAAAAATTTGATCCTAATGTTACGAGCCCAGAGGACCCCAAAACCCAGCAGCAATAGAAATTCACCAAGACAAATGTAATTTGTACTTTTCTTTAAACATGAAAACAGGATCAAACTTTCACCTAACCTAACTTCACCCCCTTCTAATTCTAAATGCACATGTATGTAATATGTGTGTTAAGTTCAGAAAAGTTATTTGATTTACAGTCCAATCTCACTTCTCACTCCTCCAAGTGCACAGAATTTAACATTTATGAATTTCACCAGGCTTTGGTACTTGAAAGGAAAAAGATTACTGCTCAGAAAGGTTCTTGTTGGTTTTCAGGGAGAGATTTGTTGCTGTTTGGACACACACAAACTGATTCCTTCTGATCAGTCACTTCAGTGTCTTGCCGAAGAAACTTGCCCCATCAGGGTTTCCAAGTGATAACCTCTTCTTCTGCAGGTCACCACAGAGTTCCATTTGCTTCCCTTATTTAAGGTGAAACACTCTAGCTAGCCATTTCCTCTTGTATGGACCACAAGGGTTTTCAACAGGCTGAATTTAGAACTCACAACCCAAAGCTGACCTTGCTGGGACTCAACACCCCTCTCTGTTACTGGATCCTGAACTGCCTAATGGAAAGACCACAGTCTGTTCAGGTTGCTAGCAGAAGGGGTTTCAACAAGCTGCCAGCATCCCACCCCAGATATACAAAGAAGAGGTGTATACATCCATGAGAGGAAGGAATTGGATGAACACACAGAGCCTTTTACCCAGAGTAGGAGAAATGGAAACCAGAGGACAGGGGTTTAAGGTGAGATGAAAGATTCAATAGAAACCTGAGGGGTAACAATTTTTAAAAACACAGAGTGTGGTGGGTGTATGGTACAAGCTGCTTGATGAGGTAGTTAAGGCAGGTACTATTGCAATGTTTAAGAAACATTTGGACAGATACATGGATAGGATAGATTTAGGAGGATATAGGCTAAGCAAAGGGATGTGGAACTAATGTAGGTGGAGCTTTTTGGTCAATCTGGGCAAGTTAGGCCTAAGGTCCTGTTTCCATGCTGTATGACTCCCTATTGATATCTCACAACCATTCCTCCTTCTGTCCCTCCTCCCTACTAATCCCTTCTCACAGTACTGAATCCACAGGATTGGGTTCAAAAATCAGATTATCACCTGGTGTCAGATTAATAACTAGTAAATCTCTTCTTTCAGAGCATGACTGTTAGTGTTAAACAGCATTATGATCTTCAGGATCTAAAGGCTGGGATTAGGTACATGGTTCGCCTGCGCACCAAACCTGATGGCATTTCATTTGATGGCTTCTGGAGTCCCTGGTCCGAAACAATGTCAGCTGTAACTCCCTATTCTTCAGGTGATTTTTTAAATTAAGTCACAGCAGGTGTTGAAATATTGCAATAATCCCAAATACGGAATGCACAATTGAAACATAATTTTTTGCACTAACTGTAACTTTTAAATTTATTACCTCTTTTTCTGTCTCATTATTGTAATTTAATTTGTATGTTTGTTGTTGGTGTAGCTTATGTTCCTGTGTGGCTGTAGCGAGCAAGAATGTTCGGACAACTATTCATTCAGGTGCCTTGCCAATCGGGCAATCAGGTCTCTCCATCCTTCATGATCTCTGACCTTCTGAATTGCAGCTGTTGCTACCCATGTTCTCCTTCGGTGAAGGCTTCATCTTTGAGCTGAGATCCTAGACGATGCTCAGTTCATGATTATACAAGGGAAAAATAGTGAAGTGCTTTCCCGTTGCCGCCTTCAGTTGCAGTGTCCATACTGGACAGGTCACCCTGGCCATTGATCGGCACATTCATCTGCCCAGCATTTTTAGTTTTACAACCATAAATTCCAATTTGTAGAATCTGCCTGCAAAAACCATCCACCTTCTGCAATCCATGGCTTCATGTGACCTGATTTGGAGGCTAAACAGCTGGCCTAAGGGAGACCTGTAGGCTTTCGGACAGAAGTAGTACCTTACACCTCATTTTGCTGAACAATTGCGCAGTACCAACATTGTACTTGTGAACACAACAATAAACTCATATCATACAGCTTTACAAAATAAAGCGTATACATGCTCATAAAAGCTACAGTAGTTCTAAAATGGAATATTGACATTTTATACAACATCTTATAATCACAATTTAGTTCAAATTATTGTAAGAGTTGTAAATGTTTTATTTAAATTGTACCATTTGTCTGTCTGGTAACTAAGAGTTTCTCTTTCCATTGCTTACCAGATGAAATAAATCTACGTTGTTCAAGCCCTGACTTCCAATTCATAACCTGCCAGTGGAAAGTGAACAAAACAGAGGCAGGCACTCGTTTCCATCTCTACTATCATTCGAGGTAATTTTGCTGTTTAAAGATGAAATATTGATGATCCAGAGGTCACGTTGGGTGACGTTGAAAATGATTGTGAACTTCGAGTGAAGAAGGATTCATGGGTGCAAGACAGACTGAAATTTGCTTAGGTTAAAAAAATAAATAAAAGCAGCAGAAACCAATATTATTATGGACAATCCAAATCCAATGTATGCCCAGATATTTATAATCCTTTCATTCCTAATTTAATCAGAGCAGAAAAGAAAGATTTGTTATGTAACGCATGCATTGCATTAATCAAGAATTGATGACATACTGTTGGGCTATAGGCATATTATATTTAACGTCTTAGTCTGCGTTCAGAAGAACCCTTCTCACAATACTTGGTATTTTGTGACAAATAAATTTAAACATACAAAACCAATCATTCCGAATTGGCTAAGAGTTGGTTCAATATGTGACAATCTGACCCAATCCTACCACACGACCCCATGTCCTCAATAAAGTAACTAGGTACTCAATGGAATGTTAGAACATGTTCTTGGTTGCCATTCAGTAAGATCATGGCTGATCTCAAGTTCAGCTCCACTTTCTTCCCTCTTCTCCATAAACTTTAACCTTTCTAGAGCTTGAAAATGTCTTGTCCTTGAATGCATTCACTGATTCACTCCCCCCTCCCCTCACTCCACCCCCACAAGCCTATGAAGTAGAGAATTCTCAAGATTCATGTCTCAGAGAGAAGAAATTTAGATAATGCACTGTATTTCCAGTTTTTAATGCACATGGTCCACACTTAGCAGTTCCAACTCTTTGTTGGATTCCTTGTTCTGAAGCTCTTCCAGGTAAACATCCTCTCAGCTTTTACTTGATCAATCTCACATTTTAAAAATGTACTTTTACTTGAAGATATTGAATTCTTTACTGAAATCTTCCTGCTGGGTTTCAAGTTCAAGGAAATCAAGCACATAAATCCACGTTAATAGGATAGTTAAGAAGGCCTATGGGATGCAAGGATTCATTAATAGGGGGGAATGAGTTCAATAGAGAGGTCATGTTTCAACTCTACAAATCTCTAGTGAGATCACACTTCAAGCATTGTGTTTGGATCTGGTTTCCTCATTATAGAAAGGGTGTGGAAGCTATGGAGAGAATGTAAAGGAGATTTACCGGGATATTACCTAGATTGAAAAATGTCTTATGGGGCAAGGTTAGCAGGCCTGCGAATTTTCTCTTTGGAGCATAGAAGGATCAGAGGAGACTTAATAGAGGTCAACAAGATAATGATAAGCATAGATAGGGTGGACAGGTAGTGCCTGTTTCCCAGGGCATGAATAGCAAACACCAGAGGACAAGTGTATGAAGTGAAGGGAGGGAATTTTAGGGGACACATCAGGGGTAAGTTTTTTATGCAGAAAGTTATGGGTGCCTGGAATGTCTTGCCAGGGAGGGTGGTGGAAGCTGAAACATTTGGGGCATTTAAGAGACTCTTAGATAGGCACGTGGATAGAAGAAAAATAGAGGGTTACGGGGTAGGGAGGGTTTAGTACTTTTATTTAAGGAATATATGGGTTGGCACAACATCGAGGGCTGAAGGGCCTATATTGCGCTGTAGTGCCCTATGTTCTAAACTGCTTGTCTCAAGCATATGGAAACACATAGAGTTGCATTTTAGTTCAATAAAAAGGAAGTTGGCAATTGTTGAATGATCACTCACACTGTGGTCAATAACAGAGCACTCCAACTGCAAAAGTTCTTATGGTCAGTAGGAGGTGCAATTGCAGGCTGAAAATATATATTTTATGCTTCAATACTAAGCTCACACATTTTGATGATGACAAGGAGCATAGAGGCCATAATAATGATTCTTACGATGCCATAGAATACTATGAAAAGAAGTGAGAAGAGTATCAAGAGTGAATTACAGAAATCGACGTGTACATTCTA
Organism: Narcine bancroftii; assembly: GCF_036971445.1. NCBI lineage: Eukaryota > Metazoa > Chordata > Chondrichthyes > Torpediniformes > Narcinidae > Narcine > Narcine bancroftii. Next base: position 127,040,736 of record NC_091473.1, on the reverse strand, counting down.
TGTCTTTCTACCTCAATAAAGGACCATTTCTATTTCCTCATGCACATGATCCACAGCTAATAGTTGGCCTTTCAATAGTTCGATCAACTACTGTGAAAGGGCTTATAAAGCCTCCAGTGCGATATTTGTGCAAGTTCTCAAATTAATTGAGAGAATGAGATAGACTAAAAAGGAATGGCGGCTAATTTTGAAGATTCATGAACAGATATCCATCCATTTTTTGAATTTTATTTACAGTAAGTTGTTGAGCAGATTGTCTAATTTTATTTTGTCAGACAGGCGGAGTGGAAAATGTGCAATAATCAAAGAAACACCACAACAGCAAATGGCGTCGTCTACTACTGCACAATTGCAGCATCAGAAGCCAATAAAACCATCGTTATCATTAACGCATCGTACCCACATCACACACAGACATTTTATAAAAAGCCCTTCAGGACTGAAAACATTGGTAAGTGAAAGTAGATTAGTTACCAGATATGGTAAATGTGGTGATATGTAATTACACCACTAGGTCACCAGGGGTCATCCCTGTCCCGGGGTCTGGGCTGCTTTTCTACAAGGTCACCGGGATGACCTCTGGTGACCTAGTGGTGTAATTACATATTACCACAGTAACATAGATATATGGACCACACCTGTCTAGTGTCTACATGGCACTATTATTTTGTTATGTCTGTTGTGGCAAACTTCCCAGCCCTTTCAGTGAATATCAAGTCAAGTCGAGTCACTTTTATTTGTCATTCATACCATGCATCGCGATAACATTTCTCCAGGACCATGGAGCAGATTTACATAAATAGCAGTTAAAATGTTAAGACATATACAATACAATGCATGGTACACTAACCACATAAGTTCTGGGAATTCAGGAGCCTGATGGCTTGGGGAAAAAACCTGTTGCCCAATTGGACTTAAGGGTCTAAGTAATTCCTACCAGATGCCAGAAGGGAGAAAAATTTACATGAGGTCTGTGTGAAGTCCTTCACAATGTTTATTGCTTTCTGCATGCATCATGTGCTATAGATGTCAGACGTGGTCGAAAGAGAGCCCCCACTGATCTTTTTCTGCTGACTTCACTATCCTCTGCAGGGTCTTACGGTCTGAGGTGGTACAGCTTCCAAACCAGGCAGTGATGCAGTTGCTCAGAATGGTCTAGATACATCCTCTGTAGAATGTAGTGAGGATGGAGGGTGGGAGATGAGCTTTCCTCAGCCTTCGCAGGAAGTAGAGGCACTGCTGGGCTTTCTTGGCTATGAATCTGATGTTAAGGGACCAGGTGAGATTCTCTGCCAAGTGCACACCAAGGTTCTTGATACTTGATACTTTTGACAGCCTCAACGGTAGAGCCATCAGTCATCAGTGGATAGTGATCCCCCAGGCCCTCCTGAAGTCAACAACAACCTCTTTTGCCTTATTAACGTTCAGGTACAGGTTGTTAGCTCTGCACTAGTCCATTAGCGACTGCACCTCATCTCGGTACACTGACTCATTCTTCTTACTAATAAGGCCCACCACGGTCACTTTGTCAACAAGCTTGATGATGTAGTTCATGCCATCAGTGAACTTCATGATGTATGTGCACCAATGATTGTGTCAACTTCACATCCAATGCTTTTTAAGCAATAAAAAAAAAACTCTTGTAGCAAGATAACGTCCATGGATGCTGTCTAACTCACTTACATCCATCAGCAAGATGTTCTTCCACTCATATAGCATCTTTCAACCTGGTACAATCCAAACCACTTCACAGTTTAGTCAGTCTTTTATAGTGTAGAAACTGTGGTAACCAGTTTGCATACACGCCCAGCAAAACTTTCAAGCAGGAAATTACTCAGGAGCAAAGGCAGAAAATCCAGTTCTGATAAAAAAGAATTGGGAAATTATATTCATATTAGCCCTTTCTCAGAAGACCATTCCATAATGGATATGTCAGAGTTCCACTGGCCACCATGACAGAGGTGCACCAAAGAAGAGGTACAAGGACTGCCTAAAAAAATCTCTTGGTGCCTGCCACATTGACCACCGCTGATATCGCCTCAAACCGTGCATCTTGGCGCCTCACAGTTCGGCGGGCAGCAACCTCCTTTGAAGAAGACCGCAGAGCCCACCTCACTGACAAAAGACAAAGGAGGAAAAACCCAACACCCAACCCCAACCAACCAATTTTCCCCTGCAATCGCTGCAACCATGTTTGCCTGTCCCGCATCGGACTTGTCAGCCACAAACGAGCCTGCAGCTGACGTGGACATTTACCCCTCCATAAATCTTCGTCTGCGAAGCCAAGCCAAAGATAGAAGATAGATCAATCAAACTATAAAAGCACTTGAAGCACTTTTGATGGCACCGCTCTTGATGCTGAAAGGATCTACATCTGTCGTCATACAACTCATTGTAAACTTCATTGGTGGGAAGGTGGTATTAATAATGAATGATTGGTTGCTCATCATTCTGTCTACATTTATAATGCCAAGCAGTTAGTGCCACACAGTTATGAAGAGACACTGGGAAAGGAGGAAGAAAAGTTAAAGAGAATAAAATACAGAAGTAGGTGAAGGGATGGAAATAGTGGAACGAAATTAAGGTCAGAGTTGCCTAAAATTGGAAAAAAAAAATGTTGATGTTCATGTTGCTAACTTTAAGGTTATCCAGCAAGAAAATGATATGTTCTTCCTTTAGTTTACATTTGGCCTCATCCTAACAATGGACAAGGCCAAGATCAGACAAACCTGTGTAGGAATGGTTGGGGAAGTTACAAGGGTTGGCTATAGGAAATTCAAGTTTAGACTCACAAACAGCATTGGTGTTCTGCAAAGCGGTCATCCAGTCTGATTTTGGTATCACGAATGCTTCTCTGTACTATTCCTGCTACTGCTAACACTTGATCTCTGCTCCTTCTGGAGTCATCTGGTTCCACTTTCTCCTTGAATACAGAGACGCTCTTGTATATCCTTTCCTCCATGTTGATCAGTACAATGGCTACTGCTTCCTCCTCCCTGCACCACTTGCTATTGAAATTAACAATGTTGTCTTGGATTGTTACGTAGTTTACCCTTTTGTGCTTCCAGAAAATGAATACTTCCATCTCCAAATGAGGTCTTCAATTCTTCTTTGCTTGTTTCACAATCTGTGCCTCATTCTAATTTTGTACACCTCCTTCTTAAACTGAACAAAAATTCTTTCAATTAATTAGACAACCTCTTCAAACCACACTCTGCACACCAGCTCAGCTTTCAACACCTCAGTAGTAGTCAACAAGCTCCAAAACCTGAGCCTCTGCACCCCCCTCTGCAAATTGATCCTTAGCTTCCTCATTGGAAGACTCCACTCAGTATGAATCAGAAACAACATCTCTTCTTCACCAACTATCAACACAGGCACGCATCAAGGATGTATACTTAGCCCAGTGCTTTACTCGCTCCACATCCATGGGCACAATTCAAATGTCATCTGTAATTTGCCAATGAGACCATGGTTGTGGGCAAAATGACAAGCTTACAGGAGGGAGATAGAACAGCCAGTTGCATAGTGTCACAACAACATCCTTGCACGTAATGTTAGCAAAACTAAGGAGCTGATTGTGGGCTTCAAGAGGGGGAAATCAGGAGAACATGAACCAGTCCTTATTGAAGGGTCAGCAGTGGAAAAGGTTGAGGACCTCAAATTCCTGGCTGTCAGCATTTTTGATGATCAGTCCTGGGGCCTCAATCCCAATATAATCATTAAGAAGGCTCACCAGCAGCTATACTTTGTGAGGAGTTTAAAGCATATGTCACCAAAGACCCTTGCAAATTTCTACGAGGCTTTCTGACTTGTTGCATCACTCTCTGGTACAGAGGTGCCAATACACAGAACACGAAAAAGGTATTGAGCTGTGAACTCAGCTAGCAATTTCACTCCATCAAGGACATATACAAGAGGTTGTTTCTCAAGAAAGTAGCCTTTATCCTCAAGGATCCTCACCACCCAGGCATTCCCTCCTCACTACTACCATCAGGTACAGGAGCCTGAAGATAAACACCCAAAAACAGCTTCTTCCCCTCAGCCAATAGATTTCTGAATGGACAGTGAACAATAGACACTACCTCGCTTTCTCTACTTTTGCACTAATTAATATATTTTAAATGTAATTTATGCAAAGATTTGCAACTGTAATGCTGTAACAAAACAATGAATTTCATGTCACACTCACGATAATAAATCCTGATTCTGATTGATCCATCATACAACATTTAAATCTTCTCTATCAAATCTAAAGAATCAGTCTGAATAAAGATTAACAGTGTTAATACTGTGCAAAACAGTTGTTCTCCTTCAAGTTGCTTAGATGCAAACTCCACATGTGGCCCAAGTTCCCTTGACCTGCACAAAACTTTTACCACAAAACTCCTGCTCTACTCTTTGCTTTTTGAGACCCGAACAAGCTGGAACGTGCATCTCAGGGCTGTGGAAAAAGTACCACCAAGAGAGTCTCTGCAACAATCTCCATATTTACTGCAAAGCTATGTGAACCCATATCAGTGCCCTTTCCACATTTCCAGCACTGAAATTCCAGTTACTGACACCTGCAAGCACCAGACACTGGGGCAGGAGAACAGATGAACAGAGAAAAAGTTTCAACTATATGCTCAAAGAAGAAGTAGCACATTCCCAGAAACTTCTCGGACCCCCTGATTTGGGTCTGTTTCAAGTAGAGAAATAGCTTTCAGGTTAGTGTTGATAACCTTAGACTCATGCATTGGAAGCAGACAGAAGGCCTGGCAGAAAAAGCATGTAATTTTGCAGACTGCTCACTCCTTCAGCCACTCCAACCCGACATCTCATAATGACATCATCAGCCACCTTGGAGCCCACAAATCCAGAGTGGAAGCAAACCTCCTTTGATCCTAGGGGAGGGCCTAAGACTGAAGAATCCATATTATGCTTTTTGCATAAAGCTTCCTTCACATAAAACTGATATACATCTTTCTCCTTTCTTGCAGTCCGTCCTGATCCCCCAAGAATTGTAAAGACTGATATCAGCACAACTGGTGGAAAACTACGTCTCTTTTGGGAGCCACCCATCAGAAAGTTACAGAATCAAATGGTTTATCAGATCAGATACTCTGAGGAAAATGGCACAGGTTGGAAGGTGAGTGGATCATTGTCTGGATCAACTTTTACTTCCATCACCTGTCTTTAATGGGCTGCTAAAAGTCTCAATGAGGGATTGTTTAGATTTACCTATAGCGAAGAGTATAGCTTTAAGATGATTGCAACCACGCCACCAAAGTCGTGGTAGATACAAAAGAATTGCTAGAGAAACTCAGCCAGTCCTGCACCATCCATAGGAGGCAAAGATATATAACCAACATTTCAGGCCTGAGCCCTTTGTCAAGGGCTATTCCTTGAGAAAGACAGTTGGAGGAACTGTGGATGGACCTAAAGGTTGTCAAAGGTTACAAGAGGATATAGACAGGATGCAGAGTTGGGCGGATAAGTAGCAGATGGACTTCAATCCAGATAAGTGTGATGTGATGCATTTTGGAAGGACAAACCAGAAGGCTGAATACAGGGTTAATATCAGGTACTTAAGAGTGTGGATGAACAGAGGGACCTTGGGGTGCAAATCTATACATTCGTCAAGGTCGCCCCACAGGTTGATAGGATAGTTAATAAGGCATATGAGATGCTGGGATTCATTAATAGCGGGATTGAGTTCAAGAGTAGAGAGGTCATTTGCAACTCTACAAATCTCTAGTGAGAGCACACTTGGAGCATGGCATTCAGTTCTGGTCATTTCAGGAAATGGAGAGGGTGCAGAGGAGATTTATCAGGATGTTACCTGGATTGGAAAATAATTCTTATGAGGCAAGGTTAGCAAAGCTGGGACTTTTTGGAATGTAGAAAGATGAGAGGAGTCTTAATAGAGATCTACAAGATTATGAGAGGCATAGATAGGGTGGACAGCCAGTGCCTGTTTCCCAGGGCAGGAGTAACAAACACCAGAATATATATGTACAAAGTGAAGAGTGGGAAATTTAGGGGAGACATCAGGGGTAATTTTTTTTTTAATGCAGAGAGTTGTAGGTGCCTGGAATGCCTTGCCAGGGATGGTGATGGAGGCTGAAACACTTAAATGCCTCTATTTAAGAGATAGAAGAAAAATAGAGAGTTAAGGAGTAGGGAGGGTTCGTATCATTTTTTTGAGGAATATATGCATTGGCACAACATCAAGGGCTGAAGGACCTATACTTTGCTGTGGTGTTCTATATCCAATACTTTTACTTCCAAAACAGAAATGTCCATTGGATTAGCCACCAGCCACATATGGGAAATAAATGTAACAGATCTATTGGAGTTCAGTGAGAAATGAATTAATACAAATAGTTTTAATAAGTATATAAACATATTTACAAAATAAATGCATACAAACCTTAATTTTATCTGCATTCATTAGAAAATGCCAAGATGAAAAACAAGCTGTTCAAATATGTTACCAGTTTCTTTGATGACTTGTGAAAGTTGTCTATTAATGTATGTACACTTTTTGCTGATGACTGTGCGCTCTTACCACACAAAGATAGTGATCTACAGTTAACGCTGAACAAATTCTCAGACACTGCTATGCTCTTTGGCCTGACCATCATCTGAACAAGACTGAAGTACTCCATCAGTCCATGCCAAACACCAACACCATAAAACCAAAAGTCACTGTTGACGACATCCAGCTTCAAATACTTGGGGAGCATCATCTCAAGTGATGGGCATTTGGACAAAGAAATTGACTCCAGGATCAGCCAGGCTGTGGGGACCTTAGGGTGCAAATCTATACATTCGTCAAGGTCACCCCACAGGTTGATAGGATAGTTAATAAGGCATATGAGATGCTGGGATTCATTAATAGCGGGATTTAGCTCAATCAGCACAATGTCTGCATCTCCACAAAGCTGAAAGCCTACAGAGATGTGGTCATCCCCTCTCTCCTATATGGGTGTGAGACCTGGACTCTGTACTGATGTCACATCAAATAACTGGTGAAATTCCACATGCACGCCCTCTGTTCCATCCTTGGCATCTGTTGGCAAGTCTGTGTTTCCAACCTGGAGGTCTTGGGTTGTGCAAAGTTCTCCAGCATTGAGTCCTTGATCATCAAAGCACAGATGCAATGGGTGGGATAAGTCATCAGAATGGACGACCACCATATGCCTCACCAGCTGTTCTATGGTGAACTGAAGACTGGAAGGAGACCTCAAGGTCATCCACGCAAGTGCTATAAAGACGCTGTCGAGGAAACCTTATACTATTGTGACATCCATCCAAGAGAACTATGAAGCCTACACCAGTTTTGAAGACAGGCACTGCCAAAAATTGATGGAAAGCCATAAATGGCATCACAAAGCTGCAGCCACAGTTATTACCAAAATGGGTTTCCAGTGCCCCAAGTGTGCTAGACTCAGTGCTTCCAGACTGGGACTGCAAAGTCACTTTTGTGTCCACATATAACATTGTGTCTTCTTCTTCGAACCAAAAGATGACCAATATTACGTATAAAGTGCATCTCCTGCATTACACAATTTAATTTTCTAATAAAGTTAGTGCACATAGCTGAGGTGATGCAAGTGACTAATACATTGACTTGGCAATTTCTATTGGAGAACACGATGACAAAAATGGATGACTTAAAGTGACAGCTTCATCACTAAATCTGAAGGGTCTGGTGATGAAGAGCAGCACTGAGCTTTTCTGTTTACAGCTCAATGATTAACAGGATGTGAGGTGCAAAGCTTTTCACTGTATCGTGTTGTACACAATAAACAATTCAATTCATGCATATTGCTTAAATAATGACAAGACAAAATTTGAAAAGGAGAAAGAAATCAACCCAAACCTATTTGTTAAAAAATTGCTTGGCGTATTCAGCAGGCCAAGTAACATCCACGCAGAGAGAATAGATTTGATGGCGACACGAGTGTCTGCTGGAGTTGGAGTATGGAGCAAAAAGGAATTAACTTAGTGATTCCTTTGTAAAGCAGACTTAATGCTTTCAATGAGTTGACTTTTCGTCAAAACTGTAGAATGTTATAAATGAAACAACTGTTAAGTTGTAGAGAAGGTGAGAAAAAAGCAGAGAGAACAAAAGGTTACACTAGAAAATCTGCAGATGTTTGGGTCAAGTGCAATAGACAAAAGTGTTGGAGAAACTCAATAGGTCAGACAGCATCCATATTTTCCTTAAGAGAGAACCTTGTCTGACAAACTCACTGAAATTCTTCAAGGAAGTGACAAGCATCTGGATAACGGAGATGCATTGGATGTTGTGTTTTTGGATTTTCAGAAGGCATTTGACAAAGTGCCATGAGGCTACTTAACGAGAAAAGAGCCCATGGTATAACAGGATACATACTAGCATGGGCAGAGCATTTGACGGATTAGCAGGGAGCAGAGAGTTGGAATACAGGGATCATATTTAGATACCTCTAAATGGTGTCCCACCGGGGTTGGTGTTGGGGCTGCTTCTTTTTAATATTGTATATTAATGACTTGGATTATGGAATGAATGGGAGGCCAAGTTTGCAGATGATACGAAGGTAGGTGAAGGAGCAAGGAATGCAGAGGAAACATAGAGGCTACAGAAGGACTTAGATGAGGAGAAAAGGCAGAGATGTGGCAAATGAATAAAAAATAAATGACAGACTTTTTTTTAAATAGGGAGAAAATGGAAACAATCCAGATGCAGAGGGACTTGGAAGTCCTCATGAAGGATAGTCTGAAAGTAAATTTGCAAGTTGAGATGGTGGTGAAGATGGCAAATGCACTGGTGGTGTAATGGAATATATATTTGGGAGATAATTGGTAAAATTAGAATGGGTCACATACATACACACAATTTAAAACAGATCTTATTTGAAATACTGAAGAATTCATATTCAGTGAACTTTACAGAAACTATGGAGAATGCTATGCACATTCCACAAGTAGGTGCTAATTGAAATGATTTCATCAAATTAATCAACTGGAGACAGGATGTCTGTGTTGAACTTTTTTCAAGCCTTCTGACCTTTCAGCAAAGTGCTCACTCAAAGGTCAATGAGAAGTTTTGTTTACCTAAGACAACAGATAGGAGCAAAAGACTAACTCCTATTGTTTGCTGAAGAAGTTGGGGGGTGGGGTTTGCAAGTGAGAGGGTCACATGGGCTTTCTAGTAGTTGGAAGATGAAGAGAGAGAGAGACTGAACAGACATAGCTGAAGCAAGCAGGAAAAGCTTGTTGGAACTGAAACAGAAAGCTCCAGAGCGGCAGATGGCTGGATTCAGAAAGGAGCTCTGTGTTAGCCTGAAAGAAAGAGGTTATCATCTGGAGAACCCTGATGGGTCAAGTTTCATCAGCAAGACATTGAGGTGACTTATGGAGGTACCTCAGTTGTGGAAATCCTGGAACAACAAATCTCTCTCTGCAAACCCTTCTAGAACCTTCCTGAGTGGTAAATATTTACTTTTTGAGAACCAAAACTTGGTGAACTTTATACATGTTAAATTCTGTGCACAGTATAATAATTGACTGCGACCAGTGAACTTGGTTAGAATGAGAAGTGAGATTGAACTCTGGACCAAAGAACTTTTCTTAAATTTCACAAACATTATATATACGTGCGCTTAGAATTAGAAGGGGGTTAATTTGGGTTATTTAAGTTAATAGAGATAAGTTAAAGTTTGATTCTTTTTTCATGTTTAAAGATAATTAAAAACAACATTTGTTTAAGTAACTACTTGTCTTGGTGAATATCTATTGCTGCTGGGTTTTGGGGTCCTTTGGGCTGGTAACAGTGGCATTCATTTCAAGAGGAATATAGAGCAGGGATGTGGTGTTGCATTGCTGAGATCTCACTTGGAGTTTTGTGAGCAGTTTTGGGCTCCTCATTTAAGAAAATATGTGCTGACATGGGAGTGGGTTCAGACGAGGATCACTAGGATGATTCTGGGAATGAAAGGATTATCATATGAGGAGCATTTGACAGCTCTTGGCCAGTATTAATTGGAATTTAGGAGAATGAGAGGGAATCTCATTGAAATAATTTAAATGCTGAAAGTTTGTTTCCAATGATGGGAGAGTCTAAGGTCAGAGAGCACAACTTCAGGATTGAAAGGAATCCACTTAGAACAAAGATGCGTAGGAATTTTTTCAGCCACAGGGTAGTAAATCTGTGAAATATGTTGCCACAAATACTTGTGGTCTGGTAATTGGGTATATTTAAGAGAAGAATTGATAGGTTCTTGATTAGCCAGGGAATAAAAGATAATGGGGAGAAGGCCGGGCAGTGAGGCTGTGTGGCCAAATGAATCAGCTCATGATTAAATGGCAGGGCAGACTTGATGGGCTGAATAGCCTATATCTTATGATCTTAAAAAGGGCAACCAATGTTTCAGGCATGAGCCCTTCATCAGGAATCAGCAAAAACAGGGAGACACCTGAATAAAAACTTTGTTGGGAAGTGAGGAAGGAGGAAGGGGGAGGACCATAGACTAACAGGTGAAAGGTAATAGTGGTTAAGGTGGGAGGATACAAGAGAAAGAAGCTGAGAGGTGATGGGGAGAGGGAAGAGGGCTAAGAGGAGTACCTCTCCGATAGACGAAGGAAGGGAACAGGGTGCGGAGCTGAAGGAAAGGAGAAAGATGAATAGGAAAAGAGAAAGAACAGGGGAAGGATTTAACATAAATTAGAGAAGTCAATATTAATGCTATTTGATTGGAGAGGGCTGAGATGGAATAGAAGGTGTCGTTCCTCCATTTTGCAGGAGACCTCGATTTGCCAATACACAAGGTCATTGACAGACATGTCAGTGAGGCAGTGGTACATGGAATTAATTTGGTTGGCCACTGGGAGATCCTTGTTGTTGCAGCAGACAGAGCAAAAGTGATTTGCATCTTCCCCTTCTTTCTCCACTTTCCATAGGTATAACTGTCTCCGGGACTTCCTTGGTACCTATCCCTGTGACCACTTGTGCTTACACCTCCGTCACCACTATTCAGGGCCCCAAAACAGGCCTTCTAATTAAAACACAATTGTAAATCTGATGTTCCCATTGTAGACTCCACTACGTTGGACAGACTGGACACAGACTGGGGAATCATTTCCTTGAGCATCTTCACTCTGTCTGCTGCATTAGCAAGTACTTCCCAGTGGCCAACATTTAAATTCCACACCCCATTGACATACTGATATGCCTGACTATGGACTAATCTACTCCCAAGTTGAAGCCACTCATAAATTCCTTAAACAACAACTTATATTCCATCTCAGCAGTCTTTAATGACATTAATGTCAACTGTCAATTTTCATTAACCCCTTCTCTCCAGTCTCTCTCTTTCTCTCATCCCTCTGACTCCCTTTCTCCAGCTCTTAGCACCTTCCTTTCCTTCTCTTTTCAGAGAGCTCTTTCTTACCTCATCTCCTTCCTCTTCTTCCCCTTCCCTCCTGAATCCACTGCTCACCTGCGCTCTTCTCCCATCTGCCTCCCACCTGCCTCCACCAATCACCTGCTCACCTGCGCTCTTCTCCCATCTGCCTCCCACCTGCCTCCACCAATCACCTGAACTCATTGTTGGATTACATTGTGGAACAGAGAACAAGATGACCATCAATAATCTAAGTTAAACATGCTGACATTCAGAAGAGAATAGCTCTTTACATTTGTCAACAAACACGACACTGATTGTGGATTGAAATCTTTTATTAAGAAAGTGAAATTTGAATGTAAGAATTCCATGTAAACCAGTGGAATCTGTCTGCGAGCTTTGGAATGTTCAGAGTTTGAAAATGTTCCTAAACCAGCTTACAGCTTTGTAAATGACCTTGAAGGTAAGAAGTTTGCTCTCGATTGTCTGTGTAGCAGAGAATTTGCAGATTACGTGTGGTCTTCTCCCATCTGCCTCTCCCCTGCATCCACCAATCACCTCCTCACTTGTGCTCTTCTCCTATCTGCCTCCCACCTGTATGCACCAATCACATGCTCACCTGGTTCCCTTCTCCCTTTCTCTTCCCACCTAGATCCACCTATCACCTGCTCACCTGTACTCTTCTCCTATCCACCTCCCTCCTGCATCCTCCAAACACCTGCTCACCTGTGCTCTTCTCCCATCCACTTCCCTCCTGTATATACCAATCATCTGCTCACCTGGTTCCCTTCTCCCTTTCTCCTCCTACCTAGATCCACCTATCACCTGCTCACCTGTACTCTTCTCCCATCTGCTTCCCACCTGCATTCATCTATTACCTGCTAGCCTGTTCTCCTCCCCCCTTCTCCCCTCCATCTTATTATTCGGATGTCTGCCTGAAACATTGACTGCCTTTTGCATTCTAACAATGCTGCTGAGTTTCTCCCACACTTTTGTGTACTGAAAAGGGGTGCCGTCAAGAAAGTGCATTGCTTGGTATTATTTCAGTCGATTGTACTCAACCTGATGACCAACGTAGATAATGAAAGTAAAAATGGGCATGGATCACATAAAATGTCACGATATTCCCTTCCAGACACTTCATATCCAAAAGCCATTGCACAGTGAGGTGTTAGATCTTCCCCATGGTAAAATTTATTATATGCAACTCAGAACCAAACCCAATGGGCTCCTTTACAAAGGATACTGGAGCAATTGGTCAGACACTTTCACTGCAATAATTCCCGGCTCTATTGGTAAGTATGAAATATTTTCATTACAGTAATGTTGACATTGTTGGTGACTTTGTTGTCTTCTATACTCCTGGGCCAGATTCCCTGCTTGAACTCTAAACAAACAGGGGTCCTACATGTGATAATTATTCTGTAAGCAATTCTCTTTAGTGCAGTGTCAATGACATGTCACAGTTCAGGCTCAGGGCAGTTGTGGAGGTTCAGGATTGTTGTTCAGTCAGATTCAGAATTTATTATCATGAACAAGTCATGAAATTCAATGTTTTGTGGCAGCATCACAGTGTAAACATTCATATTATAATGATCTTACTACAATAAATATATAAAATAAAAATAAGAGTGCTCAAAAAGTAAGGCAGTGTCTTTGGTTCATTGGTTATTCAAGAATCTGATAGCAGCAGGGAAGAAGCTGTCCTTGTGCCATTAAGTCCTCATCCTGTACCTTTTTCCCAATAGAAGCAGAGTGAAGAGGGTATGGCCTGAGTGGTGGGGGGTCTTTGAGGATAGAGGCTGCTTTTTATCTCATGTAGATGTCCTCGATGGAGTGAAGTCTGGAGCCTGTGATATCACAGACTGAGTTAGTACTCAGGCACCAACACCACATAAACTAGTGCAGTTGTTCAAAAAACTGCCCCAGTCTGATTTTTTGAGGAACCATGTGATTAAATTTGGCCTCAGGGGTTGTTTGATTTCTGCTTTCCTCTGGTGGCTTTCCTTGTGAAATGTTGACAGATCTATCCTCTCAGTAAACCTTCTCTGGAAATGTGATGTGTCCAGATCTCCAGTCTTTTAATGTTGCATGTTATTTTGGGGTTGAGTTACGGGGAAAGATTAAACAGGTTAGCACTTTATTCCTTGGAGTGAAGAAGAATAAGGGTAAATTTGATAGAGGTTTACAAAATTATGAAAGGTATAGACAGAATTTTTTGAGGAGGTGACTAGGAAGGTTGATGAGGATAGAGCAGTAGATGTAGTCAGTAAAGCCTTTGATAAGATTCCACATGGAAGGTTGGTAAGGAAAGTTGAGATAGTCAGATGGGTTCAACGGTGGCTAGAAGGTAGATGCCAGAGAGTCATGGTGGATAACTGTCTGTCAGGATGGAAGTCAGTGATGAGCAGTGTGCTTTAGGGATCAGTGTTGGGTCCCTTGTTGTTTGTCATTTACATTAATGATTTGGATCATCATAAGTGGTAAATTGGGTTAATAAGTATGCAGGTGATCCCAAAATAGGGGGAGTTGTGGATAGTGAAGATGATTTTCAAGGACTGCAGAAGGATTTGGACCTGCTTAGAAGAGTGGGCTGAAAGATGGCAGATGGCGTTTAGTGTAGATAAGTGTGAAGTGCTTCATTTTGGAAAGAATAATCAAAACAGGGCATATACAGTGAAGGGGAGGGCATTGAGGAATGCAAAGAAACAGAGAGATCTTGGAATAATGGTTCATCATTCTTTGAAAGTGGATTCTCATGTGGATAGAATGGTAAAGAAGGCTTTTGGTGTGCTGGCCTTTATAAATCAAAACATAGAATACAGGAGTTGGGAGGCGATGTTGAGACTATTCAAGGCATTGGTGAGGCCAAGATTGAAATATTGTGTGCAGTTCTGGTTCCCAAATTATAGGAAAGATATCAATAAGGTAGAGAGGGTGCAGAGAAGATTTATTAAAATGTTGCCTGGATTGCAGTACCTAGAATACAAAGAAAGATTGAGTAGATTGGGTCTTTATTCATTGGAGCTTAGAAGGTTGAGGGGAGGATTTGATAGAGGTATTTAAAATTATGAGGGGGATAAATAGAGTAGATGTGAATAGGCTCTTCCCCTTGAGGGTAGGTGAGATTGGAATAGGGGTCATAAGTTAAGGGTTAGGGGCAAAAGTTTAGAAATAACATGAGAGGGAACTTCTTCACTCAGAGAGTGGTGGCTGAGTGGAATGACCTTCTGGAAGAGGTGGTTGCAGCAGGGTCAACTTTGTCATTTAAGAGAAGGTTGGATAAGTGGGTGGCTGTGAGGGGATTGGAGGGTTATGGACAGGGAGCAGGTCGGTGGGACTAGAGGAGATCACTTAAGTCATTATTGTCCAGAAGGGCTGAGATAGCCTGTTTCCATACTGTAATTGTTATATGCTTATAAGTCAGCTTTTTCCACTTAGATTGGGGAGATAAGTATGAGAGGTCTTAGCTTTAAGCTGAAACAGGAAAGGTTTAGGGGCAACATTAGGGAAAGTTCTTCACTCAGAGAGTGGTGGGAGTGTGAAATGAGCTGCCTCTTTACTGATGGCAGAAGTGAGAACAGAGCGAGTGCTGGGTGGTATGGGTCTTTGATGATTTGAATATACCTTTTAATTTTAAAATACTTTAATTTTAATATATCGAACACAGCAATATTCACTCTACTTTAAAATAATTTGTTATATGAACCTATGTTTTGTATCAGGTTCTGGATGAATGCGAACATGTTCTAATACCACATCCTTTCCTTGACAGGTCTAACTGCAGTGTCTTTTGTTGTTGGTATGGCACTTCTATTGGCGATAGCACTTTTTGTGTCTCATCTCATCTTCCCAAATGTTTACAGGTACCTGCAACAACATTATTGTCCACATCTCATTCAGCCTCACTATAATACTGTGGTGACGATCTGTCTCTGCACATACAAAGGATAGATAAGTCACCAGAAAATGAGCACACTGCAGGACAAAGGATAGATAAGTCACCAGAAAATGAGCACACTGCAGGACAAAGGATAGATAAGTCACCAGAAAATGAGCACACTGCAGGATTTGCAACCCAGGATATTGCAAATCCCCATGCTGGAATTCGTCTACACCCTGACCATCTGAGAAAACCTCTTGTAACTTTCATTGCTTTGAGGGAAACAGAAATAAAAACATCAGCAGAGGGCATGGTCCTATTTATGAAAAGAATCTTGGTACTTGATAAGTAACTGGATCAGAATCAGGATTTATTGTCAGGAACAAGTCAGGAAATTTGGTGTTTTGAGGCAGCATCACAGAGCAAATATTCATATGATAAAAAATCTTATGACACTAATATAAAAATAAAATAATAATAGTGCATGAAAAGTAAGGCAGTATCTTTGGTTCATTGATTATTCAGGAATCTGATAGCAGCAAGGATGAAGCTGTCCTTGTGCCACTGAGTGCTCGTCTTTAGGCTCCTGTACCTTTTTCCTAATGGTAGCAGAGTGATGGCCTGGGTGATGGGGGTCTTTGAGGATAGAGTTTGCTTTTTTAAGACAATGACTCATGTAGAGGTCCTCGATGGAGTGAAGTCTGGTGTCTGTGATGTTGCATGCTGGGTTAACAACCCTTTGGAGTTTATTCTTGTCCTGAGAGATGGCTCCTCCATACCAGCCAGAATGCTCTCCACAGTACACCTGTAGAAGTCTATGAGAGGGTTACGATACGGCATTATTCAGGCCCTCAAATTTATGTGTCCTTGTATGCAGACCTTTATGATCTTGACCCTCCCTCGCTCTGTTACCTCTTCCATCTCTTTTGTGAGGCTGAAGTGTGCCTTCCTCCAATTACAACCTCTTGCCCCAATTTATTTTCCATAATAATAGGACCCAAGCTTCAAATGTTATACTTAATTCCCCTCTTCCACCATACATTTTATATTACAATATGATATTTAACATATTTTAGTATTTTATATACTTACAGGTGGTAGGCTTCACTGGCAAGGCTAACATTTATTTCTCATTCAAAAGTGTTCTTGGCAAATGGGTGGTGACCCATCTTCTTGAACCACTGCAATCTCTTTGATGAACGTGCTCCCAAAACGTTGTTGGGTGGGGAATCCAATGATTCAGACCACTCAACAGAGAAGGAATAGTGATCAATATTCTGTCTAAACACACCACATAAACAGCTATCATTGTTTTAGTATTTGAAGACATTCTGTGCAGAGAGGATGTTGCTATACTTTTACCCAAACATGCTTACATTTTTTTTTCTTGAACCTGATCTTTCATTGTCAGTGATATGAAGAAAAAGTTGTGGCCAAAGATTCCAAATCTGGAAAAGTTGATGGAAGGATATCTCACTGATTTCCAGAAATACTCGCAAGTAAGACAAAAATGTTGCTATTGAGACACATCAAAATCAATGTGGAGCTTGCAGGGAAAATAGTTGTTAACTTAATTTGAACTTGATTTTTTTCCAAGCAGGAAAGAAGAGGAGTTATTCAGTGTTTCTGCACTATTTAAACAAAGCACATTACATTCAGGTGTAAAAGGAGTTTTAGGATAAGAAAATACAATTAGTATAAATAATTAAATTACATTGATAAAATGGTGAAACAAAAACTGGAGGCATCGCTTGGTGCAAATGATAGGCATGTAGAAAAGTGAATGAAATAGCAGAAGTTCTGATGCCTTCTGTTCTTTACTTATATCTTCAAGAAGATCTCAGAGCCAAAACATCAGTAATATATCTCCCATGGACTCTATGAGAGCAGCTGAGTTCCTCCAGCATTTCTGTGTTTGTCTTTCTGACAAATATTAAACACATCTTTCTGGTTCATCAAACGGTACACTGGCACATCGAAGGCAATGATGAATTTCACCTTTGATGTCTGCCTTTTGCCAGAGGGTACTTTGGTCAATGTTGCACTCCTTCCACAATTTATGAAGGATATCTCACTGCATTGCCTCAGGACCTCCCTTCTTTCACGAGGGCTCTGTCTCCATTTTAGGCAGGTGATGGGCTAAAAGATTCCCAGGGATTGGCTGGGAACTCTGAAAGCATCATTGAATATCTTCCTTAGTCTTCCTGATGATCCAGGAGTCAATTTTTGACTGCAGTTAGCATATAGGAAGGCGGGGATCATTGCTGTCTATTGGACCGTGAGATTGTTTCCAGATATGACTTGATCACAGCAGCTGACTCTGAACACATTACATCAGAGTGGAAGCAATATCCTCAATCCAGGGATTGAGATAGAGACAAAGTTAGATATCTTGAAGGAAGAAAAGGTGTTTTAAGAGGGTGCACATGAGATTTCCTGACAAATGATTGGCCAATCTTCTTGCAGATTGGAATTCTCTAACCCAATGAGTTGAAGAGCCAGCTAATTAGAAACATCTAAAGGGGAGGTAGATAAATTTTGGAAAGATTGAGGAATTATGGCATATGGTGATCATAGAGTATGAAATTAGTCCAGTCAACCTGCTGATATCTATGCCAATCAGTGGACAACCATCATGATTAACACGTCTCCAGCACTTCAAAGCTGTCAGCACCTCTGCTTCCATTGCTCTCTCAGGCAGTGCATTTAAAATACCACTCTATTGGTGGAAAAAGTCCCCCTTGGATCCCTTTGAAATCTCTTCCCCCATATCATGTATCCAAGTCCTCTACCTCTGATATGGGGGGAAAGTTTTCCTGGAATCTTGCTTAATCATAACCCTCAATTTTTCATACCTCTGTCGTATTTCCTCAACTTCCTTTGCTCAATGGAAAACAGACCTAGACTCTCTAGTCTCTCCTCGTAACAGAAACTCTTGATCCCAGGCAACATTCTGGTGGATCTTTTACATCTTTAGTGTGGTGACCAGAACTGCTCTCAGTACTCCAGCAGAGGTCTGACTTAAGTTTTATAAAGTTGGAGCATAGCATCTCTGCTTTTGTACTCAAACCCCATCCAGTGAAGATCCAGATTTCAATGTGCCTTCATAACCATGTTATCTACCTGCAATGTGACTTTCAAGGATCATTAGACTTGTACATCATGATCCCTTTGTTCCCCAGTACCCCCTAGCATCTTGGCATGGTGTACATCCTCTCCTCATTGGTACTCCCAAAATACATCATCTCACATATATCTGGATTATATTGCATCTGCCATTTTTCAGCCCATTTCACCAACACATCAATATCACCCCAGAGCTAAAGAACATCCCTCACACATGTAGAGATGGAATTAAAGCTTGGGATGATCAGCCAACATCAAGCTTAAAGTCAGGGCAGATTTTAAGGAACAGGTCACCCACTTCCACTCCTATTTTTTGTGTTCATGTATGGATTCACATGAATGGGGCTGAACAGATAGAGGGCTGGTGAAAGTGCAAACCACATAAACAATGATCCGATCAGAACTTTGATTGAAAAACAAAACATCAAGATTTGTAGCTCATATAAAGACAGTAAACATGGAAAATTATGCATCTGACTTCAGAAAGTCCTACAAACTTCAACAGATGGAACAGGAAAATGTCAGACGGAACTTAATGCAGTTGATGAGTTGATACACTGGTGGAGGTTGAATGAATAAAATGAATATAATGTAAAAAAAAACCAGAGACATCAATATACAAATCTTACTTTTATCAATGAAATTGTAAATCCTAAGCACAAAAGCAAAGTAGTTAATAGACAATAGACAATAGGAACTGGAGTAGGCCCTTCGGCCTGTCGAGCCAGCACCGCCATTTTACAGATCATGGCTGATCACTACCATCAGTGCCCCTTTCCAGCCTTATCCCCATAACCCTTAACTCCGTTACCCACAAGAGTCTTATCTAACTCTCTTTTGAACATAATCAGCGAATCCGCCTCTACCACCCTCTGTGGCACAGCATTCCACAGATTCACACTTCTCTGGGTAAAAAAATGTTTTCTCATCTCCGTCCTAAAGGGCCTACCCTGTATTCTTTAACTATGCCCTCTAGTCCTCGTCTCCCCCATCATTGGGAACAAGTAATCTGTCTATCCCCCTGATGACTTTGTAGACCTCAATCATGTCCCCCCTCATCCTTCTCAACTCCATCGGATACAAGTCCATTAATCTAAATGAATTATGAATTTGAATTATGGCTAAACCGTTAGTGAATATTTTATCCAATATAGGATAGACTTGGAATACCATCATAAAGTTGAATGGCACAGAAACAGACTCTTCACAAAACCCAAAAAATTTGTTTTAATTTATTCACCAACATGTGAGAAACAAATAGGAAGCAAGATGCAGGTACATGATCTATTCAGAATGGCTTTGTTAACTGCATCAAATCAAATCTCATACAGCACAAATCATATTTCTTCAATTCTGAACAATGTTGAAAATAAGTTTTTTTAAGGATATAACCAAAAGAATTGATGAAGACAGGGCAATAGATGTTGTCTTGATGCTACAAAGTGAACAACTAACACAGATTAGCTGCATGGAAGGAAAGACGTGGTTAAAATCGGCAAGTATCCTATTAATTCCAGTAACATCTTTAAGATTCCAAGGTACAATTTAAAAGAATATGCAACAACACTGGTTTTTGAGGCCCATTTTTCACCATAATTTGGACTGCAAGGGCAGGTCATCAATGGTCCATTTCCAGAAAAGGAAGGGATAAGATCAGTTGTTAGTGAGCCTGTGATTCACATAGATTGTGCATAATGAATACCCAAAGAGAAAATTAAAATTAGAATAAATCTAGAAATGCTCGATATCTCAAATAAAAACAGAAATAAAGAGCCTTCAACCGTCTATTTCTCTTCTGACCTACTAAGTATTTCCAGCATTTTATTTTTCAGTTAACCCAACCAGCAAATACTCCACATTGGCCAGAAACATTCATTCAATGTAACAAATATAGAGGGAAATATTAATTATGAAAAATTGTAACTTATTCTGTTCCCAGTCTTTGCAGTCGACCTGCGACAAACCTATGGATGACGAGCCCCTCCCTTCAGTTCTGGAAATCATTTCTGAAGGAAATGGAAATGGTGGCAAGAATGGTGTGGAAAAACAAGAGGATACATGTCAGAAACACCACTCCAGTGAATCCTCCACAACCAAACTGCAGGGAGGAGGGTCTGATGGCAAAACAGAGGGATCCAATGACAATAATCAGAACTATATTTTTTTGGATCTGCAAGACTCGTCATCTCTTCCTCAGGATGATTCAGATTTTCACAAGAAGGAAAAAACTAATTCACCGCATGATTCCCAGTCACAAAGGTGGCCTCCTGCTCCCAACGCTAAGGGTCATAAAGGACATGTTCAAAATGGGATTAGCTGGAATAAGCAGTTGTCCTCATTGCAGTCAGTTAATGTCACCAGCATCAAACAACATTACCCAGCATCAGTGGTCACTTATGATGACGTGCTCCAGCTCTTTGCCCACTTGCATTTCCCAGTGCCATTTGATTATCGATCAATGAGTGCTACAGACATTTCAAACCATTCGTACCTCCTACTTTCCGATTTGGAGCCAAATACTCTCTCCCAGCAGTGCACTCTGATCAAAGAATAAACATATCTAGACAGGTACACAGTAGCACAAAGGCAACATCACAGAATTATCAGTGGTGGAAAAATTGTTGCAATCTGTTTCTCTCTTTGTAAGCCAGTTAAATGCTCATCTCTGCTAATCAATTCTGTGACAAAACTGAAATAAGGTCCCCTGTAATTTAAAAAAAAAATCTAGTCATACAGTATGGTCCATACTGCCTAATTACACCCAATTAACTGACATTTCTGGTACATTTCAAAGGGTGGAAGGAAACTGGAGCCCCCGGGGAAAACCCATGCAGACATGGGGAGAATATACAGTCTCCTTAAAATCAGTGCAGGATTCGAACCCTGGTCCTGGTCACTGGCGCTGTAAAGGCATTGCACTAACCACTATGCCAACTTTAATTGTTGATTGAAGAATTATTCTCCCACTTTACTGTCATAAAATAAAATAGGCCTTGATTATTCTGAAGATGCGCTGAAACTAAATGCAGGCCTATTGCACTGAACATGGCATAATTTTTAATGTAACATGCAATAATAGAGCAAAATTGTATTACATTTCCAGTGCTTCTAATTAACAGATTATTGGGGAACTATTGCAGAAATTTGCTTGATTTTCAATTAAATGGTTGGAAAAATAAAGTCCTTTTTCTTTTGATGGTTGCACATCATCGAAACAACAGTGACCTCCTGTTTCACCATTTTTAAGTTAAATTTCATCTCTGGCAGAAGATAATGAAGGGACCTGACAGGATGAAACAAGAAGAAGGAAACAGCAGAGAAATATTTTTGTATGATTGATTAATTTAATTGAAGGGGCTGTTTTTATGCTCAGTTATTCTACGACACTGTTTTCCATCTGTCCTCATAGAAGAAGACACAGAAAGCCTCTTGGAAATAGAATGAATAAAATAATTATTCAATTTTAAAAATTATTGAAAACATTAGTGGGACTAAAATTCAATAAATCTCCGGGACCCAATGACCTGCATCCATATGTTTGGAAAGTGTGGACAAGAAGATAATCTTCTGAAATTCCACAGATTCTATAACAGTCCCAACAGCTTGGAAGGTAGCAAAACATCCTTCATTTTTTTTTAAAAAAGGGAAACAGCACAATTAATTTGACCTCAGTATCAGGAAAATCCTAGGTTTTATTTAAAATTCCTTCCTATCAGATACTCCTCCTGCTCCCTATTGAATACTACAACTGAATGGCAGGCCAGTCTTTGAGGATTATGGGCTCCATGGAAGCATAGGCCGGGAGAACACCCCACCCCTCCACACCCAAGAAGGAGGAGCCTTGGAGAGGATCCTACAGGGGTGGGATCACAGCCGCAGGCCAGTCTCCAGCTCAAGGCTCATTGGCCAAGGGGCCTCACCCCAGTCTGCGGGTTGTTGCCAATAGGCTCTGGGAGCCAGGTATGGAGACCACAATTCATAAAGCGAGCTGAGCCCTTAATGGGCTTCAAGCTCTGACAGCTTCCTAACAATTCACATGTTTGGAACAAAGGTTCAAGACTTGGATGGCTGGAGCTCGAGTTCAGTGCTGAATAAACAGAAAGCCGTGCAGCTGAGGAGGTTTATGGGGCACAGGAGGTAGTGGCATTGCAAAAGGTATCAACAGCATCAGGGGGCTGGAGGCTGCACAGGTTTGGTATCTTCCAGTGCACATGCACTATGGACTTGGGTTGGCACATGCCCGGGGGATGTGCACGGTTGGGTCAGTTAGTTAGCCCATGTTGACTGTAATGGTGGAATAAATGGTGGGTGAGTGAGGTTCCGCTATTTTCTGTTGACCATTACACATTGGTTGTTCGTTACACAGATTCATGATTGTTAGACACTACATTAGGATAGTCATTATCAATGATGATAAGACTACATTAGCAAAAACACAAGATGAAATTAGTTCAGTGGGGCAGCAGCACGTGGAAACAATGGCTCTACCTGGATGGTTGGGTTTTTCTACTTTTGCAAGATCATTACCATTTTATGTCCTTCTGTGTTAATTAATAAATCTTTTAAAACCTCATTTGGACTTTGTTAGTGAATTTATCCCAACACCGTCACAGTAAAGAGCCCAACTTAGCTTGCGAGTGGACTTTTTAGTAGTCGCTACATTTTTGTCAACAGAAAATATTGGAGCAGCTAAGGAGCCAACTAAGGCGGGAAAAATAAAGCAGCTGGAGCTGGCAGCAATCATTGTTGCTACTAGTGCCAAAACAAAGGTACTAAGAGCCTCAAAGCGATCCCGTGTTCAAAGTAACTTATCTGAAGTGTCTGATATCTTGAGAAAGGACAACAGGAAAAGAAAACATTTAATGTTAAGGTAGATCCTTTTGTACCACAGTTACAAGACAGGCATACACATGGGCAAATGCTCGCAAAGCACGGTGTTACCAATCCACAAACACCAATAATATCAACTGCAGATAGAGCTGTAGCTCAAATCCAATCTTTCACCACAGGTCCCTTGACACTCCAGTCAAGCATCAGAAATCTGGGTGAGGATGCAAATGTGACATTTCCAGCTACAAGCAACAGTGAACAGTGCAAAGTATTCTCAGCCATGGAAGGGCAAAATAAAATCATTGCATCATTAATCTAGCTGCGGTGTCTCTCTTCCACACCCAAGAAGGAGATTCAAGCTTTTGATGGTGACCCACTTGAATACCAAGTATTCATTGAATCCTTTAACACAATATTGAAATCAAGAAAAAAAACCCAGAGATTGTCTCTGTTATCTAGAACAGTACACAAAGGGACAGCCAAGGGAATCTGTGAGGAGTTGCCTACATATAGCCTTGGACAGAGGATTCAGGAAGGCTAAGTCTTTACTACAGGAGCATTTTGACAATGAGCATAAAATTGCTACAGTTTATAAGGAGAAGGCTCTTCCATGCTCACCAATAAAAACCAGATGGCACAAAAGCTCTTTCTAAGAGGATTTTGTAATACCATGGAAGAATATCAACTACATACATGAGCTTAACATTGCCTGCTAATATGCTCGTCCTCATAAGGAAGTTGCTTTACCAGCTGAAGGATATATGGAAAACACATTCAAAGAGTGACCTTTAAGGATGTGGGGGATTTCCTTGAAAGGCAAGTGAAGATTGCAACAGATCCAGTATTTGGAGATACCAAATCGCTCAACAGTGAGCTAAGATGTGGGGAGGTCACAGCTTCATCCAAGAATAAAAGGAAGCACCTTTGCCACCACTGTGACAGTTGCAGATAAGGAAAATGATAAAGGAACTAAAGAAAAGGACAGTCTGTCTGCTGCAAAGATCTGTTTATTCTGTGGGGGTGGACAAGCCTTGGAGATGTGTCCATAGTTGGAAAAGAGGGCACGTAATGAGAAAATTGCTTTCCTAAAGGAAAATGGTGTATATTTTGTCTGTCTGAGTAAAAGATACATCAGCAAAAACTGCAGGAATCGACTCAGCTGCAACATATGAGGTTTGCAGCAACCCAGAATGCTGTATATCCACCAAAGAAAGAAGGAAATGGAAAAGGAGCAAGCAGAAAGAGAGGAAGCAGCTGAAAACAATGCTGTAGCCATTGTTCTGACAAATGGTCTTCAACTCTCAATAGTGCCAATACAAGTCAAGGCCAGGAAGGGGAATGCAACAGGAAACACTTATGCATTTCTTGACCGCATCATTTTTCACAGTGGGGCTAATGAATAAGCTTAATCTTCAGGGAAGAAGGTCGCATTCTATTGAGAACTATGGGTCAAAGGAAGGTCGTTGAAACCAGAATTGCTTTAGGCTTAGAGATCGCTGGACTGGACAGCAGCGATTTTTGTGATCTCCCAGGCACATACACTCTGAAGACTATACCTATGCACATATCAAAACAATATCGATCAGTGGCCTCATCCGAGGAATGTTCATCTACCTGAAATTGGCTTTGAATTAGAGTTGTCGATCGGCTCAAATGCTGCTAAGGCTCTGGAATACAGAGTGTGGGAGACGGACCTTAATGGCCTATCAGGAGGAAAAAAATAATAATGTTTGGGAGCAGGTCAGCGACAGGTGTCAACAGGATATCGGTTGTGAAACCTGATGAGCTGTTCAGGACTAACTTTCCTGAGTGCCTCGGTGATGACCAAGAGGACAAGCAGTTCTTGGAAAGTCCTATGAAGGTGTTGGTTAATCCCTTGGACTCAAAGTCTGAACTGGAAGCATTATGGATCTTGAAGCCAGATCTGTTCTTCCTCAGCCTAATCATGAAATGGTGGATGTGGCTTCCTTAATTCTTGATGCACAATGGTTCAACGGCCAGTTTTGCATCGACTGTTTCTGCTGAAGGTGTTAATGTTAAAGTTTTAAAATACAGCCAGAAATACATGGATTCTGCATTGTGAGCAGTAAAACAAGAGATTGCTCTCCAGGAAGATATAACTTTGGAATTGAAACAGAAGTATGAGGAAAACCTTGCCCAGAGTGCAGAGTTGAAAAAAAATTGTTGATGGATATGCTAAAATTGACTTTCAAATGATGGGGGCCTGTAACAAAAGGAATGAAGAAGGCAAGGCAGAGCTAGAGAAAATAACAAAAGAAAAACAGCAAGTCTTCAAGAAGATGAATTGATTGAAACATCGTTTTCTGAGACATTCAAACGATGTGAGAAATGAAGTACAGGAATGTATGTGTTGGATTCAGGATCATCAGAAGGTGGAGGACTTTGAGGTTGACAGATGCGTCAAACCCACTGTGATAGTATGGGATCCTATCACCACTGTACATATTTGTATATATTTGCATAAAGCGATATTGATTGGCTGAGATCCATAGCCACACCTCTGGATATTAAAGGGCTGGTCATAAAGGGTTGCACCTAACCAGACCCAGGTCAGTCTGGACTGGTCAACCTCGATGTACTACGCTCCAGTCTTTTGTTAATAAATGTCTTGGTTTGAGTCAACAAGTCTTTGAGTCATTCAACGTGCTACACCCACAAACTTTGGAATGGTGACATCTGCTCAACTGCATCATTTTGCTGATGTGTTTGAAGACAGTTACGGAACTGTTGGTTACCTGTAACTGCATAATTACCATGGACAGAAAATGAACAAACGTAAGAAGAATTACCCGGATCCAATTCACATGGTTAACACCTATGGTGCAGATGGATTAAGGCAGTAGGTTATTAATTCCACTGTTATAAGAGCAGAAAATTTATGGTTAAAGAAGAAGTGATCGATATTCTCAAGGATGGATACATTCAGAATATTCAGAATACTCCGAGACTGCAGAGATTTCAGAAGGAAGAGAGTATTCAATTTTTTTTCAATGGAAGTATAGTTGAGGACAGTGACTACATCATGGATAAATGGATGCTTTCTTTAACACAATCCCTAATCCAATTTTTCAAAGCAGAAATGCAAGCATACAGACTCTACACTGTGGTCCCCAGACAAGTCAAATTTAATGACATGCTCACGAACTGGTATTTGCAAATGAATCGTAAAAGGTTAAAGGGTGAAAATGTTCTGAAAATTGTTGAAGAGCTTTGTGTTGTGGGAACACGCATGCACGAGTCATATGCGTGTGATGTCAGATACACAGAGTTATGTTGTGTGGGGCATTTCAGTATAGCGCCATCTTCGAATGAATAAAAACATGCTTACAGTACATCTCGAGTGATGTTATTTTCAAAGGGAAAATACATGACAAAGTGACAACAGAAATGAAAAATCCACATTCTGGATGACAGGGATCTGCAGGATTATGAAAAAAAGTTGTTGGAGGGAAGAATTTGGAAAAAAAAAGAACGACAAAAGAAACGGCATCGGGCTACAGTGAGGCGAAAAGGATTTTGGATTTTGAAAAACACAAAGCAGAAAAAGAAGCCACGTGAGAGAAACATGAGCAACAGAAGAAGAAAGAAGCTGAAGAGCACGAAAGAGGCGAAACTGCTAGACTTTGGCAGGAGCTGGTACACAAACCAAATCCTGTTCGACATGACAAAAAAGTGGATATCAAACCCAGAGATGAACAGCTAGGATGTATTTCGTCAGGACATTGCTTCACTTAATGAAGAAAAGGAACACAAAAGGGCAGAGTTTGAAGAAACACAAAGAATTTAATGTCTTCAGGGCACTTAAAGGCAGATGAGGCAAAGGAAATGGGAAGTAAGGCTCACAGAGAAGTGAAGAGGCACGCGGAGACTGAAGAGCTGAAAACTTGTGCTTCCAAAAAGCAGAGACTGGGAATTTGAGGAGAGAAGCTTAATCAACATCTGCAACAGCTAGAGACTAATAAGTTATCAATGGGAAAGAGAAAGATAAGCTCCGGGAGATGCTGAAGAGGGTTCAAGCACTGATGGATGAAATGAAGAGAACCTTGCAATGACATGCTGATTTTAAAATGGAGGAAAAGATTGATGTGAAAGTTAGGCAAGAAGTTCCCAATCCTGTAACCAGGATTTTGGAATTGTATCAGCAGTTTTCACAGGGAATCACGGAGCAAATTATTCAGAATGACATGCCACAGGTTGAACAGAGCAATGCTCATTAATAGGCTTCTCTCTACAGGCCAGCTAGATTTGCTGAGGGGCACAGCGGGTCTCCTGTGCCACAAAACTGCAGGCAAAATGAAGGGATCCGACAACCAGGAGAAGCTGGTTTATCAAATCATTGAAGATGCTAGCATTAAAGGAATGTGGAGCAGAGATATTTGACAAAAGAGCAACCTCCCTCTAACAGAAATCAACAAAACCTTGAAGAACTTGGAAAGCAAAAAAACTAATAAAGCAGTGAAGTCACTGGCTGGTTGGAAGAGAAAGGTGTACATGTTGTACAACCCTGGAGTGAGACTGGTGGAGCTTGGTACAGTGACTAGGACTATGAATCAGAATTTGAATATATTGATGTTCAATGGGAAGGAAGAGATTAGTATCATAGCTGCAAAGGAAGGCACTGTTGGTAGTGTGGATGGGCAAATGAGGACACCTTGTGGGTTGAACCCAGTATTTGACTATTACCATGAAGGTGGAGTCATTTCTCCAGCAACTTGTCTATACATGTAGGAGTGGCTAGAGTCTTAACCAAAGTTGCAATAACTAAAGGAACTTTAAAGCTTGGATGATGAACCATTTAATGTCAGAGAAGATTATGTATCAAGTTCCTATTCAGGACAAGTGGTTTATGCTCTGTGAGCCTCCTTTCAATCTTGTCCCATAAACCCGTCTTTACTTTCTCTCTCAATTGCTTGTATAGCTTCCCATTATATTTATACATATCACAAATTAATATAAATGTGTTGTTTATTTAATGTTGTCGCCTGCTAACTGGATGCACAAGATGGCCGACGAATGCAGCACCACGCACACCCCGCGGGGACCGTCAACTTGTGTCCCAGGTGACCACCTGCACGGTGGAATGCAACAAGCAACGGCAGGAAGGCCGACCAATCCGAGGCCAGCGCTGCTGTGACATCACTCCTGTCGCCAGCAGCAGGGAGCGAATGGAAGCAGAGCTGCCAATGCTAAAATCAGTCTTCGACCTCGACCTCTTGGGCGTGTGTCACTTCCACACTTCACGGTAGCATGCACGCTACATTAGCAATATTTCTTTAAAATAATTCTGGATAGAAAATAAGTAAATGACATTAGACAATCCCTTGACCAAAGGGTTAGATCAAAGTGACGCTATTTTCAAAGGAAAAATATACAACATATGGGGAACTTTGTTTGCTGTTTTATTCGACATGTGCCAGCTGATGGCACGCTTTACACCATTTATCACTGAACTCATGTACCAGAACGTAAGCCACTTGGTTGATCCATCCTCTGGAGAAAATAAGGATACACAAAGCATTCACTACCCCATGCTCCCACAAGTAAGGGAACCTGTTATCAATAAATGTATTGAGGCAACAGTCACCCAAATGTAGTCAGTATTAAGCTTGGAAGAGAGATCCAAGACTGAAAGACCCTTCCAGTTAAGTACACTTTGAAAGAAGGTGTGGTTATTCTGGAGCCGCATTCTGTCTGGAGTGCAACTTGCTGTTCTTAGAGAGTCATGTGGTTTTGCAAGCAGAGAGAGTAAAACAGGCTTTGTGTGTGTGTGTGTGTGTGTGTGTGTGTGTGTGTGTGTGTGTGTGTGTGTGTGTGTGTGTGTGTGTGTGTGTGTGTTTGTGTGTGTGAGAGAGGGAGATCAGTTTTACAGTTTTATAGTCAGCAACTGGAACTGAAACAGGACAAGCTGGCAAGCTTGTGGAAAACCCCATTTGGAAGATGGGTTGTGAGTGCTTAGTTCAGTCTGGTCAAAGCCCTTGCGGTTCATGCAAGAGGAGAGGACTGGCTGTCTAATTTTTCACTTAGAATAAGAGAAACAAAAAAGCACTCTGTGGTGACCTGAAGCAAAGAGGTTATCATCTGGAGAACCCTGAGGGGGCAAGTTTCTTCGGCAATGCTCTGAAGTGGCTGGTGTAAAACAGGAATCAATTGTCAGTGTCAGAGTACAATGAATCTCTCTCTGAAAACCGACAAGAATGATCCAGATCCTTGAGTGGTATCCATTTACCTTTAAAGCACCAAAGCCTGGTGAAATTCATAAATGTTAAATTCTGTGCACAGTATAAGAATTGCCTGCAACCAGTGAACTTGGAGGAATGAAAAG
Organism: Narcine bancroftii; assembly: GCF_036971445.1. Lineage (NCBI taxonomy): Eukaryota > Metazoa > Chordata > Chondrichthyes > Torpediniformes > Narcinidae > Narcine > Narcine bancroftii. The sequence continues at coordinate 127,011,179 of NC_091473.1, read as the reverse complement.
TGAGATTGGACTGTGAATCAAAGAACTTTTCTGAACTTACACACACATTACATACAAATGCACTTAGAATTAGAAGGGGGTTAAGTTAGGTTAGTTAAGTCAATAAAGATAAGTTAAAGTGTGATTTACTGTTTTCATGTTTAAAGATAATTAAAAGCAACTTTTGTTTAAGTAACCATTTGTTTTGGTAAATATTGATTGCTGCTGGGTTTTGGGGTCCTCTGGGCTCGTAACACTACCTTTTTCTTCAGAAACTTTCATCTGCTTTGGTACTTCCTCTTTTTGATCTTCTTCCTCTTCGTCGCAGGCCTGCCAATCAGACAAAGAAGTCTCCCTTGTTCCTGAAATAATTCTGGGTATGTATCTGAGCCAGGAAAATCACTGCTGGCTCTAGCGACATCTTGGAGCTCTTCTGGTCTGTGCATGTGTGTCTTCCCACACATGTGCAGTTCAGTATCTTCCTCTTCGACACCATCACCCCAGAGAAGTGGTGGTGATGGCACTATGGAGCATCGGGCGGCCCCCAAAGGGGCCCAACTCACTTGGGGATGAGTTCTCACCTCATCTCCCAGATCCATTGAGATGGTAGGCCTTTTTTCTTTGCCTTGTCGTCGTTCTGTCTGTGTTCATGATGGGCCAGTGACATTCTTCCCTCTGTTAGGTGACATTGTTAGATCATTCTAAAGTAGTTCTGAAGCAGTTTTCAATGCTTGGTTAAATGTATTTTGCTTATTTGGCACCTTTTTTACTAATTCCGGAGAGAGTCAGATTTCCACTTCCTGACTCTACTGCGTCACGTGACGGCCCTGGAGAATTCAGTGTTAATACCATCCACTTGGAGGGTATCCAGACAGATGAGGTGCTGTTTCTCCAATTTGTGGATGGTCTCAGTCTGGCAGTGCATGAGAACATACATGACAGCATGACAGAAAGGGAATGGGACAGGGAATTGAAATGAGTGGAAATGTATTTTTCAGATTCAGTTCCTTTCTCCAAAGATGCTACCTGAATTGCTAATAAAGGCTTCCAACACCTTATATTTGTAAATTAACCCATTTATCTGTATGAAATTGTTTCCCCAGCTATGTAGTGATAGAGGGCTACCATCAGGAGGAGTGGGAGATGGAGTGCTTAGCATCTGGGGAATATTTTAAAAAGGACCCAAGTTTCTTTATTGTAATAAAAGAAACATTACATGGTGCCAGGAGTGGAAGAAACAGCCAAGTTTTGCTGTGCACAGGAGTGAAAGAAGAGAAAAACCTCAGAGTGGGCATAGTGAGCAACAGTTGATATCAGCAGAGAAAATATGGAGGGTTTAAAAGCTATAAATTGGAAAAAAAATATCAACCACGAGTGGAAGATGTTTAAGCAAGGGTTTATGCTTTACCTGGAAGCAACTGGAATCGATAGCCAACTAGAAACATAGAGGATTACAATGCTACTTACTGTGGCAGGTCCTCAAGCTCTAGAGGTTTTCAACATGTTTCTTTTTGCTGAGGCAGAAGACCAGAGCAAATTCAACAAAGTTATTGAGATGTTTGATTAATGCTACTTACCAAAGACAAAGGAAGCCTTTGAGAGGTATGTGTTTTGCTTGAGCACACAGCTGCAGGGAGAAAGCTTTGATCCTTTTTTAACAGACTTAAAACTAAAAGCAAGAACATGAAATTTTGGACCACTGCAAGATTCAATGATCCGTGATCAAATTGTGTTCAGGATTATTGATAAGAAAGTGAGCAAGAGGTTGCTACGAGAGACAGAGCTTACCTTGGCAGGAACTATGAAGATGTGCCTTACCAGTGAACTAGCTCTGCAGCATACTAAAACGTTCGGTGATAGTGTAAAAGCCAGTGAAAATGAAGGCACATTGTCTGGACACCCACACACACAAAAATAAGATACAGGAACCAACAAAAAGATGGAGAGACATTCAATTGTAAATGATGTGGTACTAAACATGTGCCAAAGAAATGCCCAGCTTATGGAAAAGTCTGTAACAAGAGTAAAGGGCAGAATCACTATGCAAACCAATGTTTTTCCAAAGGGAAACCAAACATAACTAAATGTGTACTCACTATAGAAGACACTGAACACACTATAGAAGAAACTGCTCTCAGTGATACATTTTTCATTGTTGTGGTGGTACGGGAAGTGAACAGTGTTGAGCAGGATCTATGGACTGTGTCATTGCATACAAATGGAACAAATATTCCTTTCAAGTTAGGCAAAGGTCAATTTGATCTGTGAGCGCAACATCAGGGCAATGAAGATAAAGCCATCTTTGTGAAACACATACAATGGACAGAGCATCGACACGAAAGGTACACGTAAACTCAAGGTGAAAGTTAAGATAAAGAGCACCACCTCAGATTCACAGTAGTCTCAGATGGACATTATTCACTGCTTGGTGACAAACCATGTGAATACTTAAAATTAGTCAAGAGGGTGTACCACATTAACAGAGACCATGCAGAGAACAGCATAGAGGAAATATTGGATAAATTTCCCAACACCTTCAAGGGGTTTCGAGTTCTACCATTCACCTATAAGATACAGTTAAAGTAGGATGCACAGCTAGTAGTGCATGCCCCGAGGCAGGCTCCAGCACCACTAAAAGAAAAGCTCAAGCAAGAACTCGACCAAATGACATCACTAGGGGTCATAAAGAAAGTGGAGGAGCCCACTGAATGGGTGAATTCGTTGACGTGTGTCAAAAAGAAGAACGGTGACCTACTTGTGTGGATGTACCCAAAAACTTGAATGCCAATATAAAGATGAAACATTATCAGATTCCACCAGGAATGAAATTACAAGTGAGATGGCTGGTGCAATTTTTTTTCACTAAATTGGATGCATCCCAGGGCTTCTGGCAAATAAAACTGCATGAGGATAGCACTAAATAATTTTCATTTAATATACCATTTGGCCGATTCTCCTGTCTGAGGATGCCTTTTGAAATTCCTGAAGTTCTGAAAGTGTTTCACAGGACAATGGAATAATGAAAGGTATAAATGGGGTACATGTGTACATGGATAACGTGATCCTATGGGGATCCACACAAAACGAACACAATGAAAAGCTCATCAAAGTGCTACAACGCATCCAGAAGTATGAATTAAAGTTAAACATAGAAAAATGACAGTTTGGTGTGAAGGAACTCACAATTGTAGGAGATAAACAGTTAGAGGCAGGTGTATAACCAGACAAGAACAAGATTAAGGCAATTTTAGAGATGCCCACACCCAATGACAAAAAAGTTATGTTGAGAGTGCAAGGAATGATCAATTTCATTACTGAATTCATACCAAACCAGTCTTCCAAAACAATGTACTTAAGGAAGTTGTGACAGGACAAATATTAATTCAAGTGGACAGACAACCATGAGGAAGAATGGGGATGACTGAAGACCATTCTAACTGCAGAACCAATACTTTTGACATTCTTTGATGCATTCAGAAAGATGAAAATATCCAAAAAATGCAACAGTTGCCGTATTACTTCAGGTTGTAGGAGAAGATTGGAGGCTAGTGGCATATCCATCAAGGATGAAGAAAGTATCTGAATGTCAATCTGCACAGATCGAGAAAGAGTGTCTAGGTCTGATCTATGGACAAAAGAAATTCCATGGGTATGTGTATTGTCCACTAAATTTTGAGGCAGAGACAAACCACAAGCCATTAATAGCAATAATTAATACAAATCTCAGTGAAATGTCACCAAGAATGCAAAGACTGATAATGAAGCTACAAAGTTATGACTTAAAATTGGTGCACACACCAGGGAAAATTATTGTGTTAGCTGATGCATTATCCAGGGCAATGATGCAGAGTAAAGCATACAATGAGATTTCCACAGAGACAGATGTGAATTTCCAAGTGAATCTGATTATTGAATCTCTTCCCATATCTGACACGAAATCCAAGCAGATCACAGCTGAAACAGAAGTTCTACAGAAGGTCATCAATGCTAATATTGAAGCTGTGACCTGTTTGAAACATGATTTCTGATGTGTGACTTCAAGTCCTCTGCATCCATAATCAAATGGCAAAGCAGAGAAAGGAGTTCACATAGTTAAACAGTTGTTCAAGAAAGTACTAGACAGTATCTAGCTTTATTGAGTTACAAAGCTTTACCACTTGAACATGGCATGTCACCTGCTGAGCTTCTGATGTAAAATAGACTATGCACCACACTTCCCTACTCTGCAGGCCCAAACAAGAACCAAGTTGTTGAATGGAAACAAATGCAACAGCAAGGGAGACAAAAGGCAAACTATGACAAGTCAGCAAGAAGCTTAGCGCCACTGGCACAAAATGACACAGTAAGACTCAGAGATTGTAACATATGGGACAAAAAGGATATTGTTCTGGGAGAAGTGAATCAAAAATCCGACACTATCAGAATACTGAGGAGGAATCGAAAGAGTCTGCTGAAAATGCAGAGATACTGCAGGGACAGGTAAATGCAGAAGATTCAGTCTGCACAGAAATAGAGGAAACACCACCTGTGCTAGACAGTAGAGGACCAGCAGAGCCAACACAAGGACCTTCAGAGCCCACACAATCACCTTTGTTAAGAAGATCCACACAAATTGTCAAAGCACCTGACAGACTGAATCTATAAAAGAAAAATAACACAAACATTTGTGCTGTTGATGTTCATGTTATGCTTGTGTTTTTTTTGAAAATTTTATTTAATAATCATAATAATCCATACAATAAAAATACAAACAAAGACAGAGCATTTTAACCCTTTACAATCCCACCCCCTACCCTAACACACCCAACCCACCTCTAAACAAACCCAAAAAGAAAGAAAAAAAGAGATCAAGTAGCATAATATCCATCAATTATTTGCCATGGTTTGGTACACCACCACCAATGCGTGGGAAAAAAAATAATTTAATCACATATATTCTATATATGGGCTCCAGGTTTTAACAAAAAAAAGAATAATTATTACTTAAATTATATGTTATCTTTTCCACAAATACAAGTTCTCATTTCCAAATGCCATTGTTGAATACTCAAATTAGTCTAATTTTTCCAAGTAATTCCAAACATTTTCTAGCCACAGCTAAAGCTAATCTCAGAAAAGCAATTTGAAATTTATTTAATTTTAACTCCAAACTCAATTTCTTAATATAACTCAATAAAAATACCAAAGGTTCAAGTGAAATCTTAAAATTGAAAGCAGCTTCTAAAATTTCCTTAATTCTATTCCAAAGGGTTTTCACCATCTTGCATAACCAAATAGAATGTAAAAAAGAACCAACTTCCTTATGATATATAAAACATAAATAAGAAGAAATAAACTTATATTTCCTTAATTTCCCCAGAGTTTAGTATAACTGATGAAGAAAATTATTATGAACAAATCTATACCTTACATTTACAATTTTAGTCATGCTATCCTCACATAAAGTCATCCAATCATCTTGAGAAATAGATATAGACAAATCTTTTTCCCATTTTAATTTAGATTTATAAACATCCATCTTAAGCATTTTATTCTGGATGTAAATCCTGAGATATAAATCCTTTCTTACCACCATCAGTAAGTAGACTTTCAAATTTAGACCGTCTACGTAACCATAACATACGCCACAAATTATCCAACTTGATCATTGGAGAAGCGAGAAGCTTTAACTTGATAATAAGAAAAAAGAGTATCGAAGGATATTTCATATTTCTCTTTCATTCTTTGAAACGAAATAAAATATCCAGCTTTGTACAATCTTCTACCAATTTAATTCCTTTCTGTTCCCACTTCAAATGTTGATTATTAAGTGTAAAAGAAAAAAGTTTATTTTGAAACAAATGAGTTTTAGCCAAAATTTTACCTTCAGTACCTATAATTTCATTCTTCTTGGTCCATAAATCTATTAAATGTTTCAACACTGGCAAATTATAATTATATAATAACTGAGAATTTCATCCATAAATAAACTGATCTATCTTCTTGTCATCAATCTGAGATAATTCAATATTAGCCCATATCAAAGGTTTATCCACTTCAAACATCCTATTAATAAATTTCAATTGTGCTGATTCATCATAATTCTGAAAATGAGGAAGTTGCAATCCTCCTAAAGCAGACTTCCAGGTCAATTTCTGCAATGACACCCTCGTCATTTTACCTTTCTACAAAAATTTCCTCACTGAAGCATTCAGATCTTTGAAAAATGTTTGAGGAATCTTGCAAGGAATAGACTTAAAATGATATTTAATATCGGGAAAGATATTCATTTTAATACAATTAACATGTCCTATTAATGTTATAGATAAATCTTTCCACCAATTTAAATCATATTTAGTTTTAGGCAATAGAGGTATATAATTCAATTCATATGTGATTATAATTGCTATCTATTATAATACCTAAATAGTTAATCCAGTCAGACCACTTAAATTTCAGTTATGTTTGAATTGAAACAATACTGTATTAATGCCTCATGTGTAATCATTTGTGGGTTGTACAAACACTGTTTAATTGTTTAACAGTTCATTTCAAACATTAAGTTTAATAATTCATCAGTTCAGTTTAAATGTTGTTATCCACAGTCGAAAATGTGAGTCAACCAGCCGACTCAGAGAGAGGAAAGGCAACCGGCCAGCCTCACACTATCAGTCTGCTTCTCCCAACCCATCATGCACCAGGGACCCACTCCCAAGAAAGCCCAAACCTCCAAATGACGATTCAAGACTAAGTGGCACCATCGGCTACATGACCCACCAGCCCCCCCCCCCCCCCACACTTCAGAACTGGAGTATTGGAGGTGGTGAGGTTGTTGAGTTGAGGGTGGGTTAGGGTTATGGTTATCAGTCAGCTGTTGTGATCTTGTTACGACAGCGATAGTCCCCACAGAGTCTCCGCCCCTCCTCCCAGATGTTTTGGGGACCCTGTGAAACAGGGTGCCCATGGAATGTTTGAACAGTGAACTATGCCCATTTCCTCCATCCAGCAGAACTTGTCTTTGGCCTGTTGGAGTTTGTCGGGAGGCAGCCAGCATGCGGAAACATGGAGTGGCGGTCCAATGGTGCTGCACCCAATGCTTGGGGCTGGCCATTGTGATCTGAGGAGTTATGATGTCTGGGAAATCGGCTAGGATCCTGGCATACTCGCTGTAAAGTGGGGTGCAGTCAATTCGGCATGGCACAAGGTGATCGATTCAAACGTATTGGAATTGGCGAAACCTTGTCCTTTCAAATCAACCAGCAGGAACTGCGCTCAGAGGAAATCGCCACCCAGCAGCAGTTGTGAGACATCAACGATGGTAGAGGTCCACTTGAAATGGCAGGATTTGAAGTTGAGTGGGATATTGTGGACCCCATATGTCTTGATGCCGCTGCTGTTAACTTCAGTCAGGGGAGACCTCTTCTTTCCAGAGCGAGTGCCAATGATCGAGGGAGGCAACACAATGACCTCTGCTCCCATATCAAAGAGAAAATGGCACCCCAAATGACGATCCAAGATTTAGAGGTATCGATCTTTTTGGCCAGCTGCCATGCCGCTACTGCCGAGGTGTTTCCCGGATGTGTGCAGGGTGGTCGTCATCAGTGGCCTGTGGAGCCCATGTTTGGTGGTAATAGCACTGTTTGTCCTTATTGGTTCTGTTCGAGGATGATGTCACTTTCACCCTTTCCATGGAGTCTGGGGCTGTCTGTATCACCTGGCAAGGCACAGCCACCACTCGGTTGATGGTTGCTTCCCCCTGCTACTTAGCTTGCCATTATACATTTGCATGGGCTGCCAGCTATCGGGAGTTGGTGAAATTGTTATCAAAGAGGAGCAGGCGGATCTCCTCAGGCATGTGCTCAAGAAAAACCTATTCAAAGAGGAGGCAGGTTCTGTGTCCATCCATCAGGTGAGCATTTTGTCCATGGTTTGCAGTTGCCTAGGCTATCCATGTGCAGCAGTTTTGCCACCCTGTCGCGGCGGGAGAGACCAAATGTATGCTTGAGGAACATTTTGATCCTTTTGTATGTTGTCGGCTGGTGGTTGGTGAAGGTTATCGATGATGCGCCCGGTGGTTTCCTGGTCCAGCGCACTGGCCATGTACTTTATAGTGTCAGCAGTTATTTGATGTATATGGAATTGGGCTTCAGCTTGTTCAAACCATATTTGCGGTTGTGATGCCCAGAAGGTGAGGAGTTTGAGTTAAACTGTGTTCTGTAGTCCTGAATTATCTCCTTTCAGCATTTTGCAATCCAAAAGAGGCTGTTTTGGATCATCAGGGTCATCTCTGTAGTCATTTTTGGGTTGCATAAACACTGAGTTTAATTGTTTAACAATTCAGTTCAAACATTATGTTTAATAATCAATAGTTCAGTTCAAATGTTGTTATCCACGGTTAAAAATCCAAGTTTACCTGCCGACTCAGAGAGAGGAAAAGCAATCGCCCAGCCTCGCATTACCAGTCTGCTTCACCAAGTCCACCACACACCAGGGACCCGCTCCTGTGAGGGCCTGAACCTCCAAATGATGGCTCTAGAACTAAGTGGCACAATCCGCCACACGCTTGATTAAACATCTCAAGGGGATGAAATGGTAGAGTGCTACCATCAGGAGGAGTCAGGGATGGAGTGTGTAGCATCTGAGGAATGTTGTTGCACCTTTAAGAGATTCCAGATGGATACCTTCCCATGAGGTCTGCGTGTATGTGTTCTGTTTTTTTAGTGCTGTTTTCTTAGTTAATAAATCTAGTTGTTTTCAAAAGAACCCAAGTTTCTTTATTGTATTAAAAGAAACATGACAAGCTGTATATAGGAAGTCCCCGACTTACGACTGCAATGACTGGATCACTGGTGGTATCCTGATTTGGTGGTAATTCGGATTCTCCGCCTCGTATGCTCGAGGTCATGCAACATTCAACAAATGAACCTTCAATGGGGATCTCGGGCTGCCGGCGGGGAACGGGGACGCCGGCTGGGCAGCAGGGACGCCAGGCTGCCGCTGGGAAAAGGGAACCTCGGGCTGCCAGGCGGGGAATGGGGATCCCGGGCTGCCGCGGGAACGGGATTTCAGTGCTTTTACTACAAAATGTGTTCTTGTACCATAGTTTTAATAAAGTTTTTCCTGAATCGTCGTATGTGCGGGTGGACTTAACTCGCGCAGGTCGGAACTCGAGGACGATCTCTATTGAGAATCCATTAATAACGGACTAATTCAATATGAAATTTGGTGTTTCTTTTTCCCAAAGTTGTTTCCCAAATCTTTGGAGTATTTTAATTTTTGCTTGGTCTTACCCTTATTAACCCTTGGCGTTCATGACAGTATTCTCTGCAATACACGCAGAAGAAGCCAATGCACGTTGCCTTGATGAATCATGGCCTCCGCAGCTTCAATTTGGCAGCGGCCACAGGGCGCATGCGCAAACGCTTGACGAATGGAATGGCTGCTTTTATTCAACCGGGCCAATCAGCGAGAGCCGTTCGGTCGCCGGTTGGCGACTGGGATTTAAATACATCGAAGAGGCCGCTGCGGCCATTTCATGCGCCTGATCTCGGACTGGAGAGTGGTTTCTGTTCGCCGAGCGCAGCCGGGTGAGCCAGCGGCCCCCGCTTGCGTTTGACGGCGGGTTCGAGGCGTGGGCTGGGGGGCTGGTGGGCTGGGGTGGGTGTGGTGGGGGGGGGGTGGAGGGAGGGGAGGGATGGATCGAGGGCGGCTTTCACTCGTCGCTTGTCTCCTGGTTTGGGCCTGGGCTGGTCCAACTGCCCGGCGTTGGGCTGGGGGGGTGGGTTTGGCTGCAGGCCTCCCTCCCTGGAAAGGTTGCAGGAGACAGCCAGCGCGTTGTTGCCATAAGTTTGCATTACAAGGAGAGGCCTCCACCGGGAGTTGTAGGGCAGAGGGGCAACTTTATAGAGGCTTATAAAGTCATGAGGTCAGTAGACCCATTGAAGCCTCTTTCCTAGAGTAGAATTTAAAAATATAGCCAGAGGGCATTAAATATATGTAAGAGGGGCAAGCTTTCAAAGGGTCCAGTCTGGATGTAGTAAAGGCATTTGGACAGTAAATGGGCTGAATGCAGCAAATGTGAGGAGTTTGGTTGACATGGAGTAGTTGGGCTGGTTTCTGTGCATTCTTAATCTAGAGATCCTGGGTGTTGAATAAAATGCCAGTAGTTAACTAAAATGAGATAGTGGTGGAATGGTTGAGTTAACTACTGTATACCTTTCAGAGGGTATAACTCTTACTTGAAATATCCTCGGCCCTTAAATCTGACAATGGTTCTCTTGAGTTTTGCTATAATCACTCAAGGATATTCAGTTAGTGACTTACTCCTTTATCCATAGTATTTGCCTGATGCCCATCGGATTAGTGGTGACCATCCCCCAGCTTCTGTTTTTAGAGATGGTTATTGCGTTCTCCAAGTACTGCCCAATTCTCCATTGTGTGTGCTTGCTTGCACAGCGTTGAGGTGAATGGCCAGTGGTGGCCAGGAGATGTGGGCCCGGGATGTAATTGGCCAATGAATTGGGTGAACAAAAGGTTGGGGAAAAGCTCAACAGACCAGACAACATCCATGGAGAAAAAAAAATCAATGTTTTAGATTTGGACCCTTAAGTTATTCAGGAGAAATGGAGGAGATGTAGGTGATGGATGAACTTGCTGGATAAAGCAGCATCAGTGGGTGGGGGGGGAGAAAGAAAGAATGGCTGATACTTCAGGCCACTGATACTGAGATCCTCCAATAATGTGTTTAACCTTTGATTATTCAAAGAATTTGAAAGGAATTGATGTGTAAGGATTTCAAAGGATAATGATGTGCATAGGACTTTGGAGGTACACAGAATACATTCCTTCTGATGGAGGAGGAACTGAATGCAGTGAAGATTTTGGAAATTAATCCTAAAGCAGAGGTTTGGATTTACGAAGTTCAATACCAATATCAATTTTTCATTAAAATATACTCGGGACAATCTCTTCAGCAGTTCATTGGTCGAGGATGATTTACTTCCAGTCTAGTTCTGCTTTTTGTAACCTAAGAAAAAGGGAGTTTGGTCTTGATTCAAATATTATTAAATGTGAGATGTGAATTTTTTTTTCATTAAGGCCCCCCCCCCTTCCCCATGAACAAAGCCATATTAGTCCCACCACTTGTAATGCTCACTGACCTGTAGTGCCCTGGCTTGTCTCTGCCATGCCCCGACAATCTTATCCCTTGATTCCCACAACATCCTAGGTTAGACCTGGTCCTGCCCCATTGACATCTGCACCTTTTGGGATTTCAAGACTGCCAACATCACTTGCTTTGAATGTCAATGTCTTTTTGGTTATTACTGTTTTTTCAAATTTCATTGTCCTCCACGGTAAAAGAATATTTGTTGTGGATTCTAATATAGCAATGTTCTGTGCAGTGTTCAACCAAGGATATTGTTATGAACATTCACCAAGGCCACAATCATTCTATGCAAGTCTAATTTATAGTTTCCAGCTGCTGTCAGGTAAGATAACATGTACCAGAAGCTAGGTGTGTACATGAGCGCATCTGCAATTTGGATACAGTAAACCAACGTAAATTTACTGTGCTTTGATGTTCTTTACACTGCAAGCTGGCGCCTCTTAAACTTGTTCAGTGCACTCTCTATCTAAGTTACAATCGTGGAACTAAAATGACTGATGTATAATTTAAATGATGCTAATCTTTTGTCTTTAATATCTCTGCAGGTGTGAGCAGCATGTCTCAGTTTGTTTTTGAGAGTGATATTAATAATCTCCTGAAATTGGATGCTCCCATAACAAATGGGCCTCTAGCCAGGTGGCAGCGAAAAGCTAAGGAAAACAATGGTGTTAGTGGGTCTTTATCAACTTCAGCTAATATTAATGGCTTGTCACCAATGAAAATTGTAAACCGATCACTGAGCACATCAAAGTTGATGACACCCAGTAAGACCCCAGGTAGTTGGATCAATTGTTTTAAGTGTTTGATCATTTTCTGTACTAATGCAATGACATTTTGGGGATCACTATGTCAGGGTTAATTTTTGTTGTTGGTGTGTTAATCTTTGGTATTGTACCATTTGCACTCAACTCCATATTTGTCTTCCTACCTCCTGAAAGATGGTGTATTTAATTCTCAAATTGCATTATTTATACAACGTTGACAATGAGAACATCTGAACATTTTGTTATGAGCCCAGAGGACCCCAAATCCCAGCAGCAATAGAAATTCACCAAGACTAATGGTTACTTAAACAAAGATGCTTTTGTTTAAACATGAAAATCGGATCAAACTTTAACTTATTAACTTAACCCTCTTCTAATTCTAAGTGCGCAATGTGTGTAAGTTCAGAAAAGTTCTCATTTCTGGCAATTTTTATACTGTGCACAAAATTTAACATTTATAAATTTCACCAGGCTTTGGTGCTTGAAAGGTAAATGGTTACCGTTCAGTAAGGTTCTTGGTTTTCAGAGAGAAATTTGTTGCTCGTTGGACACCCACAACTGATTCCTTCTGATCAGCCACTTCAGTGTCTTGCTGAAGAAACTTGCCCCATCAGGGTTTTCCAGATGATGTCCTTTCTTTCAGGTCACTAGAGTTCCTCTTCTATTTTCCTTATTTCAAGTGAAACATTATAGAGCTAGCCATCTCCTCTTGTATAGACGTTGAATAGGCTGAACTAAGCACTCACAACTGGTTTTCAAAATGGGTGGTTGCCATGTTCCAATAACCTAATCTTCAAGTCTGTTTATCTGTTGCTTTCTAAAGCAATAATCCATTCTTCCACAGCATTCCCAATTAGCACCTACTTGTGAAGCCCTTATAGACATTCTTCAAAGTTCTTGCAAAGACACTCGGAGCCTGGACTGTCTGGCTTGGGCAGAGCTCTGGCATTTTAAATGAGATCTGTGTTGAAGTGTTTGTATCTTTTGGGGACCGACACTAAAAGAAAAATGCCACAATTAATCTATCAAAAATATATCTATAGACAATATAAAATATAACATCAGTCACAATTTTTTCCCAAAGTTGTTTGGTTTAAATGTAGGTAATTTTGAACAATGCTCTAAAATAACTTGATCAAGTGCCCAATGTTTGTTGTTCAATTAAATTTACTAATCAACATGACTAAGAAACCACACTAGGCCAGTGACTAGAGTATTGGTGCTACTAATCTTAAAGTAAACACAGGATGCTGCTACTAAGGTATTTGCCTATTTTGGATTGGAGCTGGCAACGTTGATTTCATTAAGGTTTGGTTAAAAACTGCTGCTGCTGCTAGAGAAACAAAGTTACCTCACTGATTTTTTAAAAATCATTAAAACCTTGAATTTTGTTTCAAGGCTCTGTCGGTTCATTAATTGTGTAGGGATGACTATAACTTTCTGGCACAAAACTTTCTTTTAAGACCAAAAGACATGGGAGCAGAAATAGGTTATTCAACCCATTGAGTCTGCCCCACCATTTATTCAAGAGCAGATCCATTTTCCCACTCATCCCTACTGCCTGACCTTTGCCCCAGCTAATTAAGAACCTATGAATCTCTGCCTTAAATACACCCAATGATCTTGCCTTTGCAATTGCCTATGGCAACAAATGCAACAGATTTACTACCCAGTGACAAATGAAAGTCCTCCACATCTCAGTTCTAATTAGATGACCTTCAATACTGAAGTGCCATTTTGTCTGAGGCTCTCCTAATATGGAGAAACAACCTTCTTATAATCTACTGTCCATGTCTTTCAACGTTCAAAATATTTCAGTGAGATTTGCACACCTAATTCGAAATTCCAATGAGAACAAGCCAAGAGCTGACAAGTGCTCCTCATTATTAACACTTTAAAAAATATTTTTAAGTTTAACAAAGCCCTTTTACACAAGGTATACTAATGAAAACATAAATCCAATAGTTTCATGTATATATCACATATCAATTGTAAATTCTTTGGCTTTGTTTATTTTAGCAATTGACCCTTTAGCTTAATTTATTAGTCAAGATTCCAAGATTAAAGAAATTAAGGTGAACCAGGAAGAATATAAATTTGTTTGCTGACGATGTTTTGGTTTATTTAACGGATCCTATATATATTTTTTTGTCCCAATTACAGGTTCGATTGAGAGAATATGGGAAAGTTTCTGGATATAAAGTTAACTGGGGAAAAATAGCAAGATTATGCCCTTAGCTGTGGGTGATTATACAGATTGTAAAATGGTGACTAAATGTAGGTGGCCAGATGTAGGTATTAAATATCTAGGTATTAGAATTTATAATGATTTGAAAAGAAGTGGAATAAATTGCCTATTTAGTTGGCAGAGTAAATTGTGTTTAAAATGAATGTTTTTCTAAATTCAGTCAATCCAATTCCTTCAAAAATTAAGGATTTAAATATGGCAGTTAATTTTTTAATGGAAAGACAAAATGTCATGGGTTTCTTTGGAAAAATTGAACTTGTAAACACCCTAATTCATACTTCCGTCTTCCATATAACCACTTACAGCACAGAACAAGCCAGTTTGGCCCTACTAGTCCATGCTGTAACAAATCCCCACCCTCCTAGTCCGACTGACCAGCACCCGGCCCATACCCCTCCAGTCCTCTCCTATCCATGTAACTATCCAGTCTTTCCTTAAATGTAACCAATGATCCCGCCTTGACCACGTCTGTCGGAAGCTCATTCCACATCCCTACCACCCTTTGCGTAAAGAAATTTCCCCTCATGTTCCCCTAATAATTTTCCCCCTTCAATCTTAAACCATGCCCTCTAGTTTGAATCTCCCCCACTCTTAATTGAAAAAAGCCTATCCACGTTTACTCTTCTGTCCCTTTTAAAATCTTAAACACCTCTATCAAGTCCCCTCTCAATCTTCTATGCTCCAGAGAAAAAAAGCCCCAGTCTGCACAACCTTTCCCTGAAACTCAAACCTTGAAATCCTGTCAACATTCTCGTGAACCTTCTCTGCACTCTCTCTATTATGTTTATATCTTTCCTATAATTTAGTGACCAAAACTGTACACAATACTCCAAATTTGGCCTCACCAATGCCTTGTACAATTTCATCATAACCTCCCTATTCTTGAATTCAATACTCTGATTTATGAAGGCCAACATTCCAAATGCCTTCTTCACCACACCATCTACCTGAGTATCAGCCTTGAGGGTACTATTTACCACAGCTCCTAAATCCCTTTGTTGCTCTGCACATCTCAATAACCTACCATTTAATGCATATGACCTATTTAGATTTTGCCTTTCCAAAATGTAACACCTCACACTTATCTGTATTAAATTCCATCAGCCATTTCTCAGCCCACACCTCCAGCCTTCCTAAATCACCTTTTAATCTACGGTAATCTTCCTCACTGTCCACAACACCACCAATCTTTGTATCATCCGCAAACTTGCTTATCCAATTCTCCACCCCTACTTCCAGATCGTTAATATATATATATAACATTTCCTCTTTAAGAGGAAAAAGCAGCTCAAGTGAAGTTTACAAATGTATTTATTGTTTATTTTAGATAATATTCCATCTTGGGATTTAATAAAATTTAACATGATGGGGAACATGAATCCCTAGGATTTTGATAAATGGAATCTAAATTGGTACTTAGAAGTAGGGAATCATTTATTTTGAAATATTTGAGTTGTGGAATAATATTAATTATGAAATTGGTATGAAAGGTTTAATATTTAGGAAAATGCCTCTGTCAAAATAGACATTTCTTTTTCAATGGATAACCAATTTTTGAGGATTGGTGATGGAAGATTGTTTTGCGAATGGGAAATTTATAACATTTGAACAAATGAGAGAAAAATTCGATTAACCTAATTATTTTGTTATCAAGTTGAAGCTTTTTTCCTGGCAAAATAGGTCCTACTTTGATGTTACCTAATCAAAGTGAATTAGAATTACTGGTTTATAATACTACTGCAAATAACTTTATTTCAATAATGTTCAATTTACTTCAAACTAAAACCCTAAAAATTGGGGTGCATAAATCAAGCTTACGATGGGAAGTAGATTTACAGACATAAATTAATGAAAAGGACTAGATGGAGTTATCTAAGAGTAATGAGACTAAAATTATAAATGTAAGATGTACGTTAGTCCAATAATTTTTTACATCAATTATAATTTGACTCCACAAAAAATAAATAGATTAAATCCTTCTATATTAGAAATGTTTTGGGTGTAGATCTGAGATTGGAACTTCTTTGCATTCAACTTGGCAATGTCCTAAAATTAGATAATTTTTGTTCAGGGTAGGTAATTTTTTGGGGGTCAAATTTCCACAGGACCTGATGTTATTTTTATTGAATAATATTAAGTCTATAAGGAGAAAGTTAAAATTAAATATTTATCAATTTGAATTTGTTAATTGCTTTAGCAATTTCCAGGAAATGTATAGCAATATCATGGAAGTCTGAAATAGATGTCGGTATGGAAAGATGGCATGCAGAACTTCTTAGTTGTATACCATTAGAGAAAATTACAATATGCGAGATAAATATCATGTTTTCTGGAAAATATGGAGCCCATATTTACAACATTTTGGTTTGCTTGTTGGAAGACCTTACTTCTTGGTAACCTCCAGTAGATTTTGTATAGTGTAAATGTTTTATTTTCTTGGCATTCTCTGGTTTTCTTTTTCCTTTTTCAAGAGATGGGAAGGGAGATTGGATGGTGGGGTGAGATTATATATACCATATGTATAATTTTTCAAAATAATTATGGAATTGAATGTAATGTAACCATTACAGTGGTTTAAATTTTATAAATAAAATTAAAAACATACTGTAAATGAGGATAAGCATGATTATTACATAACTTATTTGTTCAGGACATTAATTATTAGAATTATAGAATTTAAATAATTAAATCATAACTTGTCCAAAATAATATTGAAAACAAAAATTGTACAAAGAATACACATAATTTATAATTACACAATCTTATAATTGTATAAGATGTTTCATACTTCTCTGATGTGATCATGTTCTAATTATGGATCGTGATAACCCTTTCATTCCCAGATTTAACCTTGTGAACATCCTCTGAACCCTCTCCAACATTGGCACAAAATGAGGATCACAAACTGCTCACTGTACTCCAAACCCTCAACATCACATCCCTGCTCTTGTATTCTATTCCTCTTGAAATGAATGACCGTGTTGTGTTTTCCTTCTTCACCACTGACTCAACATGCAAGTTTATCTTCAGTTATCCTGCATGGGGTCTCCCAGGTGTTTTGCATCTAGATATTTTCTATTACTCCCCATTTAGAAAATGGTCTGCCCCTTTATCTTTTCTATTAAAATACATAACATTGTATTTCTTCTATTTCACCTCTGCCTCACCACCACCACCACATTTTCATGAATAATGAGGACAGATTATTTGGTTTAATTGATATTTGTTTTATTTTCAGGCAAGATAAAAACCCCCAAATCTGCTAAGCGTTCCTTGGTACAGGGGACACCATCAAAAGTAGGGGGTGATCGTTATATTCCGACCCGTAATGCAGTACAAATGGATGTAGCACATTTCTTGATTGCCAAAAATAACGATCAAGAAAATGAGTCACCAACCAAGAAGGTGAGCACAAAAGATTCTAGCAGAAATTCATTTGCAGAAGAATTTGGTTAATTTCTATGTTTTGGGTGATAGTCAAATCTGTTCCTAAATACAATGGATAATTGTAGGATTTAGTACTTGTTTAAACTATGGCTGCTTTGTTTAGAGACAGCTGGCCCCTCATTTAAGATTGTGAGGAGATGCTACGCACTTTGGTGTATTTTCATTTTTGTCCTGTATTTCTTTACACAAGTAAATTGCTAAACCAAAGCATTGGATTAGCACAGATTTCCTAAATGGGTTTGAAATGGGAGGACTTGGTGAATAGGCCTCATTCTATGCATCTAAATCTCAATGGTTGTATACAATGCTTAAAGTACATTCACATGCGTAAGATCTGTAAATGTACACAAATGCTAACACTTTACTGAATACCTACCTAACAGCTGGAGAAAATGTGGGGAAAATTTTTTAAGTAAAATTAAGTTACACAAGCAAGTCTGCAGATGTTGGGGTCAAGGGCAATATACAAATATGTTGGAAAAATTTGGCATACCATGCAGCATCCATGAAAAGCAAAAGGTTATATCAGTAGTTACAAAGATCAAAATCTGGAAGAACCACATGCGGAAGTGAGTTTCAGTCTCAACTGTTTATTTGAATGCTCGTGTGCTGCTCTTTCAGGGCAAGCTCGTGTGATGTCATGACGCAGCCGAAAGGGTGGGCCCAATGGCAGAGGCCACGAGGAATCCCTGAACCTGACGGCGCTATCTTAATATGGCTGCTCTGCTGCCGCAGCTGTCATATAGAGCCGGTTCACCTGCTTTGCGATGTGCGCCGCCATACAACCCCCCCCACCCCCGAACTGGCTTCAGTGTCCTGATGCCTTGGGCGGATGCCTCCATCTCTTTGGCTGCGTGGTCGTGACCGGTTGGCTGAGGTCCAAGTGGGCTGCTTTCAGTCTGTCCGCCATGAACAACTCCACTGTGCCCCCAATGTCTAGAGTGAAAGTCTTGTCCGAATGGCGTAGTACCTTGTACGGGCCTTTGTAGTGCCATTGAGGAGGGGCTGGGTGTGGGTTGTGCCAAACAAACAGTCGGCTGTGGCTAAGTCTGTGGGGATGTATGCCAACCAATTGCCGCTGAGGGAGGGTGGTTGCAAATGTGGCCAGCTATTCCTGAAAGTCCTATAAAGGTGCTCTTTCTGGAGCTCATGTCCAGAATCGGGCGTGTGGGTGGGGAAGAACTCACCGGGTAGGGATGTGTGCGCCGTGGATCAGTTCCATGGAGGATGCCTGCAGGTCCTCCTTGGGTGCTGTTCTGATGCCCAGCAGGACCCAGGGGAGCTCATCCACCTAGTTGGTGCCATCAAACCAAGCCATGAAGGCCACTTTGAAGTTGGCCTAAGGATGGTAGGCGGTGGTGTGATGCAGCTTGATGCCCAGCAGGTTTGCTAATTGTGACCAGAGTGTGGATGTGAACTATGTACCTGTCGCTGGTCATCTGTGCTGGTGCTCCAAACCTCTAGGTCCAATTGGTTAGAAGGCCCCTGGCACAGGAGTCAGTCAAGGTGCCCTTGAGGTGAATGGCTTCTGGCCACCGTGTTGTGCAGTTGACCACAGGGTAAGCAATATTTCAGGCCTGGGCCCTTCATCAGGTACAAGTTTTAAAAACAAAACAAAAAACAAACCAGGCAGGTGTCTGAATAAAAGTTGGGGGGGGTGGAGGAGGGAGGAAGGGCAGGGTTTGGAGCACAGGCTAACAGGTAAGAGGCCCTAAGTGGATACAGGTGGAGGATTGAAGTGGAAAAAGCTGAGAAATGGAGGGCAGAGGGCTACGAAGGGTAACTCTGATAGATAAAGGAAGGAAATAGTGTGAGGAGCTGGCAAATAAAGAAAGAGGGATCTGGGGAGAAGTTCCAGAAAATTGGAGGTCTATTATTAACATCTGGCTGCAGACTACCAAGGTGTATATCAGGTGTTGTTCCTCCAATTTGTGGATGGTTTCAGTTTGTCAGTACATAAGGTCATGGACAGATATGTTGGTGTGGCAAATGGTGTGAGGAATTGAAATTGTTGGCTGGTAAGGGCAAAAGATGAGTGAACTTGTGTCATCAAAAACTGGTATGCTAAATATGCAGAACTGCATCAGTTCTTGCAATAAATTACAATATTTCTCTTTAGGAGCACCAGAAGTCCTGGTCTTTAAACTTGAATGGTTATGACATTGAGCAGACAAAAATTCTGCGACTGAGTGGGAAACCGCTTTGTGCACCAGAAGGTATTTTAAATTGATTTTTTTTTTAAACAAAGGTTAATTAATGTGGACTACATTTGTTTGATAAAGTTTATCTGGTAGTACTTTTGAACCGGACCCTCAAAATTAATACTATAGTCTTGGAATGAGGGCTACATGGGTATTTATTTGTTTGATTATATACTTGTTTTTCTCGATACTGTATCTATTTCTCAGAATTTTTTTGTGAAATTGTCAGGAATTGGTTAAATTTTCTAAATTCTTTTATTTAGCTTTGAAGGAATGCAGAGGGGGAACATAAAAATTATCTTTCCAAACATTAAGTTCCTTCCAAATTTTGGCATTCATATACTGTGAACTTCCAGCATTTCTTAAATTTTGCATTGTAATAAGTCAAATTTCTTTCCAGCTGAGGTGAGTAAATGCTAGTTATTTGGAAGAGGTCTGAACTCTTTAAAAAAACACATGCGTTGGATGAATGGGAGAAATGGATTTGTAGCATCTATCTCTACTCAAGGTAGCCAGGATTCAACTGGTTCTTGTTGATGTGTATTTCTAGAAGAGTTTTGTCATGAATATTGATGCAACTTTTTTAAAAAGTCAGGTCAGAGGTGCTAGGGTAATGCCTTAATTTTTGCCACGTAGTGTTTTCCTATTTCTGGTTCAACTCTTCTGTCAAATCACTTGTTCCCTTTGTCTTAACTATTTCACCAAACTTTCCACTGTTCCTGAAATCTTCTGTCTGTTTTAAACGTAAAAGTTCCATTATTGTCAGAATACTACATTTAGAATATAACAAACCTAAAATTCTTTAACTTTGTCTACCGTAAGGAAGACAGAATCGCCACTTTGTCCAGCACCTCTCACAGAAATGAGGTCCCAGCGAGGACCGATCTCGACAAGACCAGTTCTCTAACCATTGAGCTACCAGAGCCTCTATTTGCTGACACAAAAATGCTTAGAGAAGCTAAGTAAATTTGATTTGTAGTCATTCGTGTTGAATGGAAAGTTTAGTGAGTATTCTGTTTTCCTTCTGATTTGACTGTAGCTACACTGAGAATATTTTTTGGCCAATAGTTTTTGTTCGTAATCCGCAAGAATTTAAAAATCAATGTGAAAAGAAATTCAAGATGATGACCCAGCATGTTCAAAATGGAGGTCATGTTTGGCTAAGAATCTCAAAGATCATTTCAGGCTTTGCCTTGCTGCTCTTGCAGTTTAATATTTTTTTAATGGTGGCATAGTTGATGCACAGCTTATTTGTAAATAGAAAAAGGGGTGGGTGTGGGAGAGCGGTGAAAATGCTACTAGGGCTGACTTCCCCAAGACTATCCTATAAAACAAAATAGAGGATGAAATTATTGCAATTAGATGATTCTACCTAAAAAAAAAAACTGCTGGTCATTCCTTGAAACCTTCTGAGATTTTGTCAGTTGGAGTTCCATCCTTTGGATCCTCCAATCAAGCACATCCTGTGGCTTTAGATTCTATTTCTTCTCCAGGTTACCAGAATAATCTTAAAGTTCTGTACAGTCAGTCAACAACACCAGGTTCAACTAAGAAGCCCAGCCGATATATTCCCACCATGCCAGAGAGAATTCTGGATGCTCCAGAGATCAGAAACGATTACTGTAAGTTGTGATGTTTAAATACTACTTTTAGCTCAAAACCTAAGAAATAGCTGGCGTGATCATGCCGGGAATATTTTTAATGTGGAATTGAATCATGAAGTAACATAGCCATTTGGCCACTTGTATGTAGTTTTCTGGATTTAAGAACATAATAGGAGCCAGAATAGGTCATTCAGTCTGTCAAGTCTGCTCTATCATTCAATGAGATCATGGCTGATCTGATGATCATCTCCACTGACCTGTCTTTCCCCCCCATATTCCCTACTATACAAAAATCTATCCTATTATTGTCTTAAATGTTTAGAGGTAGCATCCACTGCTTCCATGGGCAGAGAATTCCATGGATTCATCACCCTCCTAATCTCTGTCCTAAATCTACTACCCTGAATCTTGAGGCTGTGCCCCCTAGTTCTTGCGTCACCAGCCAGTGGGGAAAAAAGTTACCTACTTCTGTTGTATCTATCCCTTTGATAATTTTGTATGTTTCTATAAGATCCCCTCATTTTTTTAATCCCATTTCTTTAGATCTGAATTTGATTGACTGGAGTTCACTGAACTATTTGGCTGTGGGGCTTGGAAATAATGTATATCTCTGGCATGCTGAGTCTGGTGATATTCTGCCACTTGTGCAGCTGGAGGGTCAGGAGGATTACATTGCTTCTGTTTCCTGGATAAAAGAAGGCAACTATTTAGCAGTTGGAACAAGGAATGGAGAGGTACAGGTAAGAACAGATGTTACGAGCCCAGAGGACCCCAAAACCCAGCAGCAATAGACATTCACCAAGACAAATGGTTACTTAAACAAAAGTTGCTTTTAATTATCTTTAAACATGAAAACAGGACCAAACATTAACTAATGTTACGAGCCCAAAGGACCCCAAAACCCAGCAGCAATAGACATTAACCAAGATAAGTTTGATATTTTACTATTGATTTTTTTTGTTAGTATCTTTATTTGTTATGTTTTATCTTTTTTTTGTGTAAGGGTTTTTCTTTAATATAATTATTGTTCATTTTATTAACTCTTCACTCTTTCGCTCTTTATTTTGGGGGGGGTTAGACTAACTTTAAGCTAGGTCATTAATGTTGTGTACTAATTTGGGGGGGTTTAGTTTATTTAGTCTGTTGATGTAGTATTGTAATTTTTATTATCTTATGTTTAATCTTTTTACTGTAACTTTCTATTTTATTCATGTTATAAAATCTTAAAGTTTAAAAAAAAAGACATTCACCAAGACAAATGGTTACTTAAACAAAAGTTGCTTTTAATTATCTTTAAACATGAAAACAGGACCAAACATTAACTAATGTTACAAGCCCAGAGGACCCCAAAACCCAGCAGCAACAGATATTCACCAAGACAAATGGTTACTTAAACAAAAGTTGCTTTTCATTATCTTTAAACATGAAAGCAGAATCACACCAACTTATCCCTGTTGACTTAACTAACCTAACTAAACCCCCTTCTAATTCTAAGCGCTTATGTATGTAATGGTGTATGCAAGTTCAGAAAAGTTCTTTAGTTCACAATCAATCTCACTTCTCATTCCTCAAAGTTCACTGGTTGCAGGCAGTTCTTGTACTATAATATTTCACATTTATGAAGTTCACCAGGCTTTGGTACTTGAAAGATAAATGGTTACTGCTCAGGAAGGTTCTTAACAGTTTTCAGAGAGAGATTTGTTGTTCGCTGGACAACCACAACTGATTCCTTTTAATCAGCTACTTCATTGCCTTGCCGAAGAAACTTGCCCATCAGGGTTTTCCAGATGATAATCCCTTTCTTCCAGGTCACCACAGAGTTCCTTTTGGTTTCTTTTATTTCAAGTGAAGCATTAGGCAGTCAGTCCTCTCCTCTTGTTCATACCACAAGGGCTTTGACTAGGCACTCACAACCAGGCTTCCAAATGGGGTTTTTCTACAAACTTGCTAGCTTGTCCTGTTCCAGTCCCAGTTGTTTCTGCTGACTGTCACACTGTAGAACTGATCGTTCTCTTGCGTGAAAAGCCCGTTTGACTCCCTCTCTGCTTGCAAAAGAACACATGACCCTCTTAGAACAGCAAGCAGCACTCCCAGACAGCTTGTGGCTCTGAACCATTCTTTCATCTGTTATTTTTCAAAACAACAATCCATGAATGAAGTCTCTTGGGCACTCTCCAAAGCTTTTGCAAAGGCACTTGGAGCTGGCCTTCTGGCTTGAGCAGAGCTCCAGTATTTAAAATGAGACCTGTTTGTATGTGACCACACTAAAAAAAAAACCTGGTGCAGTTTATCTCCCAAAAACATATCTATAATTTGTCACAACAGCATGCAGATTTTCTGAATTAACTTTGTATGTCGTTGACCAGGAAGTGCAATCTATCTACAAAATAATAACAACCAGTTCAAACATTGTTATACTCATTATATTCTTTCCCTTGTGCTTCTGAGACTTGACTCCCTTAAGTGAACACTTTGAGCCTTTGGAAAGATGCTGCCAACACTGGCCTTTGAAAAGACTTCTTAAAGGATGAGCAAGAAAACCTCCATTATTGACGTCCAAGTTGCACTCTTGTCAACTCTTTCCGTTAACATAGAAACATAGAAGATAGGAGCAGGAGTAGGTCATTCGACCCTTTGAGCCTGCTCTGCCATTCATTGAGATCATGGCTGATCTTAAAGTTCAGTATCCCGTCCCCGCCTTCTCTCCGTAACCTTTAATACCCTTATACTGAAGTAATATATCTAATTCCCTCTTAAATATATTTAATGAATTTGCCTCTACTGCCCTCTGTGGCAATGAATTCCACAGATTCACCACCCTCTGGGTAAAGAAATTCCTCCTCATCTCGGTCCTAAATGGTTTGCCTATTATCCTCAAACCATGGCCCCGGGTTCTGGATTTTCCCATCACTGGAAACATCCCATCTGCATCCATTCTGTCCATTTCTGCCAGAATTTTATGTCTCTGAGATCCGCTCTCAATCTTCTAAACTCCAGCGAGTACAATCCCAATTTGCGCAATCTTTCCTCCTAAGTCATTCCTGCCATTCCAGGTATCAGCCTGGTGAATCGCCTCTGCACTCCCTCCATTGCAAGAACATCCTTCCTTAGATAAGGTGACCAAAACTGCACACAATACTCCAGGTGGGGTCTCATCAAGGCCCTGTACAGCTACAGTAAGTTATCCTTGTTCCTATACTCAAACCCTCTTGATATGAAGGCCAACATACCAGATGCCTTTTTAACCGCCTGCTGTACCTGCATGCTCGCCTTCAGAGACTGGTGTACAAGTACCCCTAGGTCTCTCTGCACTTCACCATCTCTTAATCTATTGCCATTCAAATAGGAATCTGCCCTCCGGTTTGTATTACCAAAGTGGATAACCTCACATTTATCCACATTGTAGTGCATTTGCCATGTATCTGCCCAGTCCTTCAATTTATCCAAATCACACTGGAGCTTCCTGACCCCCTCTTCCGTGCACACAACCCCTCCTAGCTTAGTGTCATCTGCAAATTTAGAGATATTACATCCAGTCCCCTCATCCAGATCATTAATGTAAATTGTGAACAGCTGGGGTCCCAGTACAGATCCCTGTGGTACCCCACTGGTCACCGCCTGCCACTCAAAAAACGAGCCATTTATCCCAACTCTGTCTTCTACCTGCCAGCCAGTTCTCAATCCACATCAATACTTTGCCCCCAATCCCATGAGCCTTGATTTTGGAAGCCAGTCGTTTATGCGGGACCTTATCGAAGGCCTTTTGGAAGTCCAGGTACACCACATCCACTGGCTCTCCCCCATCTATTTTACCTGTCACCATTTCAAAGAATTCCAATAGATTTGTCAAGCACGATTTACCTTTTGTAAATCCATGTTGACTCCGTCCGATCCCTTCTCTGCTAATCATATGCTCCGCTATTACTTCCTTGATAATGGATTCCATCATTTTGCCCACTACTGATGTAAGGCTCACTGGCCTATAATTCCCCGCTTTTTCTCTACCCCCTTTTTAAATAGTGGGGTAACATTAGCTACCCTCCAATCCATGGGTACTGATCCTGAGTCTATCGAGTTGAGCAGGCTTGCACAAAATGTGCGGCATTCAGAGCTCTCTGGGAAGAAATTTAACGGCAAAAGAGTGAGAGACAGGTTCAAAGCTGTTGCAGGGAGAGATGGTTTTGGTGTAACATCCTCAATAGCTTCTTAAAAATCCTTGGCCCATGACTGCTCAGTAGAAAGGAACAATGTGGAGTCTGTTATTAAAATCACATCACTACACTAACTTCGTTATGCATCTCTTCCACCCTTTGTAGAAGGTCAGTCACCTTCAATCAAAAGTGAGAGTCCAAGTCATCCTTGCACCCGAAGTATTGCCTAAAAAGCTTAGTTTCTGATGCACAGGTGTTAATAGATTCTAATTTCCTAGTTTTGGTCTGCCATTTAAAAAGTGATTGTGATTGCATTAAAGCACACACTGGAAACTAATAGTCACTGCATTTATGTCAGTGACTTAGCCAAAGCATTGCATAATATTTAACTCTCCTCATACTCTATACTATGTTGTGGTGGTGTCAAAGTGCATATGGCCTTGTAATTGGAAAATGCATCTGGTTCACATTCCTTCATTTTTGGACTTCAATAGAATCATTATAAATATTTGTTTTAAGGTTTGGGATGTGGAACGTCAGAAGCGTCTGAGAAATATGGTGAGTCACACTGCACGAGTTGGGGCACTCAGCTGGAGCAGTTACATTCTCTCCAGGTAATGAATTATATTCATTAGGATGTCCTAAAATGTTTGTCATTTTTTGAGCGTAATGGAATAAACATCAAATAACTGATGAAATTTTTGACTTCTTTGCATCCTTTTCCTTTACTCTAGTGGCTGTCGAGTGGGTCAAATACATCATCATGATGTTCGCATTGCACGACACCATGTTGCCACCCTGAATGGACATTCACAAGAAGTCTGTGGCTTGAAGTGGTCACCTGATGGCAGGTATCTCGCTAGTGGTGGCAATGACAATGTTCTGAACATCTGGCCGAGCCTTACTGGAAATGATGCAGAGCTCCAACCATTACATACATTCACACAGCACCAGGGTGCTGTTAAGGTTGGTGACTATTTTCCCAGATTACAACTTGGTCTGAATTTGTAGTTTTCTTTAGAAGATTGAATGCTAATATAATTGAGAATGTAACAATGAATTAGTATATAGCTGGTATCAAAGCTACAGGCATTGATATAAAATTTTGTGATCTTGGGTGCCTGCTATGACTAGTTTTGAACTTAAATTGTGAAATTGGGCAGAGTTGTCTAACTTGGTTTTAAAAGGACAACAGTATTCCTGTTCCTAGGTGCTTAATTTGACCACAATTGCAAAATGAAGTACACTCTTGCAGTTATAATGAGGGATAGTAGGAGATAAAGTAAGAAAGGGACACACTATTTGAGGAACCAGAAGGATTCAGCAGGTAGGCAGAGGTTTTAGATATATTTTGTTCCTCTAGTCATAAACAGTGGGAATGGCAGCTAAGGCAGGGGAATGCTCTTATTGCAGAATGTGGGTCATCGGGGAAGCCAGCAGTATTCCTGATGACTTCATCTGTGAGAAGTGCATTTGGTTGCAACTCTCGACAAGCTGAGTTAAGGAATTAGAGCTGGAGTTGCATGAACCATGGATCATTTGGGAGGTAAGGGGGGGGGGCGGAGATAGACAGGAGTTATGGGGCACTATCATACTTAGGAGGCAAGAGGATGGAGGGTGAAAGTCAGGAGAGGGAAAGGGAACAAGCAGGCAATGCAGGTCACCCCTGTGGCGGTTCCCCTCAATATAACTCAATATAACTATACCATTTTGGATGCTGTTGGGGGACTACCTGCCAGGCACAAGCCACAGTGATCAGGTCTCTGGCATGGAGTCTAGTCCTGTGGAAAAGAAAAGAGCTGTAGTGGTTAGGGGGTTCCATAGTTAGAGGGACAAATAAGAAGTTCTGTGGAAAACAGAGTATCCTGGATGGTACATTGCCTCCCTGGTTCCAGGATTCAAGGTATTCTCAGGAGGGAGGGAGCACAGCCAGATGTCATGGTCCATATAGAGACCAATGACATGGGTAGGAAAGGTGAGGAGGTCTTGCAAGGGGAGTTGGGCGTGAGATTGAAGGACAAGACCTTCAGGGTTGTGATCTCAGAATTGCTGCAAGTGAGGTTAGAAATAGGAGGATAAAGCAGCTTAACACATGGCTAAAGACATGGTGCTGGAAGGAGGGCTTCAGGGTTCTGTATCATGAGATCTCTTGCAGTGAAAGTGGCACAAGATGGTTTGCATCTGAACTGGAGGGTGGTGGGGGAGGAGAGAAAAAGGCTAATAACCTTGTGGGAAGGTTTGTTAGTACTGCTCCGATGGGTTTAAATTAGAGTTGAAGGTGATGGGAATCAGTGCCGGAGCAGAGGAGGGAAAAGATGTGAAAATTGCACAAAGTCAACAGGTTGTTTGTGGTAGAAATTTTCTAAAGTGCATCTACAGTATTTCAAACCAAGGAGTATTGTAGAAAAACAGATGATCTTACAGCATGGATTGGCACGTGGAATTATGAAATTGTGGCTATTAGAGAAACGGTTGCAGGAGGGGCAGGATTTTTCTGGGCTTCTGTTGCTTTTGATGTGATAGAAGGAGGGTGGGGGGGTTTAAAGGTGGAGGAATGGCATTGCTGGTCAGAGAAAATATCACAGCTGTGCTCAGGCAGAACAGACCAGCTGGTCGTCTACTGAGGCTACATGGGTGGAGATGAGGAATGGGGGAAAATATGACGACACTCCTGGGGTTGTATTATAGCTGCCCAATAGTCAATGAAAATTGGAGGACCAAATTGGCAGAGATGGCAGATAGCTGCAGGAAAACAAGGTTGTGATAGATTTTAATTTTCAACATATGGAATTTCCATAAGGGTTGGATGGCTTGGAGTTTGTCCAATGTATTTAGGAAAGTTTTCTAATCAGAATAGAGATGTCAACTAGAAAGAATGCAATATTGAATCTCCTTTTAGGGAATGAGACAGGACAGGTGAGAGGTATGTGTCGGGAACATTTTGGGTCCAATAATCATAATGCCATTAATTTCAAGTTAATTATGGAGAAGGGTAGGTCTGGACCTTGGCTTCAGATTCTAATTTGGAGAAAAGCTAATTTTGAGGAAATGAGAAAAGATCTAGAATGCATGCATTAAGGTAAGTTGTTTTCGGGCAATGTGTGAGGTAAGTGGACCTTTAAAGGTAAAATTTTGTTCCTGTCAGGATTACAGGCAAGGTTAGCAAGCATAGGGAACATTGTTTTGAAGGCATATTGGGATCTGGTTTGGAAGAAGAGAGAGGTGTTTAGCAGGGGTAGGCAACATGAAGCAAATGAGTTACTTGAGGGGTATTTTTTCTTTGGCTTGGCTTCGCGGACGAAGATTTATGGAGGGGGTAAAAAGTCCACGTCAGCTGCAGGCTCGTTTGTGGCTGACAAGTCCGATGCGGGACAGGCAGACACGATTGCAGCGGTTGCAAGGGGAAAATTGGTTGGTTGGGGTTGGGTGTTGGGTTTTTCCTCCTTTGCCTTTTGTCAGTGAGGTGGGCTCTGCGGTCTTCTTCAAAGGAGGTTGCTGCCCGCCAAACTGTGAGGCGCCAAGATGCACGGTTTGAGGCGTTATCAGCCCAGTGGCGGTGGTCAATGTGGCAGGCACCAAGAGATTTCTTTAGGCAGTCCTTGTACCTTTTCTTTGGTGCACCTCTGTCACGGTGGCCAGTGGAGAGCTCGCCATATAACACGATCTTGGGAAGGCGATGGTCCTCCATTCTGGAGACGTGACCCATCCAGCGCAGCTGGATCTTCAGCAGCGTGGACTCGATGCTGTCGACCTCTGCCATCTCGAGTACTTCGACGTTAGGGATGTAAGCGCTCCAATGGATGTTGAGGATGGAGCGGAGACAATGCTGGTGGAAGCGTTCTAGGAGCCGTAGGTGGTGCCGGTAGAGGACCCATGATTCGGAGCCGAACAGGAGTGTGGGTATGACAACGGCTCTGTATACGCTTATCTTTGTGAGGTTTTTCAGTTGGTTGTTTTTCCAGACTCTTTTGTGTAGTCTTCCAAAGGCACTATTTGCCTTGGCGAGTCTGTTGTCTATCTCATTGTCGATCCTTGCATCTGATGAAATGGTGCAGCCGAGGTAGGTAAACTGGTTGACCGTTTTGAGTTTTGTGTGCCCGAAGGAGATGTGGGGGGGCTGGTAATCATGGTGGGGAGCTGGCTGATGGAGGACCTCAGTTTTCTTCAGGCTGACTTCCAGGCCAAACATTTTGGCAGTTTCCGCAAAGCAGGAGGGGTATAAAAATACAATAAAAACCTCAAAACAAAAATCAGGAAGGCAGAAGTCTAGGTTGCTTTGGCAGACAATGTGAATTAAAACATTAAAATAAAAGGATAGTCAGGGACAAAATTGTGCCTTTGAAGATCAGAGTGATTGCCTTTGTATGGAGCCAAAAGAGATGGGGGAGGTTTTAAATGGCTTTATCATCAGTATTCACTCAGGAAACGGACAGTATGGGAATTGAGGAAAACAAGCAATGAGACCTTGGAACCAATACACATTAAAGAGGAGGTGCTTGCTGTCTTTAAAGCAAATAAGGATGGATAAATCCCCAGGGCCTGACATGACATTCCCTCTGTCCTTAAGGGAGGACGGAGTAGAAATTTCAGGGATTTTGGCAGAAATATTTAACATGTCCTAAGATGCGGGTGTGGTGCCAGAAGATAAGAGGGTAGCTCATGTTGTCCTGTAGTTTAAAATGGCTCCAAAAGTAACCTTGGAAATTAGATGCCGGCGAGCCTGATGTCAGTAGTCAGTAAATTAATGGAAGGTGGTAAGAGATTGGATATACAATTATTTGTATAGCCAGAACCTGATTAGCAATAGCGAATATGGCTTTGTGCCTCGTAGGTAGTGTTTAACCAATCTTGAGTTTTTTGAGGTTACCAGGAATGTTGATGAAGGGAAGGCTAGATGTTGTCTACATGGACTTTAGTAAGGCCTTTGACAAGGTCCCACATGGGAGGTTAGTTAGGAAGGTTCAGAGGCTAGGCATTCATAGTGAAGTAGGGATGGGAGAAATATGTAGTGATGTATGATTGCTTCTCTGGCTGGAGGCTTGTGATGTGCCTCAGGGATTGGTGCTGGGACTTGTTTATCATCCAGATCATTGATATTGATGTCAATCTGGTCAATTGGATCAGCATGTATGCAGATGACACTAATATCAGAAGTGTTGTGGACAGCAAAGGAGGGGAGATCTGGACCAGCTGGAAAAATTGGATGAAAAGTGGAAAATAGAATTTAATGCAGACAAGTGTGAGGTCTTGGACAAACCAAGAAAGGATGTATACAGTGAAAGGAGTGCAGTAGAACAGAGAGACCTAGGAATACAGATACATAATTCCCCAAAAGTGGCATTATAGGTGGATAAGGTTGTAAAGAGAGTTTTTGGCATATTGGCCTTCATAAATCAAAGTATTAAGTATAGGAGTTGGGATGTTATGGTGAAGTTGTACTAGACATTGGTGAGGCCAAATTTGGAGTATTATGTGCAGTTTTGGTCACTATAGGAAAGATGTCAATAAGATACAAAGAATGCAGAGAAGAATTACTTGGATCTTGTCTAGATTTCAGGAGCTGAGTTACAGGGAAAGATTAAACCGGTTAGGATTTTATTTCATGGAGCATTGAAGAATGGGGGGAGATTTGATAGAGGTATTTAAAATTGAGGGGGATAGACAGTAAATGTAGATGGGCTTTTTCCACCGAGGGTAGGTGAGATACAAACTGGAGGACATGGGTTGAGGGTGAAAGAGGAAGTTTAGGGGGAATATAAGAGGGAACCTCTTCACACAGAGAGTGGTGGGGAGTGTGGAACAAGTTGCCAGCTGAGGTGATGAATGCAGACTCAGTGGTACATAGATGGGAGAGGTATGGAGAGCTATAAACTGGGTGCAGGTTTGGCACAGACTAGAAGGGTCAAAGGGGCCTGCTTCAGAGCCGTAGTGTTCTATGGTTCTAACTAGCCTTCAATTTACAATGTTCTTCCTGAAGTTCAGTTGGGTCTTAAATGCCATGCATTTTCAAGATCCAATATTTTGCTTCCTCCCTTGTCATTTTCACTATATCATCCTTTCAACTGATGAATATTTTGTCTGATGCTGTTTTTGTTCCTCTGTTTTGGATCTTTAATCCTGAACTATAATCAAAATTATTTTGAAGTAAAAGTTTTGCTGCCTTCCATCTTTTTTTTAACATTGAAATTGAATGGAATTGTTTTAGATTCTTACACTAAAAATCTAGTCACCTGCTTTGATTTCTTCAAAACTGACCTCTTGGTTATCTGGCCTAATATCTCTTGAGTGGTTTTATCTAAAACGGTAAACTGTCTGTGAGCAGTTGCATGTATTTGCTTAACTTTTCTCCTAACAAAACAAATACGTACACACACAGCACCGGAATAGACCCTTTGGTCCTCTAAAAAACACAAAGATTCCACATGTTGGAATCTTGAGTGAACAAAGAGAAGCTAGAGGGACTTAGCAGGTCAGACATTGTCAATGAAGAGAATGTTTCAGGTCAGGGCCCCCAATCAATTATCCTGGCCTAAAACTTTCACCACTTCTCTCCAGGCATGCTGCCAGACCTTTCAAGCCTCTTCACCTTTGTTCATCCTTTGCCCACTGTCTGCACCAGCCATGATCCCAGTCAAAACTAGTTCTCTCTGGCAGTACAAGGTCCATCTCCTCCAATCCCTGTACGTGCATGTCTGTCTTGATGCGACTTGAATGTCGCCTTTGTATCTGCTTCTACCATTTTGTGCGTGTGAGTGTATAACTTTTAAACTTCACGCCACCCTTACTTTGTACCCATGGCCTACCCTATCAGTTCCTCTGGTAATTTTGTATAATTTCTGATTATTGGCTTCCAACACTAGAAAAAGCAATCCAAATTTATCCACACTCTTTAGTTATTTAGATATTTCTCAGTCCACTGTACGTGGCTGCTCTTCAGTTAAGCATGGGCACTCTTGGCATGGCTCTTGACTAATGCAATTCAGGAAACTGCTTGGAAATTTCATTTTTTTACCCAGAGAAGTGTGAATCTGTGGAATGCTCTGCCACAGAGGGTGGTAGAGGCGGATTCGCTGACTATGTTCAAAAGAGAGTTAGATAAGACTCTTGTGGGTAATGGAGTTAAGGGTTATGGGGATAAGGCTGGAAAGGGGTACTGATGGTAATGATCAGCCATGATCTAAAATGGCGGTGCTGGCCCGACGGGCCAAATGGCCTACTCCAGCTCCTATTGTCTATTGTCATCTTGACAAGATCTTGTGCAGCTAACTTAATTCATATTTAAACTGCTTCATGTTTCTATAGGCAGTTGCCTGGTGCCCTTGGCAAGCAAATATCCTTGCGAGTGGTGGTGGAACCAGTGACCGATTCATTCGCCTTTGGAATGCCAATTCTGGATCGTGTTTGAATGCTATGGATACTCGTTCACAGGTTAGTGCGCAGTTCAGTTGAATTAATGAAGGATCAACAATGGTGTTGGACTACAGAAAAAAAAACTTAGCAGTTGAAGAAAATGCTGACCTCTAAAGATGATGCTCTCATTCACTTCGACCCAAGCAAAGAAGTGACCCTGGTAGTCGATGTGTCACCAATGGATTTAGAGCAGGTATTGTCACCAGTCACAGAAAAACTACAACCTGCAGCTTAGGCTGCTTGCTCTTTAACACCTTAGAAATAGAATTGTGCACAACAGGAAAAGGAAGGACTGGCCATAATTCTTGGTGTCAAAAGATTTCATTAATACCTATATGGTAGAAAGTTCACCTTGGTGACAGACAAGCAGCTGAGTTTAACCTTGGGCCCGAAGAAAGGCATTCCGGTATTAGCGGGCGCAATAATTCAAAGATGGGCAATGCAGCATACGATTATGATTTAAAACCTAGTCCAGGGAAGGAAAACTGGCATGCGGCTGCTTTGTTGCGTCTACCTCTACCAGAGACAGAGCAAATGGAGAGCAGAGACCAACTGGACAGCAGAGACCACCGCCATTAATCAAGAGCAACTTCGACATTTGCCAATTACAGCAAAAAAAAAACTATCAGTAAAGGGGTCCGAAATGAGATGACCCTATCGAAGATCCTGAAGTTTAACTTCACGTTAAACGGATGGTCTGAAGCCTGAGGATTAGGTCTGAATTAAAACCTTAATATATGCGACGCAATAGCAACTGAATAGTGTTGTTTATTGCGGAGAATAAGAACAAACATTCTGAAGAAATGGCAAACAACCCTGCTAGCCAAACTCCACAACAATCATCCCGAGATGATCCTAATGAAGTCCCTAGTGTGCATGCATGTCGGGTGGCCGTCAATGGACATGGAACAGACCGTGAGAAGATGGCATGTTTGCCAAGAAATGCAGCATGAAGCACACCCCCCCCCCCCCCCCCCGCCCCCAGCTGGAGCTAACCCCTGGAAATGGCCTTCACACCCCGGCATGGGATTCTCATTGATTTTGCTGGTCCATTCATGGACAAAACCTTTCTGATTGTGGTAGATGGCCTATCTTCTTTGGCTTGGCTTCGCGGACGAAGATTTATGGAGGGGGTAAAAAGTCCACGTCAGCTGCAGGCTCGTTTGTGGCTGACAAGTCCGATGCGGGACAGGCAGACATGATTGCAGCGGTTGCAAGGGGAAAATTGGTTGGTTGGGGTTGGGTGTTGGGTTTTTCCTCCTTTGCCTTTTGTCAGTGAGGTGGGCTCTGCGGTCTTCTTCAAAGGAGGTTGCTGCCCGCCAAACTGTGAGGCGCCAAGATGCACGGTTTGAGGCGTTATCAGCCCAGTGGCGGTGGTCAATGTGGCAGGCACCAAGAGATTTCTTTAGGCAGTCCTTGTACCTTTTCTTTGGTGCACCTCTGTCACGGTGGCCAGTGGAGAGCTCGCCATATAACACGATCTTGGGAAGGCGATGGTCCTCCATTCTGGAGACGTGACCCATCCAGCGCAGCTGGATCTTCAGCAGCGTGGACTCGATGCTGTCGACCTCTGCCATCTCGAGTACTTCGACGTTAGGGATGAAAGCGCTCCAATGGATGTTGAGGATGGAGCGGAGACAACGCTGGTGGAAGCGTTCTAGGAGCCGTAGGTGGTGCCGGTAGAGGACCCATGATTCGGAGCCGAACAGGAGTGTGGGTATGACAACGGCTCTGTATACGCTTATCTTTGAGGTTTTTCAGTTGGTTGTTTTTCCAGACTCTTTTGTGTAGTCTTCCAAAGGCGCTATTTGCCTTGGCGAGTCTGTTGTCTATCTCATTGTCGATCCTTGCATCTGATGAAATGGTGCAGCCGAGATAGGTAAACTGGTTGACCGTTTTGAGTTTTGTGTGCCCGATGGAGATGTGGGGGGGGCTGGTAGTCATGGTGGGGAGCTGGCTGATGGAGGACCTCAGTTTTCTTCAGGCTGACTTCCAGGCCAAACATTTTGGCAGTTTCCGCAAAGCAGGACGTCAAGCGCTGAAGAGCTGGCTCTGAATGGGCAACTAAAGCGACATCATCTGCAAAGAGTAGTTCACGGACAAGTTTCTCTTGTGTCTTGGTGTGAGCTTGCAGGCGCCTCAGATTGAAGAGACTGCCATCCGTGCGGTACCGGATGTAAACAGCGTCTTCATTGTTGGGGTCTTTCATGGCTTGGTTCAGCATCATGCTGAAGAAGATTGAAAAGAGGGTTGGTGCGAGAACACAGCCTTGCTTCACGCCATTGTTAATGGAGAAGGGTTCAGAGAGCTCATTGCTGTATCTGACCCGACCTTGTTGGTTTTCGTGCAGTTGGATAATCATGTTGAGGAACTTTGGGGGACATCCGATGCGCTCTAGTATTTGCCAAAGCCCTTTCCTGCTCACGGTGTCGAAGGCTTTGGTGAGGTCAACAAAGGTGATGTAGAGTTGTTCTCTGCACTTTTCTTGTAGCTGTCTGAGGGCAAAGACCATGTCAGTGGTTCCTCTGTTTGCGCGAAAGCCGCACTGTGATTCTGGGAGAATATTCTCGGCGACACTAGGTATTATTCTATTTAGTAGAATCCTAGCGAAGATTTTGCCTGCAATGGAGAGCAACGTGATTCCCCTGTAGTTTGAGCAGTCTGATTTCTCGCCTTTGTTTTTGTACAGGGTGATGATGGTGGCATCACGAAGATCCTGAGGCAGTTTACCTTGGTCCCAACAAAGCTTGAAAAACTCATGCAGTTTGGCATGCAGAGTTTTTCCGCCAGCCTTCCAGACTTCTGGGGGGATTCCATCCATACCTGCTGCTTTGCCACTTTTCAGTTGTTCGATTGCCTTATATGTCTCATCCAGGGTGGGAACCTCATCCAGCTCTAGCCTTAGGGGCTGTTGAGGGAGCTGGAGCAGGGCGGAATCTTGGACTGAGCGGTTGGCACTGAAAAGAGATTGGAAGTGTTCTGACCATCGGTTGAGGATGGAGATCTTGTCGCTGAGGAGGACTTTGCCGTCTGAGCTGCGCAGCGGGCTTTGGACTTGGGGTGAGGGGCCGTACACAGCCTTTAGAGCCTCGTAGAAACCCCTGAAGTCGCCAATGTCCGCGCTGAGCTGTGTTCGTTTGGCGAGGCTAGTCCACCACTCATTTTGGATCTCCCGGAGTTTGTGCTGAAGATGGCTGCATGCGCGACGGAAGGCTTGATTCTTCTCTGGACAGGACGGCTTTGTAAGGTGAGCCTGGTGGGCAGCTCGCTTCTTTGCCAGCAGCTCCTGGATTTCCTGGCTGTTTTCGTCAAACCAGTCCTTGTTTTTCCTGGAGGAGAAGCCCAGTACCTCTTCAGTGGATTGCAGTATGGTAGTCTTCAACTGATCCCAGAGGGTTTCAGGGGACGGGTCTGTGAGGCGGGTTGCAACGTCGAGCTTTGCTTTGAGGTTTGCCTGGAAGTTTCCTCTCGCTTCGTCTGACTGCAGGTTTCCAACATTGAACCTCTTTCTGGGGGCTTTAATGTTCCTGGGCTTTGGCTTGAAGTGAAGGTTGAGCTTGCAGCGAACCAGCCGGTGGTCAGTGTGGCATTCCGCGCTAGACATGACCCTGGTGTGGAGCACATCTTGTTTGTCACTTTCTCGCACCAGGATGTAGTCCAGGAGGTGCCAGTGTTTGGATCGGGGATGCATCCAGGTGGTCTTAAGGCTGTCCCTCTGCTGAAAAAGGGTGTTTGTAATGACAAGTCGCTGTTCTGCGCAGAGCTCCAACAGGAGGCGCCCATTGTCGTTGCACTTGCCGACGCCATGCTTGCCCAGGATTCCTGGCCAGGTTTCTGAGTCTTTGCCGACACGAGCGTTGAAGTCGCCCAGGATGACAACCTTGTCGGCTGTAGGGGTACGTTGGATGAGGTTGCGCAGGTCGGTGTAGAACTTGTTCTTTTCTGCTGGTTCCGCCTGGAGGGTTGGAGCATAGACACTGATGAGGGTGATGTGACGCTTGTTTTGAAGTGGGAGTCGCATGGACATGATTCGGTCCGAGAGGCCTGTCGGAAGATGGCCTATAGTATCCCAAATATGGACAACAGCAGAAAAAAACACAATTGAGAGACTAAGTATTTTCACAATGTACGGTTTGCCAATAGAACTGGTCTCTGACAATGGATCTACAAAAAAACAATTTAAGGCACATAAGCACCCTATCATTCAAGTACCAGTGGAGAAGCGGAATGTATTGTATAGATTTTTTTAAAAATCCATGAAGGCCCGGAAGTCTTTGAACATAACATGCATCACAGGATTGCAAATTTTCTGTTATTACGCAGGAAAATCTGCACTCTACAACAAAACGCATGCTGGTAGAACTGTTGTTTAGATGCAACTTGAGAACCGTACTCTTTGTGGTACACCCAAACATGGGGCTTCTTATCCAGCAATCAGGATCTCTTGGTAAACTAACGAGTACTAGAAGCTGGAAAAGTTTTGGTGAGAGATTTAGAGAGAATAAAGAAACCTGGATAAGAGGTGTGCTATGGGGGGGGGGAAAGTTGAGCCCATATTCATATTCTGTACTGGTGGGAGAAATGATGTGGAAACGACACATTGACGAATTGAAAGCCATGAAATCCAGGGTCTGTTTCCGAGGTGCATGATCTCTGATGCACCAAATTGAGTGGGTTTATGCCAATAAGGAAAAGTTATCTGTTTCAGTGATGCCTGGTAAACTGGGTGCAGGTTTGGCACAGACGAGAAGGGTACACGGGAGAGTGATGAGCTGCCAGTGGATGTCCCAACAGTAACTAAACAATATCTAGGATCAGCCGACGAGGAAATTATACTTTCTCCTGGGAGCCCAAAAGTTTCCCCAGAAAGACTGAAGGATTGTTCTGAAATTCCTGTCTTTCATCGCCAAGGAGATCTAAATGCAAGAAACGTCTTCCATTGCATTTGAAGGACTATGTCCCATGATTGAGAAGTACTGTGCTTAGTAGTTTTCTTGTCTCTGTTTTGTATTTTTTGCGTACACATAGGATACATCACATCTAGTGCGAGTGTGTTCTATAGTGGGAGGAATAGACAACAGAACAGAGTTGCAGATACAGGTATGTCGTCCCATGAACTTGATGACATGGGTAGACAGTAGTGAAAAGGGTGTTGGGTGTGCTTGCCTTTGATTAGGCCATGGAGTTTAGGAGTTGGGATGTCATTTTAGAACCACTAAATGCTGGTGAGACTATACTTGAAGTTGTGTGCAATTCTGGATTTAAAAATAAGAACTGGAAGTAAATACCCATTGTCTATTCCCGCCGGGCCTAGAGGAATCTAAAATCAGAAGGGCACAGATTTAAGGTGAGGGGAAGGGTTTAAGAGGGACCCGAGGATTTTCACTTTCAGAGGATGTTAAGTGCATGGAACAAGCTGCCAGAGGAAGTGGTAGAGGCAGGGATAATTGTAACATTTTAGAAGACATTTCAATAGTGCATGGAAATGCTTGCAGTGACATGGGCAGATCAGACTAGTTGGTTTCATATGGGCGGTATGACTGAAGTCTTGTTTACATTCTGTAGAACTATGACTCTTTGACTTTGTTTTTATGTAATTATCCTTTGCACGTTTTGGATTTGATTCCTTGTATGATTTTCCCACCAAGGTCTGTGCAATAGTCTGGTCAACAGAATACAAAGAAATAGTGTCAGGACATGGATTTTCACAGAATCAATTGGTAATCTGGAAATATCCAAACTTGACCAAGGTTGCTGAACTCAAAGGTACAAATTTTAAATGTAATATCTCCTACAACTTTAATTCTCTGGTTAAATTTGTTTTTAGAAGGTCTTTCTTCCCATTGGTCCAATAAGAACAGTTTAAATATCTAGATGCACTTGGCCATGCCAAGTGACATGAGAAAAATTTTGGTTAGTTTCGAATGCACTGCCAGATACAAATGTGGACAAGATTCTGAAAGTACGAAATTTGTGGGAAGTGGAACTAAATCTATCGCGCTCGCCTTTGGAGAAGTTCTGGACAATTAAATTGGCATATCATTGTCGGATAGCAACGTTTTAAGCTTTGAAAATTTTATTTTAAACTTTCAATTTCACTTCGGTAACGAGGTACCTAATGATTGAAAGCAGAACTATTACATGGTCTAATGCAAGTCATCTTGTTTCTAATGTAGGACATCAGGCTCGTGTGCTAGATCTGACTTTAAGTCCAGATGGAACTGCCGTGTGCTCGGTGGCTGCAGACGAAACCATTCGTATCTGGAAGTGCTTTGCCGTGGATGCAGCAAAGAAGAAAAAAGCAGCCACAAATCAGACCAGTGTGCTGCACCACGGCATTCGATAAAATGCGTGGGTTGGTGATAGCCGATCGCATCGTGAAGATTTGCAAGATGGACTTTGAAAGGAACATTGGAGAAATACAATTTGCAAAAGAGAGAAACTGGTGCATTATCTAGTTGTGCTTGTTTGGAAATTTTTTGCATGAACAATAATTCCCACAGTATTTTTTTTATTTCTTGTACATAAGTTTTTAAAATTGCATATAAAGAAATGTTTTAAGGTTGTAGTGTTCCTGCTCTTATTTAATCTTTTAAATAACATTTTGTTTTCAATAAACTTGGTTTTCTGCAAGCTCTGTGCAGTGTCGTTGTGAATGGTGCCACCTTGTGACATTTCTATTTTTAACGGGTGAAGCTAATGGTGGATTTGCATTGTTTGTCATACCAGAGCATATTACATGACTGTCAAAATCCGATTTGAGATTTAAATTCGCATTTGGGCAAACTTGAATCACCTGATAGAATTTGCATCTATTTACTATGCACATTCTATTCGCTTACACTTCATGCAGTGTGCTGATTTGCCCTTATAACTCAGTAAAACACGCAAGTCTGCAGACACTGAAGGAAAAATACAATGCTGGAGAAACTCAGCAGATCAGACAATGTACTTTATTTAGCAAAGAAAGATATATTGCCAATGTTTTGGGCTCACTTTGACATGCTGAGTTACTCCAGCATTCTATTTTTAATTTGCCTATAACTTTGATTTTCAAGCCTTTTTGTTCTTTGCAAAGGATTTATTTGGAAACAGTCAATAATTGCAAAAATAAATTGAAAATATCTGATGAATGTCATAAGTTAACAATCAAAGATCACGACATTTTGAAACATAATATTCACTCTGAAAACATCTGTATTGAATGTAAAACATTAGAAGGGCAAGTCTTTTTCATGAGAATTCTTGAGAATTGTCAGGAGGAAATTGGGAATTTCCTCACAAATCACCAACTATTAAAACTGATGGTGTCCTTTTTCATTATATAGTAAAAGCCCCCCCCAGTATGCAGCATCTATGGGGATTGGTAGATGCCAGATAAGCATTTGCCAGATGCTTGAGATTGCACATTGCACGATTGGCAAACTGGCCACCAGGTGGTGCCCATTTTAAACTGGTATTTTTTTTTTAACCTATTTTGTGATTTTTTTTTAAAGTACTGAAAACTCAACTAAATTAGCAAACTTTTTTGAGTCAGATTTGATGATAAATCAATTTCCATGCAAGGATGTGTGGGGTGGACCACTTTCAGAACAAATGGAAGAAAAACCCTGCAGATGCTCGGGTGGTCTAGTGCATTTCCCAAATGCCAGAGAAACTGAATAGGTCATGTAGCATGCAGAGTAAAAGGAAGTTGACAATTTGGGCCTGACCACTTTGAGGACTGAAAATTGGGCTGATGTTTAAAGTAAGCAGAGTGAGGGGCTGACCAGTGGATACAGGTGGGAGGATAGAAAAAGAAAATGAGAGCAGAGGGGTAGAAAGCTCTGATGGAAGGGGTTTGGGAGATGTGAGGTTAATGAATTGGAGGAGTCAATACTGACGCCATCTGAGTGCTGAGATGGAATACAAGGTATCCCTCAAATTTATGAGAGCCCTGAACTTGATGGTACATCAGGCCGTAGACTGACAGTGTGACAATTTGTGTGTAAGCAAATTGGTTGGCCTCTGGCAGCG
This sequence comes from Narcine bancroftii, assembly GCF_036971445.1. NCBI lineage: Eukaryota > Metazoa > Chordata > Chondrichthyes > Torpediniformes > Narcinidae > Narcine > Narcine bancroftii. Next base: position 126,970,213 of record NC_091473.1, on the reverse strand, counting down.
GACAGACTGAAGATGCTCAAAGATCTTCCAATCTGCAGCCAGTCTCCCGGATGTTGAGCAATTACAATTACAGCAATTACATTAATGTCCCCTCACATTCAGAGGTAAACTCTTGCTTCAATTGGAATGACTGTGGCCCTAAATATTGGTGAGACAAGGTGTGAGTTATGTGGGTATGTACCAGGATGGGGGGAAAGAAGGGATGTGGAGAGGAGAAGATGTCTAACAGATGCTTGTTTTTGCATCCTCTCCAGCCTTGTTTGAAAGAAGCAGTATCCTGGCTATTCCAACATCATCTCTGACATTGGATCAGTATCAATCGTGATCATAGTACTTAATTATTTGAAACATTTCAGGAATAATTTTGGAAGGTAAGAAACACTTCATAACAGCAATGAACTTTAAAAGCCTGACTTTAGTGTACCTGTAGTAATTAAGCTAACTTTAATTGACCTTGCTTGGGAACTGCTAGTGGCTGGCTATTTGATTATACTGTGGCAGGTGAGTAGTGTAAAGTACAGCCACCACGCTGAGGGTCGTTAACGACTATTTTCTTTGAATTTGGTGCATGCCCCTTTAAGAGCAACGTTGGTTCAGTCACCACGTGCGTGATGTCACAATCGCTGCCTGGGACTCGTGCCATGCAGGAGGCTTGAGTGAAGAAGAACCCCCAACTGCGCCATCTTCCCAGGGCTGCCCTGCCACGTGGCATTACAAGTGGGGCCGGTTCGCCCTGAGCGAGTGCGCCGCCACACAACCCACCCCCCAGAACCAGCTATGCGTCTCGTAGCTTGGGCAGTGGCCCTGACATTTGGGCCTGGCCATCTGCACTGGCTGTGACACCGTGAAAAGTTCCTCCCTTCCCCCAACGTCCAGTGTGAAGGTTCCGCTGGTCCGGTGTAGGACCTTGTACAGACCCTCGTATGGGTGCTGTAGCAGAGCCGCCTGCAGTCCTCTCCGAACAAACACTAATTGGGCAGAGTAGAGTTCCTTGGGGGAGTGGGCTGGCCAAGTCCCGTGGTGCGCTGGGGGTGGGGGAGCAGAAAGGCCAGTCTCTTGTGGAGGTCAGTATCCCCCGGTGCAGTGTCGGGTTCCGGGCCGAAGAACTCGTCGGGCAGGGAGAGTGGTGTGCCGTATACCATTTCTGCTGCCGAGGCTTGCAGGCCCTCCTTGGGTGCTGCCCTGATCCTGAGGAGGACCCACGGTAGTTCATCTGCCCAGTCCGGGCCGGTGAGTCTGGCCATGAGCGAGAAATTAAGGTGCTGGTGGAACCTCTCCACCAAACCGTTGCACTGCAGATGGTAGGCCGTGGTATGGTGGAGCTTGACTCCCAGGATTTTCGCCATTTTGGTCCACAGAGCAGATGTGAAATGGGCACCCGTCACTGGTAATGTGCACCAGAACCCCGAACCGGGCGATTCACTGGCTGACCAGAGTCCTGGCGCACATCTCGTGGCTCGGTCCACCACCATGAGTAGGTAACGTGCCTCCCTGGACACCGGCAAGGGGCCAACGGCATCTACGTGGATGTGCTGAAGCCTGTGAGCCGCCGATTTAAAGTCCTGGATGGGAGCCTGAGTGTGCCGGTGGACCTTGGAGGTCTGGCATCTGGAGCAGTTCCTGGCCAGCTCTGCCACCTCTTTCTTAAGCCCGTGCCACATGAACCACTCCACGACCATCCACACGGCCATCTTTACCACAGGGTGAACGAGGTCATGTACCAGACTGAAGACTCTCACTCTCCAGTTTGGTGGGACTTCCAGACCTGTTGAAATGTCAGAGCAGCGTGTCCAGGCTGTTGGGTACTTGGATGTCCTTGAGTTAGAGGCCTGAGATGGTGGTCCACAGGGCTTGTGTCTGCGTCGGTTCACTGGGCCTGGGCTAGTTGTGCTTAGTCCAACTCGGGGGCGAGCGTGTTGATGGCTGGGCATGAGAGTGCATCTGCCATGACATTATCCTTGCCTTCCCTTTGCCGGATGTCGGTAGTGAACTCCGACACATACGAGAGGTGGCGCTGTTGTCTGGCGGTCCACGGGTCCTTGGCTATCGCCAGTGTCTGGGTGAGGGGCTTGTGGTCCATGAAGGCTGTCATCCAGGAAGTAGCGAAAATGGCGGATGGCCAAGTACAGTGCCTGGTTGAAGGCACTGTATTTGAGCTCTGGCGGTTGCAGCTACTTGCTGAAAAGGCCAGCGGGCCCCATTGTCCATAAAGCCATTGTTCCAGGACCCCCCCCCCCACACAATTGCTGCTGGCCAGGATGTTTTTTTATTTGGTGGCCATCAGCGCGAACAATGGGTGCATGGTACAGGCAGCCCCGGGGATGAACCAATGGTAAAAGTTCACCATCCCTACGAACTCCTGCAGGCCTTTAAGGGTGGAGGGTTTGGGGAAAGTTTGGATGACCGCCAGCTTTTCCAGCACTGGGATGCCCCAGGAATTGGAGGGACTCCTTGCCGAACTGGCATTTGGCCACATTGACTGTAAGGCCAAAATCTGCCAGCTGGACAAACAAGATGTGGAAGTGGGGTTTGTGCTCCTCATGGTTACAACTGACAATCAGTATATCGTCCAGGTAGATGAACACAAAGTCAAGGTCCTTTTCCACCGCATCCATGAGGTGCTGGAACATCTGGGCTGCATTCTGCATGCGGAGGAACTCAGAAGCTGAAGCTGGTGATAATGGCCATTTTACCCACATTGTCTGGGTGCACTGGAATCTGATGCTATCCCCACACGAGGTCCACTTTGGAGAAAACCTATGCGCCGTGAAGGTTGGAGGAGAAGTCCTGTATCTGGGGAACCGGGTACCTGTCAGGAACCAGGTTGCATTGTTCAACCGACAGTAGACCCTGCATGGCCTCCAGCCCCAGGTGATTTCGGGACCATGTGGAGCGACAATGCCCAGGCACTGTCCAAGCGTCGGACAATTCCCAGTTCCTGTATTCTGGAAAACTCCTCCTTCGCCTGCTGGAGCTTTTCGGGTGGCAGCCATCTGAGCGTACCATGCAGCAGGGGGCCTTGCATGGCGATGTGGTGGAAGACCTCGTGCTGGGGCAGGCAGCATCAAAACGTGGCTCCAAGATGGCGGGGATCTCGTGGAGGCTGTTGGAGAACTCATTGCTGGCGGCGTCGATTTCTGGCTTGCAGGCATCTGCCATGTCCAATCATATGGAGTGGAACGTGCGAGTGTTGACCAGCCTCTTGCCCTTCATGTTGACTAGTAGACTGTGAGCCTTCAGGAAGTCAGCCACCAACAGCACGGTGCCCACCGAGGCTAGCAAGAGCCTCCAATGGAATTTTTCCTTGCCAATCTGGATCTGTGCCCTACGGGTGCCGTAGGTCTTGATGGTGGAGCCATTGGCTGCCCACAGGGTTGGACTGCGAGATCGGGTTCAAGTCTCTAAGACTGTGGGAGGTAGGATGTTCAACTCGGCCCATGTCCACCAGAAAGTGGCAGCCGGTGGATTTGTCTGTAACATAAAGGAGGCTGTTCACGTGGCCAGCCGTCGCAGCCATCAACGGTGGCTGGCCTGGTTGTTTCCCTGAAACCCATAGGGTCGTCAGCACTTATGGGCTTGAATTCCCCAGCGCTGATGGTGGAAACACCAGGTCGACTGGCTCTCCTCCGGCTTGGTCTTGGGGATGGCTTGCAGTCGGATGATTCCCGGTCGTGTCACCTGGTTGAGGGCTGTCTTGTTCTCCCTCTTCGTTCACCAGAGGGCATCCACCCAGGCTGCAGCTTTGTATGGGTCCAAGAAATCCTCATCGGTGAGGAGCAGCAGGATGTCCTCCGGCATCTGCTCGAGGAAAATTTGACGGAAGAGAAAACCAGGCTTGTGGTCTTCCGCCAGGGCCAGCATTTCGTCCATCAGCGCCAAGGGACTGCGGTCTCTGAGCCTGTCCAGGTGCAGGAGCCTGGAAGCCTGTTGCTGGGGGGTGAGCCCAAATGTCCCCAGTAGCATGTTTTTGAGGGCGGTGTACTTGCCCACAGCCGGGGGGTGGTGGATGTGGTCGTCCTCTCTCACTGCTGTGTCTTGGTCCAGCCCACTCACAACGTGGTAAAACATCGTGGCGTCTGCGGAGATGTTTCAAAGCTGGAACTGTGCTTCCGCTTGCCCAAACCATGTCCTCGGGCGGTGGGTCCAGAAGGCGGGGAAGCTTGAGCGAGACGGCGTCAACCTCTGCCGAATCCATGGTTCAGAGTCCAGAAAAATGTCTTGGCTCGTCAGGGTCACCAATGTGGCGGGTGAGCAGTGTAAGAAGCACAGCCACCACACTGAGGGTCGTTAACAACTGTTTTATTTGAATTTGGCGCATGCCCCTTTAAGGGCAGCTTTGGTTCAGTCACCATGTGCGTGATGATGTCACAATCACTGCCCGGGGCGCGTGCCACGCAGGAGGTTTGAGTGAGTAAGACCCCCCACAACGGCACCATCTTCCCAGGGCTGCCCCAACACGTGGCGTTACAAGTAGGGCTGGTTCCCCCTGAGTGAGTGTGCCGCCACAACACCATAATTTTTTGTTAGAGCTATGAGAAATTCCATTTGTAACAACTTTTAAAAACGCGCACGCGCGCGTATTGGGTTTAGTTGAATGGGGCAAGACGAGCACCTGCTCCTTAAAATTGTCTCCAGTACTTGAAATCTCTCTTCAGTGTAGTTACTAGATTAAATTCTTGGTAATTCCTCAATGAATGGCAGGGAGCTTTTTCACCATTAATTCAACCACTCTGCTCCACTTTTTTTGTCCATTAAGACAATCTTCCCTCACTGGATTGTTCATGAGACCATTATTCTTCTCCCAATTCTCAGTAAACTGCCGATCGATATCTTTTATGAGGAGTCCCACACCTTGGCAAAATCCTCCTCAATGTTTTGACACTCCCTTTTACTTAAAATGCCAATCTCATGCATGTTAACTTTTCCTTAATGCTTTATACCTTTTCATCTGTTTCAGTTACCAACTTCCTTTTCCTTAAGGTCTTGTGTTAGGTCTTGATATGAGATGCATGCTCTGCTCCCTGAGAACTTTTCACTAAATTGCTAATGTATTGACTATCTCTTTCAGTAATGCCGGGGGTGGGGGGGAAGGCGAAATACTACATTAATTTGGTAGTATATCATTTTATCAGATTTGGCTTTGAATAATACAATTGTTTGGATTGACTGAGTGGTAATGATCCTACTTTCTCTTTCCATTGAATCTGCCTATTTCCAGTATTTTATTTTTGAACTTCCTTGCCCTTGGATGTAATAGCTTTTCAGTAGCTGTTCAACATTAAGATGGTAGGTTCTCCTGTACACTTAGTGAGAAAATTGAATGCTTAGAATATTAACATGTCCACAGCTGAACACAAATCTGAATGGTCACCGTAAGTACCATCAATGCGCAGAAAAGATTTAATATTGGTTCCAGTCATGCAAGGTTTGAGCTACAAAATTACACTTGAAGATGGGATCGTTCTCAAACTTTGAACTAATAGGCTTGACCGGCTTAGGGATGGTAAATAGAATTGTCCCTTTAGTGAATGGTTCAGGAGAGAGGGTATAGATTTTAAAATGAGTAAAACTTTCCAGAAAGCAGTATTGTTTGTGATTGCTATGGAGACTTGAAATACAGTTGCTATCCCTTGCTATCTGGAATTTGAGCAACTAGCAAAAAAATTTGAGGAAAGAAATAAATTAAAATAAGAATAAAATGTTAATATAAGATTAAAATTCTAAGTATTTAAATTTAGACATACAGCATTGTAATAGGCCAATTTGGCCCTACAAGTCCGTGCCGCCCAATTTGCACCCCTTTTGAAGGGTGGGAGGAAACCAGAGCCCCTGGGGTGGGGGAGGGGGGGTGGAAACCCAGTACAAACTCCTTCCAGCATAGGATTCAGTTCCAGATCTGGTCCTGATTGCTGGTGCTGTGAAGGCATTGCACTAACTCCTGTGCTGTCCTACTCTCTGAAGCAACACAAACCCTAGGTGAAGATGGGATCAAACATTCAGCCAGCGTAAAGCCTGCAGCTGCAGCTTGAATAAAGGTTGTGTTTCAATAAAATGGTGGTGCCCAGGATGAAAAGCTGGCCCGGTGCCACTTGCTGTTGGGGCGACTACCAAAGTGTCTCCCTATCTCTGTCTAGTAAGAGTCTTTATATTTATGAGTATGTTATTCAGTACATTAGTAAACTTGAGGGAAGGGGGGGGTGGAGCATTAACTACAATGGTCACATGGTTACAGTACCAGAAACTGGGGTGCCAATTTAAATTTTCTAAGTGACAAGAATTACCTGATTAAAGTGAACTTTACATAATTAAGGACTACATTACTGATTTTTTTTTTTACTCAATTACTTTAATAAACTGTTTAGCAGAGTGCAAAATATATAAATGTATTAGTTAGGCATTGTAAGAGTGAGTCTTAGGCATCCTGAATGTTTGCAGATCCACATCAAAGAAAGGAAAAGTTAAAAGTCAAACACTTTAAATCTTCAGCAAGTGGAAGGGGTGGAAGACTAAATAGCAAAAGGTATTAGCAGATGGGGAGGTGGAGACTTGTTTACTGCAGCTGATCTTTCCATTCAAAACAATGCAATTGCTCAAATATTTCACCAGGTCAAGCAGCGACTGGACAAAAGAAACTGAGGGTTAATGGTACATATGACAAAGGAGTGCACACCAGATAACAGGAACAGGACTAGGCCACCTAGAACTCTAACTATTTTTGGTAGCTCACGACTTGGTTTTGGAAGCTATCAATGAAAGCTCTCAAAAGGCAGAGCTAATCAGAAGTCTAATCAAGAAAAAGGGAAATGGGACTGAGTACTTAGTTCTACAAAGCAGCGCAGATTAAATTAACTGAATAGTCACTGACTGTAAAGATTTTGTGTAGAAGATATTTTTTCACCAGGAGCTACAGCAGTTTTCATTATTTGAATTAGTTGGTACCATTTGGCACAGTTTCAAGAGCTCCAGTGTTCTCTGTGGAGTTTGCACATTCCCCCTGTGACCACATGGTTAATTGCTTATTGGAAATTGTCTCTAGGATGTAGGATTAGTAGAATCTGGGGGAGGTCGATAGGAATGTCAAGAGAATAAAATGGAATTAGCATTGGGTTTGTATCAATTTTGGTCAGTGTGGACTTGGCAGGGGGTGGGGGGGAGGGGTGCTAAAGAGCCTCTTGCCGAACTGTGTTATCCTGACCTTGTGTCTCTCAGTCTGAGTCTGGTTTGTGGGTTCATGCCCTATTCCAGTTGAGAAAAGTTCTGCCAGCTTTAGTTTGATAGTAAAAGTAGAGAAATGCTGGAGGAAGTCAGCAGGACTCGCAGAATTCATAGGAAGTAAAACTGACACTTTTGACCTGACCATGATGCTAATCTAATTAATCCCATCTGCCTGCATGTGGTCCATACCCCTGCCTGTCATAAATGGCTCTTAAAAATTAAAATTGGTAGACATCATAATCTGCTTCTACCATCTCTCCTGGCAACATGTTCAGGTCACTGATTGTATATTTTTAAAAAATCTTGCCTCACACATTTCCTTTAAAATGTTCTCCTCTCACCTTAAACCTATGCCCTCTAATGCAGTGGTTCTGAACCTTTTTTTCCACTCACTTACCACTTTAAGTAATCCCTATGCCATCAGTGCTCTGTGATTAGTAAGGGATTGCTTAAGGTGGTATGTGAGTGGGAAGGTTGAGAATCTCTGCTCTTGACCCAATTGTTACGGAAATATTTTGTTTGTGAAAAATTGTCGTTGGAGTTCTGAAACCATGCACATAACGAGTCAATTGGGTACGATTAAAACAGTGGTTTCCAAACTTTTTTTTCCACCCACTTACCATCTTAAGCAATCCTTTACTAATCACAGAGCACCTATGGCATAGGGAATACTTAAAGTGGTATGTGAGTGGAAGGAAAAAGGATGAGAACCACTGGTCTATTATATGTAAAAGATACTGATGATCTACACTGTCTCTCAGTTTTATGTGCTATCATGATGCCCCATCAGCCTCTGACACAAGGAAAACTACTCAGCCTCTTTTTATAATAGAAATGGTCCATTCCACACAACACCCTGATGAATCTCCTCTGTATTCTCTCCAGTACAATCATGTCCTTTGTATACTGTGATGACCAAAACTTCACACAGTACACTAGCTGTGGCCTAGCCAATGTTTATGAAGTTGAACCGTATCCTTCCATTTTATTCAACACTCTAGTTAATGTAGGTGAGGATCCCTTGTGCTTTCTTCATCACATTATCTATTTATGCTGTCACTGAAGAGGATCCTTGGACTTGTATGTAGACTTTCCTTTATTTGTCGATATTCCACGGAGGGTGCAAATCATTTACAGTGCATTCCATAGCCTCCCAAATTGCATTTACCAGGATGAAATACCATCTTGTGAAATGATCAATATTCTCAACCTTCTGCTTCCTGTTTATCCAGTTTACCCTAGAGCTCATTTGGAGCAATTGTCCATACCAAGATCTTGCGAAAGGTCTAACTGAGGTCTATGTAGACCACACCAACCTCACTGCCATCATTAATTCTCCCAAACAAAACAATGCTGATCAAACCCTACTTTACCATGTGTAGATTAATCCTGTCCTTCAGAAATTTTCCAATAACTTCCTTACCACTTACTGTCCTTGTAAAGAAATATATAATTATGAGAGTAATCTTTGTGAGATATGGAAAAGCAGACTAAAAGGTCCTAGAGTTAGGTAAAAAGGAAAAAATAGAAAATAGTATGGGTTCTTTAGAATATGAGATGGGTGAATTTATATTGGAAATATGGAATTGGAAGAGAAATTAAACTGAAAACTTCTCATAATATGAAGCTGAGACAAAGTGCATTAGTGAAAAATTAGTTTTTGAAAAATTGTTGGGAATGAAAGGATTAAAAAAAAAAAATCCTCCAGGATCTGGTGACCTGGGGTTTTGAAATAGATTCTAGGAAGAGAGTTGATACATTAGTTGTTAGGTAAAGTTCCAATGATTCAAGGCTGATGGCAATAGCAAAATGAATTGAGGTATATAGAAACAATTATCTGTTCAAGTTCAAGCAAATGACTCCAAACTCATTGGACGGCGCTTCACCCTAGAGCAAAACAATGATCCCATGCAACAAAGGAGTTCTTCAAAGCTCAAAAACTGGAAAATTCTTGAACGGTCAAATCAGTCTCTTGATTTAAATTCTTGAGCATGCTGAAGAGAAAACCTAAGGTGACAAGCCCTGAAACAAGCAGGAGCTGAAAGTGACTGCAGTAGGGGACTGACAGAGCATCATCAGAGAAGATACTCAGCACTTGGTGACGTCTATGAATCACAGAATTCAGTCATTGCATGCAAGAGATATGCAACATAGTACTAAACAGGACTAAAGGTACTCCCCATCTGAAGGATCGGTTGTACCTCAAAATGAGTGTAAGTCAGAATTTTGTCCATGCTCTTTGGAGTACCGAAATCTTAAAGCAAACTTTTTAATTAAATCTTTTTTCCATTGTAGATTTGACGATAACTTAAAGCTTCCTGAATTTGTCGATCGATCTTGGGCAAATCTTTCTTTTTTTAAAAAATTTTTATTTTTCACACCATAAACTACATTGACCATGATGCATACATTTTCCTTTTCATTTAAAGTACAAAATCTAAGATACATTAAACCAGTCAAACAATGTTGTCATTCAATAAAAATAAACAAGAAATTCCACTGAGTCAATTCTTTTCATTTCCTTCTCCTTTCGTTAATTTAGGTAGTGAATATCCCCGGTAGGTTTTCTCTATTGTGTTTCATGTAAGGCTCCCATATTTGTTCAAATATTTCAATTTTATTTCTTAAACTATATGTTATTTTTTCTAATGGAATACATTTATTCATTTCTATATACCATTGTTGTATTTTCAAATTATCTTCCAATTTCCAGGTTGACATAATACATTTTTTTGCTACGGCTAGAGCTATTTTAACAAATCTTTTTTTTGCACCATCCAAATCAATTCCAAATTCTTTGTTTTTTATGTTACTTAGGAGGAAGATCTCTGGATTTTTTGGTATATTGTTTTCTGTAATTTTATTTAATATCTGGTTTAGATCTTCCCAAAATTGTTCTACTTTGAATTGTTGTTCCCATTTCTTTTTTACATCGAAAACATCTGTCAGATACTGTTGGGTCCCATTTATTTAACTTTTGAGGTGTAATGTATAGCCTGTGTATCCAGTTATATTGTATCATACGTAACCTCGTATTTATTGTATTTCTCATCGTTCTAGAACATAACTTCTCCCATGTTTCCTTTTTTATCTTTATATTTAAATCTTGTTCCCATTTTTGTTTAGTTTTACCATTTGATTCCTCATTCTCCTTTTCTTGCAGTTTAATATACATATTTGTTATAAATCTTTTGATTATCATTGTATCTGTAATCACATATTCAAAGTTACTTCCCTCTGGTAACCTCAGACTGCTTCCTAATTTGTCCTTCAAGTAGGATCTCAATTGGTAATATGCCAGCACTGTATCTTGAGTTGTATTGTAGTTATCTTTCATTTGTTCAAAGGATAATAATCTATTTCCTGAAAAACAATTTTCTATTCTTTTGATCCCTTTTTTCTCCCATTCTCTAAAGGAAAGGTTATCTATTGTAAAAGGGAGTAACTGATTTTGCGTCAATATTAGTTTTGGTAATTGGTAATTTGTTTTATTCCTTTCTACATGAATCTTCTTCCAAATATTGAGTAGATGATGTAATACTGGAGAACTCCTACGTTGTACCAATTTTTCATCCCATTTATCTAGTTCTAATCTAGTCCAATCTGGCTTTTCCCTTGTTTGGTAAAAATCTGATAGGTATCTTAGTTGTGCGGCTCTATAATAATTTTTAAAGTTTGGCAGTTGTAAGCCTCCTTGTTTATACCATTCTGTTAATTTATCTAGTGCTATCCTCAGTTTCCCCCCCTTTCCATAAAAATTTCCTTATTATTTTCTTTAACTCCTTGAAGAATTTCTCTGTCAAGCGTATTGGCAATGCCTGAAATAGGTATAATATCCTTGGGAAAATGTTCATTTTAATACAGTTTATCCTTCCTATTAGTGTTAATGGTAAATCTTTCCAATGCCCTAAATCGTCCTGTAATTTTTTCATTAGTGGATAATAATTGAGTTTATATAGATGACTGAGATTTTTATTTATTTGTATACCTAGGTATCGTATTGCTTGCATTTGCCATCTGAATGGTGATTCCTTCTTAAATTTTGAGAAATCCGCATTATTCATTGGCATTGCTTCACTTTTATTTACGTTAATCTTGTAACCCGACACTTCTCCATATTCCTTCAATTTCTTATATAATTCTTTTATTGATAGTTCTGGTTCTGTTAAGTATACTATAACATCAGGACGTGAGCAGGAAAGGGCTTTGGCAAATACTAGAGCGCATCGGATGTCCCCCAAAGTTCCTCAACATGATTATCCAACTGCACGAAAACCAACAAGGTCGGGTCAGATACAGCAATGAGCTCTCTGAACCCTTCTCCATTAACAATGGCGTGAAGCAAGGCTGTGTTCTCGCACCAACCCTCTTTTCAATCTTCTTCAGCATGATGCTGAACCAAGCCATGAAAGACCCCAACAATGAAGACGCTGTTTACATCCGGTACCGCACGGATGGCAGTCTCTTCAATCTGAGGCGCCTGCAAGCTCACACCAAGACACAAGAGAAACTTGTCCGTGAACTACTCTTTGCAGATGATGCCGCTTTAGTTGCCCATTCAGAGCCAGCTCTTCAGCGCTTGACGTCCTGCTTTGCGGAAACTGCCAAAATGTTTGGCCTGGAAGTCAGCCTGAAGAAAACTGAGGTCCTCCATCAGCCAGCTCCCCACCATGACTACCAGCCCCCCCACATCTCCATCGGGCACACAAAACTCAAAACGGTCAACCAGTTTACCTATCTCGGCTGCACCATTTCATCAGATGCAAGGATCGACAATGAGATAGACAACAGACTCGCCAAGGCAAATAGCGCCTTTGGAAGACTACACAAAAGAGTCTGGAAAAACAACCAACTGAAAAACCTCACAAAGATAAGCGTATACAGAGCCGTTGTCATACCCACACTCCTGTTCGGCTCCGAATCATGGGTCCTCTACCGGCACCACCTACGGCTCCTAGAACGCTTCCACCAGCGTTGTCTCCGCTCCATCCTCAACATCCATTGGAGCGCTTACACCCCTAACGTCGAAGTACTCGAGATGGCAGAGGTCAACAGCATCGAGTCCACGCTGCTGAAGATCCAGCTGCGCTGGATGGGTCACGTCTCCAGAATGGAGGACCATCGCCTTCCCAAGATCGTGTTATATGGCGAGCTCTCCACTGGCCACCGTGACAGAGGTGCACCAAAGAAAAGGTACAAGGACTGCCTAAAGAAATCTCTTGGTGCCTGCCACATTGACCACCGCCAGTGGGCTGATAACGCCTCAAACCGTGCATCTTGGCGCCTCACAGTTTGGCGGGCAGCAGCCTCCTTTGAAGAAGACCGCAGAGCCCACCTCACTGACAAAAGGCAAAGGAGGAAAAACCCAACACCCAACCCCAACCAACCAATTTTCCCCTTGCAACCGCTGCAATCGTGTCTGCCTGTCCCGCATCGGACTTGTCAGCCACAAACGAGCCTGCAGCTGACGTGGACTTTTTACCCCCTCCATAAATCTTCGTCCGCGAAGCCAAGCCAAAGAACTATAACATCATCCGCAAATAAACTGATTTTATATTCCTTGTCTTTTATTTTTATTCCTTTTATATTATTTTCTGTTCTGCTAGTGGTTCTATAGCTAACGCGAACAATAAGGGTGATAGTGGGCATCCCTGCCGTGTTGACCTGCTTAAGTTAAATTGCTTTGATATATATCCATTTACTGTCACTTTCGCCAATGGCCCCTTATATAATGCTTTAATCCAATTAATGTACTTCTCTGGTAAACTGAATTTTTGCATTACTTTGAATAAATAATTCTGGTGCGAGCGGATCTTTCCTTTGCTTCAGTATTACTGTAATTATTGCTGTTTTACATGAATCTGGTAAGCTTTGTGTTTTATCAATCTGGTTGATTACTTCCAGGAGGGGAGGAATTAATAAGTCTTTAAATGTTTTATAGAATTCTATTGGGAATCCATCCTCTCCTGGTGTTTTATTATTTGGTAATTTTTTTATTATCTCTTGTATTTCTACTATTTCAAATGGTTCTAATAATTTATTTTGTTCCTCTATTTGTAATTTTGGTAGTTCAATTTTAGTTAAAAATTCATCTATTTTGCCTTCTTTCCTTTCGCTTTCAGTTTGGTATAATTGTTCATAGAATTCTCTAAAGTTTTCCTTGATCTCCGTTGGATTATATGTGATTTGTTTGTCTTTTTTCCTTGATGCCAATACCATTTTCTTAGCTTGTTCTGTCTTAAGCTGCCATGCTAAAATTTTGTGCGTTTTTTTCCCCTAGTTCATAATATTTCTGTTTTGTCTTCATTATGTTCTTCTCCACCTTATATGTTTGTAGTGTTTCATATTTTATTTTTTTATCTGCCAATTCTCTTCTTTTAGTTGTATCTTCCTTCATTGCTAATTCTTTTTCTATATTTACTATTTCCCTTTCCAACTGCTCTGTTTCCTGATTATAGTCCTTCTTCATCTTGGTTACATAACTTATTATTTGCCCTCTAATGAACACTTTCATTGCATCCCATAGTATAAACTTGTCTTTCACTGATTCCGTATTTATTTCAAAATACATTTTAATTTGTCTTTCAATTAATTCTCTAAAATCCTGCCTTTTAAGTAGCATGGAGTTTAATCTCCATCTATACATTCTTGGAGGGATGTCCTCTAACTCTATTGTCAATACCAAGGGTGAATGGTCCGATAATATTCTAGCTTTATATTCTGTTTTTCTTACTCTATCTTGCATACGAGCTGATAACAAAAATAGGTCTATTCTTGAGTATGTTTTATGTCTACCCAAATAATATGAATATTCCTTTTCATTTGGGTATATCCAAAAGTTGCATTTCTTCCATCAATTTAATTATAAATTTGGTTACTTTGTTCTTTCTGTTAATTTTTTTCCAAGTTTTGTCCATATTTGAATCCAAATTCAGGTTGAAATCCCCTCCTATTAATATGTTCCTTTGCGTATCTGCTATCTTCAAAAAAATATCTTGCATAAAATTTTGATCTTCTTCGTTACGTGAATATACATTGAGTAGATTCCAAAACTCCGAATATATCTGACATTTTATCATTACATATCTCCCTGCTGGATCTATTATTTCCTCTTCTATTTTAATTGGCACATTTTTACTAATTAATATAGCTACTCCTCTTGCTTTTGAATTTTACGACGCTGCTGTTACGTGTCCTACCCAATCTCTCTTTAATTTCTTGTGCTCCAATTCAGTTAAATGTGTTTCTTGCACAAATGCTATATCAATTTTTTCTTTATTCAGTAAATTTAGCAGTTTCTTCCTTTTGATTTGGTTATGTATTCCGTTAATATTTAAAGTCATATAGCTCAGCGTAGCCATTTCATACTTTGTTTATCTTCCCTTTCTGTTTCTCCATCATCACCTTTCCTTCTTATCCATTTCTGCTTTCTTGTTTTGAACACTTTATAAGACAACATTTCTAAAACATCAAACATTTTCCTTATTCTCCTATTTAAAACTTCTTTAACCCAATTCTCCCCTCCCCCTCCTGAGTTGCCCTTTATCCCTTGTCGGGCAACCACATCTCCCCTCTCCATTTGGATTTGCGAATTCACTCGCAAACATCAACTGATTTTGCAGTGACCGTAACTCCTCCCCACCCAGCCCCCCCCGGAAAAGATTTCAATTTTCATATGTAACAAAGGTCACTCTTTTAATTCCCTCCTTATTCCCTCTATTCCCTTTCCCTCCCTTATTAATTCTTATCTATACTCTATATATTTTCCTCTAAATACGGATACATTCATGTATACACACTATACACATATATATATATATATATATATATATATATATATATATACACACACACACACATATACCCCTATACATATAGTTTGTGGTCATTTTTACTCTCATTACATGTCTTCATCTCTCTGCTTGTTTTGTAGTTGTTCTGCAAATTTTCTTGCTTCCTCTGGATCCGAGAATAGTCTGTTTTGTTGCCCTGGAATAACTATTTTAAGTACCGCTGGGTACTTTAACATAAATTTATATCCTTTTTTCCATAAGATTGTTTTTGCTGTATTGAACTCCTTCATCTTCAGGAGTTCAAAACTTATGTCTGGATAGAAAAAAATTTTTTGACCTTTATATTCCAGTGGCTTTTTGTCTTCTCTTACTTTCTTCATTGCTTTCTCCTATATATTTTCTCTTGTATATCTTAAGAATTTTACTAAAATGGATCTTGGTTTTTGTTGTGGCTGTGGTTTTGGGGCTAATGTTCTATGTGCCCTTTCTATTTCCATTTCTTCCTGTAATTCTGGTCTTCCTAGGACCCTGGGGATCCAATCTTTTATAAATTCTCTCATATTCTTGCCTTCTTCATCTTCCTTAAGGCCCACTATCTTTATATTATTGATTCTATTATAATTTTCCATTATATCTATCTTCTGAGCTAACAGCTCATGAGCCTCTTTAACTTTATTAGAGTCTTCTAATTTCTCTTTTAAGTCCTCTACTTCCATTTCTACAATTATTTCTCTTTCTTCCATATTTTCCATTCTTTTTCCTATCTCTGACATGACCATTTCTATTTTATTCATTTTTTCTTCTGCATTCTTAATTCTTCTTTTTATCTCATTAAATTCTTGTAATTGCCATTCTTTCACTGATTCCATATATTCTTTAAAAAAAGATACATCCATTGTCTTGCCTTTCTCCTCTTCCAATTCTTTCTGTTCTTCTTCCTCTGGGTTGACCATCTGTTGTTTCCTTGTTTTCTTTTTACCCTCTTCTTTCTTGTTGTCTGTGTTCTGTACCTGCTGCTGTGCTGCAGGTGTCTCTCTCAGCTGTGGAGATCGACTCCGCAGCTGTTCCCCCCTCCCGTCAGTGTGTTTTTTTTCATGCGCATCGCGCATGCGCAAGGAGTCGCACATGCGCGATTGCGCACTTTTACTCAGCTCTGTGAGCCATTTTTGTAGCCCCGAGCCCGGGACTTCCACTGACCTGAGGGAGCGGGCTTCTCTCTCCGTAGCGGGCCTCTTCGGACAGGTAAGGCCTTCACCTTCTTCTTCCGACGTTCTTTCTTCCTCTTTTCTTCCCGTTGTTTTCGACTTTTCTCTCTTCGCTGCCATTTTCTTCTCACCTTTATTTTTACCTTGTTGTAAATTTTAATCTTGTACCTTTGTGCTTTGTGTGTTTTTTTTAAACTTTTCGGGAGAGAGCTGGAATTCCCTGACCGGCCACTACTCCATCACGTGACTCCTATTTTTGGGCAAATCTTTCCACGTTCTGGTCCAAATTTACATTGTCAGACAGTGTCCCTGGGTCTGAGGTTGGGCACAGCCATCTTGATTCCTGGGTGCATGAGCGGTGGGTTCGTATATTGGAATTCGGTTGGCGGATGCGCGAGAATTAAGCACCCTGATGATATTGAATTTGCACCCTTAACTCTCACGAAAGCGGGGGTTGGGGGGGGGCATGGCAAGATGGCGTAAGGAGCAGACGTGCCTTCCAGTCCTCTCCTGACTCTTTGTTATTGTTTTGTCTATAAGTGCCCGTTAAAACTTTCTAAAAAAATTATAAATAGTTAGAGGTGTTGAACTCGCTTCTAATGGTACAATTGCTGAAAAAAAGTAAAAGAAAACGGCAACAGATCGCTAAGAAATTA
Source organism: Narcine bancroftii (assembly GCF_036971445.1). NCBI lineage: Eukaryota > Metazoa > Chordata > Chondrichthyes > Torpediniformes > Narcinidae > Narcine > Narcine bancroftii. The sequence goes on along the minus strand of NC_091473.1, from coordinate 126,953,344 downwards.
CATTTCCCGAAGTTATCTGAGCCTACCTGTTTACAATAAGCCAGGACTCAGCGTGGAATGGATCCAAGAGGATTCGGCAAAGGAGCTCCGCTCTGTACCGGTAGGGCTCTTTAAAGATGGCGCCCGGCAGCCTTTGGAACAAAGGGCTAGCCAGACGCGTGTATTTCAATCAACGCCCGCTATGAGCACTGTCACTGAATTTTTGACACTTGAAACAGCTGGGATGCCGCCAGTTGAAGACCCAACTTTAAAGAGATGTCCACCGATCGATGTAGCGGTGGCGCTGCGAAATGCACCACCAGTTATGAAGACTTCAACAGATCTTGATGTAATGCTTTTGATACTGCTGAGGAGGTTGTGGCAGGGGTTTCTACACGGAGTCGTACTGCAAGGAAAGCAGTTAAACTAAGGGAAGGATTAGAAGACCCTCTGGCTACTCAGATACAGCAGGATCTTATTTTGTCTGAATCTATTCTGGTTGATATGCTTATCAAGAATCTTGAATTTAAGTTATCTTCTTCAATTAAAGAGATAGGTAAATTTTTGGTTCAAGTTAATATTAAGCTTAATACCTTGGTGGACATTAATACTCAACAGATGGTTGATTATGGAGCTTTTAAGCTTGAAACGAATGAAAGACTTGATGTTTGTGACCAAGGTATAGTTGAGGTACAAGATCAAATACAAGACGTAAATAAAACAATTGAAACTTTACAAATCCATAATAAAAATTTAGCGAAAAAGGTTGATTATTTGGAGAATCAGTCTAGATGGAACAATGTAAAAATTATTGGCTTGCCAGAAGATATAGAAGGACCAGATCCAAGAAATTTTTTTACCGATTTGATTCCACAAGTGTTAGGACAAGATAAGTTCCTGGAAGGTTTAATACTGGAACATGCTCACCGAGCTCTGAGAAGAAAGCCTTTTTCAGGACAGAATCCAAGACCTGTTCTGGTCCGTTGTTTAAATTATTATGATAGAGAGACAATTTTGCGTGTGGCTATTAGAAATGCGCAACAAAGTAGATCTCCTTTGATGGTCCAGAACAATCGTGTTTTTTTTAATCCGGATTTGAGTCAAGAAGTTATGTCTCAACGACGTGAATTTAATCTTGTGAAAGAAGTGCTATGGAAAAAAGGATATAAAGCAACATTTAGATACCCTGCAGTATTGAAGATTTTCCAGGATGGATGTCAGCCAAAATTTTTTGATAACCCTAAAGAAGCTATGGACTTTGCTCAATTGTTACCAATCACGCAATTCCAGGAATGACGTAGTCCTCCACGGTCTCCAAAGAGAGTGGAGACACAAGATGGGAATCGAATTTCAAGAAGAAATGGAAGCAATGGTGGTCAGAGTGACAAAGCTGATTTAAAAAATAAAAAAAAAAAAATTCCCGAGAAGATTTAGATAATGATGATAGTTTAATGTGAAATGGGAGTTAGGAGAGGGAACTGGGTGGGCACTATTTTCCAGAAGTCGTCAGCTACGTGTGAGTTATCTCACACCCAATATTTTGTGGGAGTTTCCGCATTGTGCGGTTCAGACAGGAAGAGGTAGTTGTAACCTCTTGCCTGTTTTTTTTATTAATTTTTGGATTAAGGAGTGAAGTTTCTTTTTATTATTTTTATAAAAAAATAATTTCCTTTTTTTGTTGTAGTTTTAAGAGGGGATAAGGGGAGGGGGGTCTTTTTTTTTCTTTTGGTTTTTTTTTTCTTTTTTTTCTCTTTTATTCTTGTTATGTTATTGTAAGAAAGGTCTAAACTAAAGTTTGCTTCTTTTAATGTCTCGGGTTTAAATAATCCTATTAAGTGTAAGAAAGTATTTGTTTACTTAAAAAAATTAAAAGTTGATGTGGCTTTTTTTGCAGGAAACTTAATTAACAGATAAGGAGCATGTGAAACTTAAACGTGAATGGGTTGGACAAGTTTTTTTTATTCTTCATTTAATTCAAAGGCAAAAGGAGTGGCAATTATGGTGCACAAGAATTTACTATTTCAGTTACCGAATGAAGAGAAAAATGGTGGAAGATTATTAAAACTGAATTGTACAATCTTTAATGAGGCTTGGACTTTGTTTGATGTTTATGCTCCAAATGTTGAGGATATGTCTTTATTACTTGGACAAGTAAATTCTAATGTGATGATTGGGGGAGATTTAAATGTGGTATTGGAGCCTCTATTGGACAAGTATTCAAGAGTAATTAAACCATTATATAATAATCAACTTGTTCCTTTTACACATACTGTTTGGTTTTGTGATTGATTGCAACAGTTTTGGAAAGGTATTCAATCTATTTTTAATAGTTTATATAATATCTATGTTGTATTAGATCCTGATATATTTTTATTAGGGAATATGCAATCATTAATTGACTTAGGCTTAATTGATTATTAGATTTCTTGTATTTATTTAGCCTTAGTGGTGGCCAAGAAATGTACAGCGCTTACTTGGAAAGATAGAAATATATTAATCTTAGATAGGTTGTATTTAGAGATGAAGTCTTGTTTAATTATGGAAAAGCTATCCTTTTCAATTCAAGATAGTATGTCTTTTTATAAGCTGAAGTGGACTCCATTTGTCAAGTATATGTAATTAAGTTTGACTTAAATATGTTTTATATGTGATATTTTAGATTTGATAACTTTTTTTAAATTAGTATTTTTACCTGTTATTTTTCTTTTTGTTTGTCTGTGAGTGTTTTTTTATATATATAATATTATTAACTTTATTAATTCTTCACTCTTTATTTTGGGGGGGAGGGGTGGTTTTTTTTATATAGATTTTTTTTAGTGGCCGTATATATGGAGGGGGGGGGGTAGACTAATTTAAGTTAGGTCATTAATGCTGTGTTGTAATAATTACTTTATTTTTATTTTTCTTTAAATGTAATTTTTTTTGTTTTATTCATGTGATAAAATCTTGAAATAAAGTTTAAAAAAAAAACTCTCACGAAAGCGCCAACTGAACTCCAAAACACAAACTCACTGTTCGTGTGCCAACTAAAAATTTGCACAGGAATCAAAATGGTGGTGCCCAGCCTAAGGACGCCAACTAACAGGGTAAGTACGCGCATTTTGACTCTTATATGTCCTGTATCCCTCTTGTACCTCGTCAAATACAACATAAACTGTGTAAATTTTATATTTTTTCCTTATTTTTTTTAAAGAATTTGGTCATATGTGTGGATGGATGCAAGTCACATAGGTCATAAGTTGGGGAGTACCTGTACTTTAATGTACATACCATTGCTATGTCTGAAATATTATTGGTGCATCTGAAATGAGGGGATTATGTATAAACCAAAATGTATACAAATACCCTTCAATAAAATCTGTAATGTGCACTTTAATCACATGTGAATTACAAATTTAAAACTGTGGTGCTCAGGGGAAAATAAAGAAAAGAATGTATTTTTGTCCCAAACATATGGTGGGCACTCCAATTATATAGAATGCAGGTAATACTGCATTAGAAATCTTGTCTCTCTAAGAAGGGAAGAATATAAAAGTGACAGGAGTGTGGAGAAGATGTGTTTGTTGTATGAAGAGAGGTTGGGCCTTTCCTCTCGATTTTGGAAGAATGAGGGGTGATCTCTTTGAAATGTACAATCTTACTACTGGGATATGATGGAGTAGATAAGGGGATAATGTTTATCGTGCCTGAACATCAGGGTTCACAGAAAAGTAAAAGTCAGCCATTCAGGATGAAAACGAGAAGAAATTTCTTCACCAGTGCATTGAATTTGACAGCTTGTGAACAAATGAAGGGAGCTTAATCAATTTAAAAAAAAACATACAGAGAGCAGCAGCAATCATCAAGGATCCACACCACCCAGCACACGCTCTGTTCTCACTGCTGCCATCAGGAAAGAGGTATCGGTGCCACAGGACTCGCACCACCAGCTTCAGGAACAGCTGCTACCCCTCCACCATCAAAATCCTCAACAACAAACTCCAATCAGAGACTCATTTAAGGGATCTTACTTTTCCACTTTATTTTTTTCTCTCTTTATTGGAGTTAGTTTGCTTACATTATTTGTTTACATGTGTACTTGGAACTATCTATAAGTGGTAATTCTGGCTCGTCTATAGGAAAAAGGAATCTCAGGGTTGTATGTGATATGTATATACTCTGACAATACATCTGAAATTTAAATTGGAGTGAGAAGGAGTTCTGAAAATTCAGTGGAAGTAATCGGGAGAGGAAAAGTTAATAGGTGAGAGGCTGCCACAATTGACATGAAGCTATTAGTTAACCTAGAGCTCTATTTGAAAAGCTACAATATACCACTGGTACTTCCCCAAGTACAGAATTTCCATAGGAGATTATGAAAATTAGGTCTTTTAAAAAAATGCTTTAGATTTCAGATTTTCAGATTCAAATTTATTGTCAGAATACATACAAACCTGAGATGCTTTTTTCTACGGGTGAGGCAGAATTACTACTAATTGTTAGTGCAAAAAAAACTGCACACCATGTACACGTGTAAACAAATAAAGAACAATAAACAGATAACAAATTGAAAACAATACAGTGAGAATTTTTAAAAATCAATAAAGTGTACGAGTCCTTAAATGAATCCCTGATTGAGTTGAGGAGACTGATAGTAGAGGGGTAGCAGCTGTTCCTGAACCTGGTGGTGTGAGTCTTGTGGCACCTGCACCTCTTTTCTGATGGCAGCAGTAAGAAGAGTAAATGCTGGATAGCGTGGATCCTTGATGATTGCTGCTGCTGTCCAACAGCAGTATTACTTACAGATGTTCGCGATAGTGGGGAGAGTTTTGCCTGTGGTGTCCTGGGTTGTGTCCACTACCTTTTGGAGGGCTAATCACTCAGGAGTATTGCAGACCATGTTGCAGCTGGTCAGCACACTTTCCTCCACACCTTTGTAGAAATTTGCCAGGCTTTCTGGTGTCATACCAAACCTTCTCAAACTCCTGAGGAAGTAAAGATGCTGACATGCTTTCTTCTCGACGCCATTAGTGTGTTGCATGACAGATTATGTTGTGTTTGTATTTATATATAAATATTTTGGGGGGATAAATTGGGGCAGGTTTTTTAGTGTAGGAACATACAAACACTTAAAAACAGATCTTCTTTAAAATACTGGAGCTCTGCTCAAGCCAGACAGGGCGGCTCCTGGGGGCCTTTGCAAACACTTTGGGAAGTGCCCAAGAGACTTCACTAGTGGACTGTTGTTTTGAAAAGCAATAGATGAAAGAGATCGGAGGAGTAGTTCGAAGCCACAGACTGTCTGGAGTGAAGCTTGCTGTTCTAAGAGGGTCATGTGGTTTTGCAAGCAGAGAGAGTCAAACGGGCTTTTTCTCTGAGTAAGAGAGAGAATTCAGTTCTGCAATGCTCCAGTCAGCAGCAGGGACTGGAACAGGACAGGCTGGCAAGCTTTTGGAAAAACCCCATTTGGAAGACAGGTTGTGAGTGCTTAGTTCAGCCTGGTTAAAGCCTTTGGGACCTTTGCGGTTCATGCAAGAGGAGAGGACTGGCTGCCTAATGTTTCACTTGAAATAAGAGAAACAAAAAGGAACTCTGTGGTGACCTGAAAGAAAGAGGTTATTATCTGGAAAACCTTGATGGGGGCAAGTTTCTTCGGCAAGGCACTGACATGGCTGATTAAAAGGGATTAGTTTGTGTCCAGGAACAACAAATTTCTCTCTGAAAACCGACAAGAACCTTCCTGTGCGGTAACCATTTACCTTTCAAGCACCAAAGCCCGCTGAACTTCATAAATGTTAAATTCTGTGCACAGTATAAGAATTGCCTGCACCAGTAAACTTGGAGGAATGAGAAGTGAGAATGGACTGTGAATCAAAGAACTTTTCTGAACTTGCACACACATTACATACACATGGGCTTAGAATTAGAAGGGGGTTATGTTAGGTTAGTTAAGTTAAAGTGTGACCCTGTTTTCATCTTTAAAGATAATTAAAGTAACCATTTGTCTTGTTGAATATCTATTGCTGCTGGGTTTGAGTCCTCTAGGCTCGTGACAGTTGGGTCCAGTAAAGATCCTCCAAGATAATGACTCGCAGGAACTTAAATTTGCTCACCTTCTCCACCTCTGATAATTACTGGATTAAACATCTCTGGTTTTCGTTTCCTGAAGTCAACAATGAGATCCTTGGTTTTGGTGACATTTGAGTGCAAGGTTGTTGTTGGTGAATTAGTCAAGTTGTCAATCTTCCTCCTGTACGCTGACTCATCACCTTTCTTTATAAAACCCACTTCCGTGGTAACGTTGGCAAATTTGTAGATGGTGTTATTGTCAAACTGAGCCACAGAGTCATAGGTGTAAAGTGAATAGAGCAGGGGGCTAAGAACGCAGCCTTGTTGTGCTCCAGCACTGGTGGAGATTGTGGAGGAGATGTTCTTATCAATCCTCACTGATTGTGGTCTGGAGGTGAGGAAATCCAGGATCCAATTACACGGTGCGGTGTCGAGACCCAGGTTTTATATACTCTGACTGTTCCTTTTTAAAATAATAATAGACTATTTGGCCACTCTAAATGATCTCTAAGAAAGTTGATGGGAATCTGGAGAGAATATCTTGCAAGGAATATTGGTGACAAAGATTGTTGTGTCAAAATGTCCTCTTTGCATGCAGTTAGAGAACCTAGGCATATGATGTTTACTTGGAAAATATTTCAAATCTAATAAAACACAAACTATTCACAATGTGATTAATAAAATGATCGATCTCTTCCTGCTGTATGTCAGTTTAGAAATAAAAGCCTTTTGATTGTTAAAAATACTTTTGTAGTCAGGCTTTATGAATTACTGTCTGTTTCTAATAGTATTGATACATTTATTTCCATGCATTTCCTTCATTGTGGCTGTTCTCTTACCCGTTTGACATAAACTTAGAAAATTACACGGGCCCTTTGGCCCACGACGTTGTGCCAACCTAAATCTAAATCTCAACAAACTTTCCTACCTCACACCCATATCTCTCTATTCTTCCTGCAACCTTGTATCTGTCTTTAAGTCATCTAAATGCCCTTTTTGAATCAGCCTCCACCACTACCCCTGGCAATGCATTCCAGGTACTCACTTCTCTGTTTTTTTTAAAATCAACTCTGCCATCTCCCTAAACTTTCCTCCCCTCATCTTATACAGATGTCCCCTGGAGTTTGCTATTCTCACTCAAGGAACAAATGTGCAGGCTGTCTACCCTATATCTTGGTACAATTGATACAACTGTGGTTAAAATGACAATTTCCTATGTTCTTTTTGCTGCGTTCAGAAGGACTTCAAGTTTGCCGTACAGGCCAAATGGAGGGTTAAGAAGGCCTATGTGGGATGCTGGGCTTAATTCGTCACAGGATTGAGTTCAAGAGTTGAGAGGTCATGTTGCAAATCTACAAATCTTTGGTGAGATCGCACTTGGAATAATGTGTTCCGCTTTGGTCACCTCTTAAAGGTTAGCAGAGCTGGGACTTTTTTCTTTGGAGCAAAGGAGGATGAGAGGTAACTTAATTGAAGTGGACAAGATTCTGAGAGCCAACACCTTTTTTCCCAGGGCGGGAAGACCAAATGCCAGAGGACATCTGTACAAATTGGAGGGAGGCAAGTTTAGGGGAGACATCGGGTTGAATGTTCTTTTTTACACCCACAGAGTTGTGGGTGCCTGGAATGCCTGGCAAGGGATGGCAGTGGAGGCAAAAACATTAGGGGCATCTAACAGAAACTTAAGGCATGTGGATGAAAGAAAAATAGAGGGTTATGAGGTAGGAAAAGTTTAGTTTTTTTTGGATAGGAATACATTGATCGGCACGACATGGGGTCTGGACTGTGCCTTCAATCTCACTCCCTTTCTCTGCAGCTCCTGCCCCCCCCACCCCGACCCAAGCTGTCCCAGAGTGAGATAAAGTTTCAAACTTTATTTGGAGACGAGTCCCCGGCCGGTCGGTATTTGACACAGAATGTAAGTCCCGTCATCGGCAACGTTGCCAAGTTGTCGGAAATATCGGTTTGCATCGGCCGGAGAGCGGCCACGGTCGCAAGCTCTGCCCCGCGGCTGGAACAGGGGGAGCAGGCGGCCGCCCGGCCCCTCCATCAGCGCCCGTGTCCGTTCCGGCCGCAAGTTGCTCATTCCGCCGGCGCTCGAGGAGCTTCTCCACCCATCATGATTCCACCCCTCCTTCCTCGTTAACAAATGAGGCCACCCCTCCCCACCGCTGATCACATCGCCCCATCCAACCGGAGAGCCTCTGCGCCGAGCTGGAGGGGCTGGCGCTGCCATCAGCTGATCCGCGGGGTTGGCCGAAGACCAGTTCAAACTTGGGGAGCGGCTTCCTCTTTTGTACAAACTTCAGCGGAGTCTCGGGTGAGTAATTGGGGACGGGAGAGGGGAGGAGGGGGTGAGGGGAGGGAGGGAGGAGGGGTGAGGGGAGGAGGGAGGGGAGGGAAGGGGAGAGGGAGGGGGAGGGGAGAGAGGGGAGAGGGAGGGGAAGGGGAGAGGGAGGGGAAGAGGAGGGGAAGGGGAGAGGGGGAGGGAGGGGAGAGGGAGGGGGAGGGGAGAGAGGGGAGGGGAAGGGGAGAGGAGGGGGAGGGGAGAGAGGGGAAGGGGAGAGAGGGGAGAGGAGGGGGAGGGGAGAGAAGGGAGGGAGGAGGGGGGAGGGAGGAGGGGAGAGAAGGGAGGGGGAGGGGAGGGGAGGGGAGGAGGGGGTGAGGGAGAGAAGGGAGGGGAGAGAAGGAGGGGAGGAGGGGAGAGAAGGGAGGGGGGAGGGGAGGAGGGAGGGGGAGGGGAGGAGGGAGGGGGAGGGGAGGAGGGAGGGGGAGGGGAGGAGGGAGGGGGAGGGGAGGAGGGGGGAGGAGGAGGGAGGGGGTGAGGGAGGAGGGGTAAGGGGAGGGAGGGGGTGAGGGAGGAGGGGTAAGGGGAGGGAGGGGGAGGGTAGAGAGAGGGGGAGGGTAGAGAGAGGGGGAGGGTAGAGAGAGGGGGAGGGTAGAGAGAGGGGGAGGGTAGAGAGAGGGGGAGGGTAGAGAGAGGGGGAGGGTAGAGAGAGGGGGAGGGTAGAGAGAGGGGGAGGGTAGAGAGAGGGGGAGGGTAGAGAGAGGGGGAGGGTAGAGAGAGGGGGAGGGTAGAGAGAGGGGGAGGGTAGAGAGAGGGGGAGGGTAGAGAGAGGGGGAGGGTAGAGAGAGGGGAGGGTAGAGAGAGGGGAGGGTAGAGAGAGGGGGAGGGTAGAGAGAGGGGGAGGGTAGAGAGAGGGGGAGGGTAGAGAGAGGGGGAGGGTAGAGAGAGGGGGAGGGTAGAGAGAGGGGGAGGGTAGAGAGAGGGGGAGGGTAGAGAGAGGGGGAGGGTAGAGAGAGGGGGAGGGTAGAGAGAGGGGGAGGGTAGAGAGGCGGTGAGGGCAGAGAGGCGAGGGATGGGAGAGGGGTTGTGTAGAGAGGAGGGGGGAGGGTAGAGAGGGGGGAGGGAAGAGAGGGGGGAGGGAGAGCGAGAGAGAGAGCGAGAGAGAGAGATGGCCCTGCCCTGCGTTTCAGCCCCTGCCCTGCGTTTCAGCCCCTGCCCTGCGTTTCAGCCCCTGCCCTGCGTTTCAGCCCCTGCCCTGCGTTTCAGCCCCTGCCCTGCGTTTCAGCCCCTGCCCTGCGTTTCAGCCCCTGCCCTGCGTTTCAGCCCCTGCCCTGCGTTTCAGCCCCTGCCCTGCGTTTCAGCCCCTGCCCTGCGTTTCAGCCCCTGCCCTGCGTTTCAGCCCCTGCCCTGCGTTTCAGCCCCTGCCCTGCGTTTCAGCCCCTGCCCTGCGTTTCAGCCCCTGCCCTGCGTTTCAGCCCCTGCCCTGCGTTTCAGCCCCTGCCCTGCGTTTCAGCCCCTGCCCTGCGTTTCAGCCCCTGCCCTGCGTTTCAGCCCCTGCCCTGCGTTTCAGCCCCTGCCCTGCGTTTCAGCCCCTGCCCTGCGTTTCAGCCCCTGCCCTGCGTTTCAGCCCCTGCCCTGCGTTTCAGCCCCTGCCCTGCGTTTCAGCCCCTGCCCTGCGTTTCAGCCCCTGCCCTGCGTTTCAGCCCCTGCCCTGCGTTTCAGCCCCTGTCGTATGCTCTCCGCTGGCTTCTCGTCCAGAGGGTGGACCACACAAGCAGCGAGTAGGGCGCGCTCGGAACTTCTCAACACGTCCGACCTGGATAAAATTCAAGGGAAATATCCCAAGTCTGCTCTCAGCTTGATTACCTTGGAAGCGGACTTTCATGTGGGCTTCCCCCCCCCCCCACCCGGCAGGGCTCTCTCTCTCACACACACAAGCAACTCTCCCAGCGTTTGGAGTGCTCACTTGAATTGGAGCTTAGTCTTTTCTTTCCCATCATGGCTGAATGTGCTTCGATATTTTTTTAAATAAGGAATGCATTTCCACCTTTACATTTGAACAGATAACCATTCATTCATTTCAGAGCCCTGCTGCAAGTATGACCCTAATGTAACCCTTAGGAAACTGTGGGCAGTGAAACACCAAAGTCTGCAGACCCCAAGGTTGTAGTTTAAAAGCACGAGATGCTGGAGGAACTCAGCAGGTCCAGCAGCCTCCATGAGGAGGTAAAGATATGTTACTGATGTTTCAGACCTGAGCCCTTCCTCAAGGTATATGCAAAAAGGAGGCAGGCACCTTAATGAAATGCGAGAGAGGATGTGGGGGTGGAGGATGAGAGGAGGAGTCCAGACAAACAGACAAAAGGTGATCATTAGATCAAAGGGGAAAGGTGAGAATTGTTTCAACTGGAAGAAGGGCTCAGGCCTGAAACGTCAGTAATTTATTATTGCTGCGTGGGTTACTGGGCTACGGATCTTTTTTCTCATTTGGTACCCAGGTGGGGAATTGCAGCCTTTATCGACAGCTTTCTTTTGCAAAAGGCCCATTTAAACATTGCTTGACAATTCTCAAGTTTTCAAAACCTGTCCCAACTTCTGGCCAAATACTGACTGATTATCTATCCCCCTGTGATTGGATGCTGGAGGAGGGCATGAGGACATTGTTTCAGTTATGGGTTTAGATTTAAGTTGCTATTTAAGAACTTTTCACAGAACCAATGTTCTGGCCAAAACGGGACTCGTGTTCACCGTTTGAACTGTGTGCTAACTAGTAACTTGAACTATTGCCTCTAGTTACTTAGAATTGTGTGGTTTACTCATCAGGAGGAGGCCAATGGAGGCTAGCAAGAAGATTTAACTGAGTTAGCTAATTCCTGGCTGGTGCAGCAACCCTGTCGCTAATATATCTTTACTTCATATGGATACTGCGAGATTGGCTGAGTTCTGTGTGTTTTTACAGCACTCCTATCAATGCAGAAAACTATTAACACTTTTAGTATGCAAGGGTTCTACATTACATTTATAGCTACACTAAGGGCAGGATGAAAGCTCCTTCGTGAGGTACCTGATAATTTCCTGTTGAGTTGTTTTGTCTGAATGGTTGGTGGAGGCAGAAAAGTTTTTTTTGGGGGGCTGGGAGGGTGGAAATCCTTGGGGAAAGCTCTTGAAGTGCTCTGTCTTCAAGACTGCAGATCATGAGCTGATAAACAGGATTAGTCCTTCAACCAACATTGATGCCATTTGGATTTGTGCACAAAACATTCCTAAAGAGTTCTATTTGTAACACTATGAATTGCCATTTGTTGTTCAGCTGTGAAATTGTTGCAGATCAGGAACTGTTGCCATGCACTAATGAGAAAAAACAAAATGTATACCTTGGGCACCTTCAGCCTGCCAATTGTGGTTGAGATGAACACAATTTCAGATTTGCTATTTTAAAAATAGTTTGGGTTTTTGTGTTACAGAATATGGTCTTGTCAACTTTTGGTAATCCACGTTAAAGATTGGGTTGGGATGGGATGAACTACCTAGGCCCTCTCTTTTAAACTATTTAGCCTATTTCTTTGGCTTGGCTTCGCGGACGAAGATTTATGGAGGGGGTCCAGGTCAGCTGCAGGCTCGATTGTGGCTGACAAGTCCGATGCGGGACAGGCAGACACGGTTGCAGGGGAAAATTGGTGGGTTGGGGTTGGGTGTTGGGTTTTTCCTCCTTTGTCTTTTGTCAGTGAGGTGGGCTCTGCGGTCTTCTTCAAAGGAGGTTGCTGCCCGCCGAACTGTGAGGCGCCAAGATGCACGGCTTGAGGCGAGATCAGCCCACTGGCGGTGGTCAATGGGGCAGGCATCAAGAGATTTCTTTAGGCAGTCCTTCTACCTCTTCTTTGGTGCACCTCTGTCACAGTGGCCAGTGGAGAGCTCGCCATATAACACGATCTTGGGAAGGCGATGGTCCTCCATTCTGGAGACGTGACCCACCCAGCGCAGCTGGATCTTCAGCAGCGTGGACTCGATGCTGTCGGCCTCTGCCATCTCGAGTACTTCGATGTTAGGATTGGTCAGTGGGTTGTGATAGTACATTGGGTATTCACTGTTGAGCCATTTCCTAGCTTCATAAATGGTTGATTCAGCTCTTTATCCCCTCGGTATGTTCTGAAGACAAGTGATTAGCAGTTAAAGCTAAACTTTGTGGACCAAGCTTCACTTGATTTTAAAAAGAATAAATTGAATGCCCTCTTTGACTGTCTGCTTGCTCTTGATAATAGTACATTATCCTCCCTCATTCGAACAATTTATAATAGTTACTTATTAAATCCATATGTGAATGACTAATGATTCTCAGTTTTTGTGGAGCAGTATTTCAAGCTGAACCTAGAACACTCAACCTAATTCTTCAGAACACCTGTAGATGTTAAACACTTCTAAGGAATTTGTTGGTGGATGACATCTTCTGTTGTGCACATTCAAGTTTGAGTACAGATAAAATTTTAAACTTCCAACCACAGATGAGCTTCGTTCTTTGAACCCCACCCCCATACAGAAATCCTGCTTTCCTCCAAATTCTTTCTTGGATGCTAGAATAATTTTTTTAATGAACTGGCCTTTGTGAGTGCATGAAATTTCTGTGTTGTACAGCGTGCTGTGCTGTTGGGGATGCTCTCTCTCAGAATGAAATGTTGATTACTTTAATCTGCCCTATTAAAGTAGGCCGTCAAAGAGATGATGAGCATTTGAAGAAGCAATGGAGAATGTCTAGCTTCAGGTCAAAAATCACTTCTTCCCTAAGTGATGGTACTTACAGTAGATAAAGGATCTGTATTTATATGATGTGCTTTCATACACAGCAAAGTTCTTTTGAACTGTAGGTTTTCACTACCAATTATGCCTATAAATTTTCTAAAAACAGCAATGGGATAAATAATGACGTCTGTTTTTTTGTTAATTGCAGATCAGATGGAAGTATGTTACTAATCATTTTGGGTAATGAAAGGTCTTCTTTCTTTGGCTTTGCTTCGCGGACGAAGATTTATGGAGGGGGTAAATGTCCACGTCAGCTGCAGGCTCGTTGGTGGCTGACAAGTCCGATGCGGGGCAGGCAGACACGGTTGCAGGGGAAAATGATGAAAGGTACAGACAGTAAAAAGGGCAGATGAAAGAGACCAGTAAGAGTATGAAAGTCTTTAGGGTGGACCTGAAGGAAAGAACCTTATTTTCTGAAGTTTTAAAAGTAAAGATGTATAAAAGGAGATTCTGTGGATGTCGGTAAATATGAACAATTTGCCCAAAGTTTCTGAAACCACAGTTAAATAAACTTGAGGGAAGAAGAGGCTGTGTAATACTGAATTAACGGAGGACAAAAATGGAATATGTGAAAATATCATGTGATTTGAATGTTAAGGGTGTTAAAGAAAAAAAAGCAAGCTCTGACTGATATTTCAAATATTGGTTGTGCCCGAGATGCAGTTGTAAACTAAATTGACAGGCCAAGATGCAGAGTACAAGAACTTCCAAGAGAGAAACGTGGCGTGGTCAGCATATTGTAAACAGGAAAGAACTGTTGTTTTAAACGATATTTTATTGATAAGCTTTGAATTATTGACGGTGGGTGGTGCACGGGCACATGGGCCGGGAGAACCTGTTACTACACTGTACATCTATTGGATGATTAAATTCTCATTAAGGTTTGATGATAAATATGATGAGCTTTTCACTGAAAATAAATTTTCAGTAACAGTAGAATGATTTTGGATTGAAGGCCTAGAAAAATTAGTTATCTTCAGGGACACAATCTTGGTGTGCTTTCTGGACTTGGCATAAATTTCTAATTTACAGATGATGGTGTTTATATTTAAAAAAAAGAAATTAGGATTAGACAGCTATCAGATGACTTTTAATTCAGGAAAATGTGATGGTGCCTAAGGAGGTTTTTTTCCTTTGTAATTCTTTAAAGGTCAATCCTCTACACTTGATTTCTTCCACATTAGATTTAGATTTCTTCCAAGGATGGTTGCCATTTTAACTGAACCAGAAATTTTCCTACTGCACCTGCCAGGTAAAATGAGGAGGATAAATTTTATTTTATTTTGAAGTCTACAATATGCACATGAGGATATTTAAACTGTAAAGATGTATTTGATGCTGTTTCATTCTCCTGCCTGTCTTGCTGCACCAAATGGAACATTAACAAGATGATCCTTCAGTTGGGAGCAGTAAGGATATAGTATCGTAAAACTACTTTCACCACAGATATTAATGGCAGGACATTGGGACTTGATTAGAGGGTTTCAAAAGTTCAAACCTACCCTTTCCCTAAAGTAATTCCAGTTGGCCCTTGGACATGGCAGCTGAATTCCACTTCTCCGCAGTGACCTTCAGAATATGTTGTATGGTTTAGATTCTTTCTCTGTTATACCTCTAGAAGTTTTACATTCTGCACACCTTTAATGCCTTGTAATTGGCTGTTCTTTGGTTCACCTGTTGCAAGGTGTGGACTTCAGCAAAGAATTTGTGAAATGGAAGGACTTGGAATTTCTCCCAATACTATCTTGACTCCGAGTCAGCGATTTCTTGTTTCCATTTGTGAGAATCTTGGCTACTGACTTCTGCCAGTTTATTTTCCAGTTTTTATTTTGCAGGAGGTTATCTGAAAATGATAGGGTGAACTCCCTGCTCAGTTGAGCATTATGCCAGCCAAATCCAAACTACAAATACTGTGGAAGTGGGTGAAGAGTTGGCCCATCCCACTTGTTTTGCAATTGTTAATGTTTTAGTCATGGGGGGGGGGGGGGGGAATTGACTGCCCAAATGTGGGTAATGGATACTTGATCAAAGGTTTTACACTGACGTTTGCTGGTTACACCCAATTAATGGAGCATAGTACCCTTGGCTTCTGGACATATGCCAGATAGATGTGTAGTGGATCTTGAATAGCAATTATGTGTTTTTGGGTGGGAGTCGGTATGATTGAGTTTTAACCTAGTTGAGCTTTGGTATGTGAAGAATTAACTTAAGATTCACATTACTAATGGTGGCTCTTTGTCTACTCTTCAGCAGAGAAGGCAATTTTGTGTAATATTACATGTTCTGTACTATTATGTGACAATAGAGGAATCTTGAACATCACGTCATGATTGCTATTTGCTGTTCTCTTCTTGCCACGTGTGGTTTTGGTAATACAAGTGCTGTCTTTTGTACACTTTCCATGTTGTGAATTGTGAGATCCCATGCTTTTATTGTTTTAATACCTCCCTCTTGATGATTAATCTAACCAACACTATATCAGGGTGTCTTGGAACTAGTCGTTATAAAGGGAGTGGGAGGAATCGTATTGAACTGGAAGTGTTGTGCGGAGAAATTTAATAGATTAGATGCCACTCCTTTCGTCCTGCAAAATCTCTTTTGAATGTGTCATTGGATGACATTTATTTTGTGATTCATGTTGAATGAACCTTTTACTCATTTGCACAATTGATAATTTGCACATTTGATAACTTGTTCCATTTGTTAATGGCATTGAATAAAAAAATCCATCTACTGTATGTTGATGGTATCTTAAAAATGTCACCCTAAGAACAGGGGTCATCTTGTATGCCAAGAACAAAATCTGAACAAACCTGTCTCTCTCTTTCTCTTTGGCTTGGCTTCGCAGACGAAGATTTATGGAGGGGTAAATGTCCACGTCAGCTGCAGGCTCGTTTGTGGCTGACAAGTCCGATGCGGGACAGGCAGACATGGTTGCAGCGGTTGCATGGGAAAATTGGTGGGTTAGGGTTGTGTGTTGGGTTTTCCTCCTTTGTCTTTTGTCAGTGAGGTGGGCTCTGCGGTCTTCTTCAAAGGAGGTTGCTGCCCGCCGAACTGTGAGGCGCCAAGATGCACGGTTTGAGGCGAGATCAGCCCACTGGCGGTGGCCAGTGGAGAGCTCGCCATATAACACGATCTTGGGAAGGCGATGGTCCTCCATTCTGGAGACGTGACCTACCCAGCGCAGTTGGATCTTCAGCATCATGGATTCGATGCTTTCGGCCTCTGCCATCTCGAGTACTTCGATATTAGGGATGAAGTCGCTCCAATGAATGTTGAGGATGGAGCAGAGACAACGCTGGTGGAAGCGTTCTAGGAGCCGTAGGTGATGCCGGTAGAGGACCCATGATTCGGAGCTGAACAGGAGTGTGGGTATGACAACGGCTCTGTATACGCTAATCTTTGTGAGGTTTTTCAGTTGGTTGTTTTTCCAGACTCTTGTGTAGTCTTCCAAAGGTGCTATTTGCCTTGGCGAGTCTGTTGTTTATCTCGTTGTCGATCCTTGCATCCGATAAAATGGTGCAGCCGAGCGAGATAGGTAAACTGGTTGACCGTTTTGAGTCCTTTAAATAACAGCACAGAAAAAAAAAGCTAACTGCATATACCAGTCACCATTTGCAACAGCTAACGAACAGAAAAGTCTCAGCTCTCCCCCATGGGGTCCATCCCCCTTGTCTGACTGCTGTCGGCTTTAAACAGCCTTTTAAAGTAGCTGATGGTGGTTTATTTTAAAATGTAAACCTTTACTGGGTAATTTGCTTTTAAAATATTGTGACAGCATCACTCCACTGGTCAGTGGGATGGTTGGTAAAGGACTATTGAGGCCGTAAGCTCTCAGCGGTAAGTGCCAGACTTGGGGTCATCTTATACAGTGAGTATAGCTCAAAACCTACATTTTATGTGGAAATTCTGGGGGTCATCTTGTACACCAGTCATCATGTATGCTGACATACAGTAATCTTAAATGCCTAAAATCAACTGGTGACAATGACATCCAAAACTTGCTATGTGTGAGTTCTATGAATCTTTGTAGAGCCTGATTGCACATTGTAGCATTTTTTAAAAAGCATGAAATTTCCCATTGTTATTATGCCAGGAAAGAAGTTAGTTGAGTGAATGCATGCGCTCTTTGAGAAGGTGGTCATTGCTCAAATTTGTGTAGCGAATTAGTTTAACCAGCTGAAGGGAGCATGTAGTGTACAGGGCTTGTCAGAGAAGTTTTAGATCCACAAATACTATCGGTGAAGGCTGGAGATATCAAAAGCATCTGGTTCTGTTGAAGTCACTGAGAGTATTGGAAAGAACTATACAAGAAGAGACCAGTCATCTAATTATAAATATAACATATAACAATTTACAGTACGGAAACAAGCCGAATTGGCCCTTCTAGTCTGCACCGATTTACGTGAAACTCAACTAGTTCCACCTATCCACTCCTTTGCCTATAACCCTCCAACCCCCTCTCATCCCTGTACTCATCTAACCTCCTCCTAAAAGACAGAATTGACCCTGCCACAACTACCTCTTCCGGAAGATAATTCCACTCAGCCACCACTTTCTGAGTGAAGAACCATCCTCTCATATTACTCCTAAAGTTTTGCCCCCAACCCTTAGACTCCTTGTTCCAATCTCCCCTACCCTCAGGAGAAAGAGCCTATTCACATCTACTCTATCTATTCCCTTCATAATTTTAAATACCTCTATCAAATCCCCTCTTAACCTTCTACGCTCAAATGAATAAATCTTTTTCTGTATTCAAGATACTGCAATCCAGGCAACATTTTCGCAAACCTTCTCTGCACCCTCTCATCCTTATTTATATCCTTCCTATAATTTGGAGACCAGAACTGCACACAATACTCCAAACTTGGCCTCACCAATGCCTTAAACAGTCTCAACATCACCCCCCAGTTCCTATATTCTATGCTATGATTTATAAAGGCCAGCATACCAGAAGCCTTCTTCACTACATGGGAATCCACCTTCAAGGAACGATGAACTGTTATTCCAAGATCCCTCTGTTCCTCAATGCCCTTCCTTTCACTGATACATCCTATTTTGGTTATTCCTCCCAAAATGAAGCACGAGGAAATACTATGTAATTGGAACATATTAGGTCAAGGACGAGGTGATGCAGTTGCTTAGTGTTTGATATTAAATTTTCTAAAATTTGGAAGCAATAATCCTCCATTCCTTTTAGTCTTTTGAAGATGGGCTTTATTTATATGGGGTTTTCCTTGCCATATGTATGAAGAAATAAACAAAATAATGAATTAAAAAAAGATTTAGAAATGAAAATTGGTAAAGCTTGAAAAAGGTACAAAAATGTAGGTAAAATGTTTTTTTTTAGTAGAGTTGATAAGTCCAATTATTTTAATAGATAATGGTGACCAGCCTGATAATAATACTTTATTCTGATTGAAAGAAAACTTTTTGGTATTATTTAATAAACTTTTATAACTTGTAATTGTAATTCCTAAATATTTGAATTGGTCTTTCACTATTTTAAATGGGAAATAGAATACCTTAAAAAAAAAGTTCCTTTTAGGGGTAATAGTTCATTCTTGTGCAAATCTAATTTATAACCCGAAAATTGGCTAAATTGGGCAAGCAAGGTTAATATATTTGATATAGAAACCATATGATTTGAAATTAAAGCAAAAGATCATCCACAACCAGAAATGGAGTTGAACATAATGTATGTTCAACTCCATTTCTGGTTATTTCCTTAAATTCTCTGCTCTGTTGAAGAGCAACAGCTTGGGGTTCCAATACCATGTTAAAAAGCAAAGGACTTAGGCATCTTTGTCGAGTACCTCTATAAAACCCAAACTGGGTGATTAATATATGTAATCTACTCTTAACATTTCGATAAATTAGTGTATCCCCCTTCATGAGTAGAAATGGAACTGAATTTTTCTTTAATAAAACATCCATGTTGGCAATTTTAGTTTTTATTTTAACCCTTTTCCTTTTATAAATTGACACATAATCTAATAATGAGAAATAGGTTGAGAATAGGGCTCAGTTAGGAAATTTTTTGCTAGTCCCATTATAGACAACCACCTTTTTCAGCCTTATGTGTTTGACGCAGGTTTTAAAGAATGGTATAGATTAGGTGTTAAAAGTTATAAAGATCTTTTTAGTTTAGATAACTTTGCCTCTTTTGAGCAATTGACAGCAAAATTTAAATTTCCAGATAGATTTTTTTTAGATATTTACAAGTTAGGCATTTTGTTCAGTCCAAGCTTTCTGATTTTCCTCGAATATTCTTGATTTACTTTTTGATTTGCAGTTTGTTCATGGTGGATTAATATCAAGTATTTGTAATGACCTATTGGATTTAAGATCAGCCTCAATGGCTGGGATTAGGAATGATTGGGAATCTGATTTGAATATAACATTTTCAGATGAAGATTGGTACTCTACTCTTAACTTGACTAATGATTCCTCATTTTCTATAAGGCATTGCTTATGACATTTTAAGGTGGTACATAAAATACATATGTCCAAACTCAAGTTATCTTGTTTTTATGCAGATGTTGAACCACTATGTGAGAAGTGGAAAAATTTTTGAAGCTTCATTAATTCACATGTTTTGGGAGTGCCCCAATTTATAAAAAATTTTGGAAAATATTTTCTAAACATTGAAAATTATTTGTAAGATCAAAATAGAACCATGTCCACTTTGTTTGGTTTTTCTCATGAACCAGATATACCCCTGTCTGCAGCCCAGGAGAAAGTTTTAGCTTTTACCATTTTGATGGCCAGATGAGCAATTTTAATGAAATGGAAAGATGACCCTTCACCTACGTGACATAATGTCCTATTTATAGAAAATTAGATATAGTGTTAAAGATGGAAAGTTTCAATTTGACAAGATGAGAGGTCATAATTGGAAGAATTAAGAAGTTTGGATAATAATTTTTTTAATTTGGACATGCAGCACAGTAACAGGCCCTTCCAGCCCACTAGCCTGTGCCGCCCAATTGACCTACAACCTCTATACATTTGAAAGGGTGCGAGGAAACCGGAGCACCCAGAGATAATCCATGCAGACACGGGGAGAACATGCAAACTCCTTACAGACTGTGCCGGATTCGAACCTGGATTGCTGGAGCAGTAACCACATTGTGCTAACAAATATACCCAAAATAATTTGTTCAAATCCAGAGTTGTTTTCCTTTGTTCTGTGGTGTTCTATATTGTGTGCAGGTACCAAACCAACCATTCATTTGCCAATTGGTAATATGCATAGGAGGGAAAGGTCTCAAAACACTTGGATTATTGGGGAAGATGTATATTGCCTTGCTACATGGCAGTTATGCAGCTTAAACAAAGGATCTTCTGCACTGATGGCAAATTTGGTTTTGTACAGTCTACGCCACTGCATAACTGGACCTGGTTCTGGAACAGTGCAGTTTGAGCTCTTAACTATTTTGGTTCACAATTCTGGATTTGCAGTGAAAAACTAAAATAACAATGTGCATTTGAAGTGCTTTGAATTTTTCAGGACAGCCTGACATTTTCTCCATCTTGTCCTTCTATTGGAGATGTGGAGAGATAACCAGGTTTCACAGTCGGGTATTTTGTAAATATTTGAAGCTCTTCCATTGACCATGCAGACTTTGTCATAGTTCCAGCATGGATCACAAGGTTGATGTGTATCATGAGACTTTCCATTAAATATAAGGGAGGAATGTGGAACATTTCAACAACAAGATATTTGCTTGTGTTGTATTCACTGTGTGCAACTTCTATTTTAATCTACTTTACTGATTTACATTACGACTTAGTTTGGATTCTGATTGCTTTATTCAAAACCGAGTGGCTGGGCTTAGTTTCACTTTCAACCTTTCCAATTGTCATACAATTAACCTGATGCTTCTCTCAAAGAGACCTGAGAGCAGCCATTCTCAACAGAGGCCATGGTCCTCTCCTTTAAGGGATTGGGGGGCGGGGAAGGACTGAAGTTGTACGTTTTTTTAAATTAAATTTTTTTTCTGTGTAGTCGGTGGAAATGTGAAAGAAACCAACTAAACTTGACTGCTTCACAGGGAAGGGGGCCCCATAAACTTTAAGCAGAGTCCTAAGGGGGTCATAGCCCAATTGAGGTTGAATTTGGAAATTTAGACATAGAGCGCGGTAATAGTCCATTTTGGCCCATGAGTCCACGCTGCCCAATTTACACCATGCAGACATGGGGAGAATGTACAAACTCCTTACAGACAGCGCAGGATTCGAACTCTGGTCCTGAATCCTGGTGTTGTAAAGGTGTTGCGCTAACCTCTAAACCAACCGTGCCGCCTCAAATTAAACTTGAGAATGGCTACCTTAGAGCAGCTCTCCCACAATTAACTTTGCTAAATAATTTCACTTATTTCTTCCCATTCCATGTGCTGCCCATTGTTCAGTCAGTTGCCAACTAGATACGATCTGTGCCTTTGGCTCTTTTGTTTTTGCCCTGAATTCAATGCTGTCAGTTGCTCTACTGTATTTCATGATCTGACTGCTCACTGTCAACATAGCTAACACTTTTGCACTCTATTTTTCTTTCCCTTAAGTGTCTGATGGGATCTGACTCTGGTTCCCATTTTTTGGCATTGTGTGTAGGTGGACAGTGGACAGATTCTTCCCCTCATCCATTACTCACAAATAGCACTGCACTGCAAAATGTTTATGTATTAATATATTAAACGTTCAGCATGGTAACGAGCCCGTGCCATCCAAATACACCACTCGACTTACAAACCTGTACTTTTTTTTAGAGGGTGGGAGGAAACTAGAGGACCCAGAGGAAAACCTGGTAGACACTGGGAGAATGTACAAACTCCTAATGGACAGCACTGGATTCGAACCTCGGTCGCTGGTGCTGTAATAGCATTGCACTAACCACTACGCTAACAGTGTTGTCCCTCAACTTTGGGATCACACTATTCATTATAAATGGTGATTTCTATTCCTGGTAAGGATTTTGGTAAATCTGTGAGTTGGCACCGGGAATAATACCCAATTAGGATTACTAGATCGTTACGTTAATTGACGTACCTCTTCCACTGCATTGCCATAACTGTGACTTCCATTCATGTTGCATGATTAATCTTGATCTCAGGGGGCTGCCAATCAACTATAAAATGTGAACAATAAATGGTCTTTTGTCAGGAGGAATATAGCTGGTTCCAAAAATGTGATAGTGTTTTTTTTTCCATCATTAAGCACCTGGTGGCTGTGGATGAAAGTGCAACTTTGACAGCAGTGAGAATGCAAGGTGAATAAGAACACAGTGTTGTCATCAAAGCAGAAGTTAAATGCTGATTATATTTTTAATTTTAATTTTGGATATACAGTACGCTAACGGCCCCTTTCAGCCTAAGCGCCCATGCTGCCAATTACACCTCTGGTGTGCTTTGAATGGTGGAAGGAAACCAGCACACTCAGGAAACCCACACAGACCCATGGAGAATGTACAAACTCCTGACAGCGCGGGATTTGAACCTGCGTCCCGGTCGCTGGCTCTGTAAAGGCAGTGCACTAACTGCTATGCTAACCATTCAAACAGCCTGACTAACCTCAGCACTACATTTTGCATTGACTAAATTCTTTGAATATTGTGAGGATATGGTGATATGCTATTTATTCTGTAAACTGAAAGTAAAATAAAGCACTTCTGATTTTCCGCCTTCTGCAATAAGATAGTATAGGGTGGGGATTTGTTTCGGCATGGACTAGTAGGGCCAAACTGGCCTGTTCTGTGCTGTATATGGTTATATGGATAATGGGATTTGGTTTCCAATATGCGCTAATGAAGTCATACAGCATAGAACAGGTCCTTTGGCTCAAAGTTCTTAACTGCATTTGGCTCATATCCTTTGAAATTCTTCCTTTTCATATGTTTGTCTGAATGGTTTTTGATTGTTGAAATTGTTCTTGTTTCTATAATCTTCTGGCACTCCATCTGGACCTCAGAGAAAAAAGTTGCCCCTCAGCTCTCTCTTAAACCTCTCTCCTCTTACCTTGAGCCTATGCCATTTAGATCTGTGAGTATTTACTTTATCCATGCCCTTATGATTTCATAAACTTCTATGTCACCCCTCAGCATTGTACGCTCAAGGGAATAAAAACCCAGTATGTCCAACCTCTCTAACTTGAGCCCTGTAGTCTTGACAACATCTTAGCGGATCTCCTCTGCGCCGCTTCCAAATTACTCCCATCCTTCCCGTGGCTGGGCAATGAGAACGGTGCAGAGTACACCAAGTGTGGTCC
Source organism: Narcine bancroftii (assembly GCF_036971445.1). Classification (NCBI taxonomy): domain Eukaryota; kingdom Metazoa; phylum Chordata; class Chondrichthyes; order Torpediniformes; family Narcinidae; genus Narcine; species Narcine bancroftii. The sequence continues at coordinate 126,929,973 of NC_091473.1, read as the reverse complement.
TACCAACAACTTGTCTTGCTGAATCACAGAGTTCCAACATTTGTATTCAATACCCTGCCCAATACTCCTTGGTTTCTCTGTTCTTCAATGCCCTCTGGAGCCCTTCCATTTACCATGCAAGTCCTACACTGGTTTGACTTTTCAAAGTGCAACACCTTGCACTTGTCGGAGTTAAATTTCTATTTGCCACTCCATGGCCCACCTCCTCAACTGATTCAGATCCTGCTGTAAACTTGCACATTCACCTTCAGAACTTGTTGGAGCCACATTCTGTCTGGAGTAAAACTTGCTGTTATGGGAGGGTCATGTGGTTTTGCAAGCAGAGAGAGTCAAACTGGCTTTCTCTCAGAGAGAGAGAGAGAGAGAGAGAGCGCGATCAGCCCTTGTGGTTCATGCAAGAGGAGAGGGCTGGCTATCTAATGTTTCACTTGAAATGAGGGAAACAGAAAGGCATTCTGTGATGACCTGAAAGAAAGAGGTTATCATCTGGAGAACCCTGAGAGGGAAAGTTTCTTCGGCATGATTGAAAAGGAATCAGTTGTGGGTGCCCAGTGTACAACAAATCTCTCTGAAAACTGACAAGAATCTTCCATTTACCTTTCAGGCACCAAGGCCTGGTGAACTTTATAAATGTTCAATTCTGTGCACAGTATAAGAATTGCCTGCGACCAGAGGAATGAGAAGTGAAATTGGACGGTGAACCAAAGAACTTTTCTGAACTTACACACACATTACATACGTGTGCGCTTAGAATCAGAAGGGGGTTAAGTTAGGTTAGTTAAGTCAATAGTTAAAGTGTGATTCTGTATTCATGTTTAAAGATATTTAAAAGAAACGTCTAAGTAACCATTTGTCTTGGTGAATATCGATTGCTGCTGGGTTTTGGGGTCCTCTGGGCTCGTGACAAAGTGGTATGGGGAAAATGCAGGTTGGTGGAGATGAGCCTACCATCAAATTAGTCATGATCACATTGAATGATGGAGCAGGATTGACAGGCCAGATGGCCTACTCCTACAACTATTTCTTAGGTTCTTTATTAACCACTGAGGAAAGTTTTGCGAAGTTTCTGATCAGAATGATTCCCAAAGCCACAATTCAGGCTTGGGTATGAAATTAGCCCTCGGAAACCTTGATTTGATTTCTGCACCTTGAAATGATTCCTACTTGCTGTGGCCTCTTTTTACAAAAAAAAATAAGCTCTTTGTTTTATAGATATGTATTTTGAGTGAAGTTATAATGACCATTTACCCTAAATAGATCTTGGTGATTGGCCTTGATCATAGTTCTGTCCAATCAGTGCTCTTAATCACTCAGTGCAGGAAGTGGGCATTCAGCCCATCGTGACAGTGATGTCTAGTTATTTTGAACTTTGACATTGAGCTCTGTGGATTTTATTTTCAGTACTATTATCTAGTTTTCATTATGTAGTTAGTGAATCTATTTTCACTTTCAGGCTTTGCCCTTTAAATGATGATGGAAATGCCACAGCAGGTTGGTAATATTTTTAGTGAAACCGTGAATGAAACCAGTTCTCATGTTGATATCTGCTGCCAGATGAAATCCCGTTTCAGATGACAACAATGAAGGTGACTTTCATTTATGTGGACAATGCCCTAAATGTTACAGAAATGCAACTGCCTGAGTTATTAAAAACGCAATACATTGGCTGAGAAAAGAAACTTCAGAAATGGATACTCAGTAGAAAATAAAAGCTATATATCTTTTTGATCTCACTGGCTCTCGTAGAGTAGGTCTCCTGATCCCAGTGGCATTATGGGCCTAGGCAAGGCCATGTGCCATTAGACTATTAACCCTGGTGGGAGGTGGATGTTTCTGGATTTCTTAAATTATTACTAAAACATGGTAGTTATTGTTGTGGAGAGAGGGTTATATAAGTTGTACTGCATAGAAATGGGCTCTTTGGCCACTGAGTCCTTAAGCACCCATTTACACGAGTCCCTGTCAACTCCTCCTTTCCTGCTCCCCCGTCACTAGAATTTATCACTCACCTAAACATAAAGGGAAGTTTATAAACTGTTAATTAACATACAAACCAACAAGGGTGTAGGAGGAAACCAGAGCATCTGGAGTAATCCCACGTATCACATGGACATAGAAACCACCGGAGATCAGGACTGCATACCGCCTCACAACTGTAGCTCTGTTAGCTGTGCCAGTGTGCTGCTGTTGCATTGTTACCACTTTCATGTGGAGGGAGGTTGATGTCATGGGTGAGTCCAACATTTGTTGCCCAGGTCTGTGATGGGTCACCTCTGGGCCTCTTTGGTCAGTGCAGATAAGGTACTTTGAGGAAGAAAGTCCAGAGGTCTGGCCTAGTACCGAAGAAGCAGCCATGTATTTTCCAGACTTCATTTGACCCCATCCTTCCGACTTAGCAATGTTGCTGAAAGCCTCCGAGACTCTACTGTTGATATGCCATAGACATGGACCAGTGGTCTCATCCTCTCTGGATCAGGGCTGATCTTTCCTTTACTCACTACATAGCCTAGTATGGCTACGCATTTACTGTGGTATACACACTGGTCATTGTTAAGGGTTAAGTGCAGATGTTTGGCCACCTGGAGAAAATTTTGTAAGTTCCGATCATGATCATTTAAGTCTTTGCCACATATAGTGACATTGTCCAGGTAAGTATAGGTGGCTTGCAAGTTATGAGCATCTATTTGTTTATCCATCTCCCTTTGGAAAATGGATACCCCATTGGTAACTCCAAAAGGGGTTCTTTTAAACTGGAAAAATTTGCCATCTTCCTCAAAAGTGGTTAAGTGCCTTTCATCTTTGTGAATAAAAGGCATCTGATGATCAGCTGATCTCAGGTCAAATGTGGAATATATTTTTTAACTATGTAATTTGGTTTACCATATCTCACATATGAGGCAGTGGTTAAGCATCTAATTGCATGAACCTGTTTATAGTTTGGCTGTAGTCCACGACCATTCTGGGTTTCGTGCCATTTTTTACAACTGCATCTTGTGGGCGCCAAGGACTTGTACTGGATTCGATGATTTTTCCTTTCAATAAACGTCTAACCTCGTCCTTAATAAAGAGTCTGTCCTCTTTGCTATAGCGCCTACTCTTTGTAGCTATAGGCTTACAATCCCAGGTTAAATTGGTAAAAAGATGTGGAGGTTTAATTTTTAGAGTCGATAACCTGCAAACAGCTTCTTGGAGTACTATGATCAATTGTAATGGGCCATTAAACGCCAATATGATACTTTTCATTTGAAATTGGAAATCTAAACCTAAAAGCATCTGAGTGCACAGACCGGGGAGCATGTGCAAGTTGAAGTTCTTATTCATTTCCCTGTATCTTCAGGATTATTTTACAACAACTTGTAGCATCTTGTTTTAGTCCAGCCCAGGGTCTTCAGTAAACGTTGCCTGATATACCCCGACTCCAATCACTTATGAATGCATCCAGCCATAGAAATTCTGCACTTAGACAGATACAAGGTAAGATTCCGTGCGCTAGCAGTCATAGGGTGAATGTAGCTGTCTGTACTGCCCGAATCAAACAAACAGTTAATAGGTTCCCCATTTACCTCCGCCTTCAACATGGAATGCTTCAGGTCGTGGGGTCCATCTTGATTTATTGTCATGGACACTAGAGAAGGGTCTCCCTGCGGCGGTGATCTGTTGGAGTTTGCCTCGTCGCTGGCTGTTGCACTTACGATTTCAGAAGAAATAGAAGGGGAAGAGGGAGAAGAGCTAGATGAATCATTGGTTCTCCAGGTCAGCATACCAGTGTTGTGGTGGCACCCCTGCTTAGTAATAGTACTTGGGCGCTTCTTCTTACTGTTCAGCTCACAGCGAGAGCTAGAAGAGGACTCTCCCGCACAGCAGGATCTGGCCCAGTGCCTTCGCTTCCCGCAGTGGGCACAATTAGCTTGCCGCATGGGGCACTGAGTGCGAACGTGTAACATCAAACAGTAGAAATAGCATCTTCTGTAGCGGCTTTTGCACTGTGGTTTAGTGGCGTTTAGCAGTGGATCGTCGCTGCGAGTGGGCCTTGGGGGAGCTGCTTCAGCACCTCTCTCTTTCTCAAAGGCTTTAGCACTTTGTAGCGCAAACTTAAGGATCTTCATTTGTTGAGGAGCTGCACTAAATGTCAGGCCCGGGGTCTTCAGTAAACATTGCCTGATATACCCCGACTCCAATCACTTATGAATGCATCCAGCATCAAAGATTCTCGGTGGGCTTCAGGCGTGATGGCAGCACAAGCACAGGTTCTGGATAGCCCTTTTAGTGCGAGCGTGAAAGCATCTTCGCTCTCTCCAACTTGTCTTCGAATGTGAAGCTGATGTCTTGCGAACAAAGTGTTTTGTGGCACATCATCATAGTTCGGAGGAGATTCAATGCATTCTGGTAGGCAGCTGTCTCCCTAACCACGGAGTAGGGTACTTCTCCGAGGAGGGCCACAAGATGGTCCATTTTCGCCACATCTCGCACAACATTGTTCACTCTATGTACGCTTCAAAACACTAGACCCAGTGGTGAAAAATTTCTCCAGCTCAGGTGGCATCTTGATCTATCTCAAGTCTTCCAGGTTTCAGGGAAGTATCCATGGTTGAGAGTCTGTTAATAAAATTGATATGCCATAGACATGGACAGTCAAGTATTAAACCAATACAGGGCTTTTATTAACAGACTAGAGCCACCTCTAAACTGGCCAATGGGAAAGCATCTCCATCTGTTATACCAGTAAGGTGGAATATCTCTACAGCCATAGCCAATAGCAAGCGGTCAGTATAATACGCCCCCCCCCCCCTCCATTACATCGTCAAAACTATTTAACAAAATTTATTTATTCATTTAATATTTGCATACAGGTACCCCCTGCTTTACAAAACGAGCGTTCGTATGAAACCTTTTGCAAGCTGAAATGACGTAAAGTGAAGAAGCGATTTCTGATTTCTATGGGAAAAAATTTTGAGTATTCCCAGACCCCACCAATAACCTACCAAATCATACCAAATAACACAAAACCTAAATAACACTAACATTTATTAAAAGCAGGAATGGTATGATAAATATACAGCCTATAAAGTAGAAATAATTTAGGTACAATGTAGTTAGGCTGAGTCTTCAGAGGTTGGGGTGATAGGAGGTAGAGGAGACTGGGATGTAAGAGAGAGATTGTCGTCTGAATCCGTCAGGTCACTGATGTCCAAACCTTTTATGTCTGCCTGCCTTGATGTCAAAGGTCGAGGTTGTCTGCTACAGTTGATGTGGAAGGGTTGAAATTCGACAGTAAGCTTGACTTTAGCCACGGGATGCAGCCTCTCACATTTTTTTCTATAAAAGCGAACCCATAGCTTTCTTTGTAAAAAGCGAATTTGCACCAACTGATTATTCATCAAGCAGGGTATATAGGAAAAGAAAAAAAAAAAAAAAAAAAAAAAAAAAAGCAGGGTATATAGGCATCCCCTGCTCTCCGAAAGTAGAGCGTTTCTATTGAAACCTTTTGTAAGCAGAAATAGTGTTAAGCAAAGAAACAGCCTTGAGGTGCACGCGCACTCTCTATAAGGGCTCGCAGCTATCGCTTTTTTTGGTAAAAGCGAAAATCCCTTATGGTTAGCGAAAACAGGTACAAATGTAGGTCTTTTGTGAAAGCGAAGTGGCGTAAAGCGAGCTTTTGCAAAGTGGGGGGTACTTATATAAGTATGTGGAGGATATTAATAATTTGTCTGTGTGCTATATCTATGCGTGTTTTGCACCGAGGACCAAAGAACACTACTTGTACAATTGTATGATAATAAATCTGAGCTTATGCTGTGGTTAGAAGCCTCATGAAGCTGTGGTGAAAGGAGTGTAAAACTGAAGTGGATGAATGCCAGTCAGGACGATGCTGAGATCATTGTTATAAGAAGCCGCCCTGGGCCAGACGGTTGGAGGAGGAAATTCTTTCACGTTCCTGAGTCATGCCATGTGACCGACTGGAATGATTGACCAACAACCATACGCGTCTTCCTCTCTGCGACCCTTTGGTGCTTTCCATCTCGTGTCCATTGACCTCACTTTTTAAACCAGAACCTTCTGAGGCCACACTTGGCCAAATACCACATTGATATCAAGGGCGCTTATTCTCGCCCACTTTTGGGATTCAGCTCTTCTGGTCGATGTCTAGGACAAGGTGTGGTAGGATCTGAATCCAAATGCTCCTGGCAAACCTGCATTGGGCATCATTATGTAGGTTATCGGTGAATAAATGCTGCTAACAGCACAGTCACATCACCTCTGTCACTTGGACTGTTGGTCTACTGACTGTGTGGTATTTATCCAGCTTTTTGTAAACAGGATGTACAATTTTCCACATTATTGTGCAGTTGTCAATTTTTGGAACTGGCATATTGAAAGAGCTTGGTTAATTCTGCAGCTCAGGTCTTTAGTTCTGCAGTTTGGAACCTCTATTACTGAAATACAAACATCTTTTTTGGCTTGGCTTCGCGGACGAAGATTTATGGAGGGGGTAAAAGTCCACCTCAGCTGCAGGCTCGATTGTGGCTGACAAGTCTGATGCGGGACAGGCAGTCACGGTTGCAGGGGAAAATTGGTTGGTTGGGGTTGGGTGTTGGGTTTTTCCTCCTTTGTCTTTTGTCAGTGAGGTGGGCTCTGCGGTCTTCTTCAAAGGAGGTTGCTGCCCACCGAACTGTGAGGCGCCAAGATGCACGGTTTGAGGCGATATCAGCCCACTGGCGGTGGTCAATGTGGCAGGCACCAAGAGATTTCTTTAGGCAGTCCTTGTACCTCTTCTTTGGTGCACCTCTGTCACGGTGGCCAGTGGAGAACTCGCCATATAACACGATCTTGGGAAGGCGATGGTCCTCCATTCTGGAGACATGACCCACCCAGCGCAGCTGGATCTTCAGCAGCGTGGACTCGATGCTGTCGGCCTCTGCCATCTCGAGTACTTCGATGTTAGGGATGAAGTCGCGTTGTCTCCGCTCCATCGAAATACAAACATAAAATACCAGTAAAACCCAGTAGGTCATGAGCCATCTATGGAAATTACAACGGTTAAGATTTAATTTAATTTTCTAATGGTATGGATTTCAAGAAGCCAAAATACTGTAAAACTCCTGATATCTGACCCCTATGGGGATTGGTAGATACCGGATAAGTGAAATTTCTAGTTGCTGGAGATTGCTCGTGGCACGAATCGGTGAACGAACGGCGAGGTGCACCAATTTTAAACTTGGTATTTTTTTTGCCGATTTATTTTCTTTTTTGAATTCCAGAAAATGGGTTTTACTGCAGTTCATCTCTTCTTGCTGTACATTAGAAAGGTTGAAGCAATTCCAACTTTCATGTGTTGAGCCCAGCCTTCCTTGAGAACAAGGGAGTTCTTTATTTTTTTTAATTTTTTTTTCATACCATAAATCACATTAACCATGGTACACACTTTTTCCTTTTCACACATATACAGTGCCATTTTCTCCCCCCCCCCTCCTCCCATCCCACCCTCCCTACCTCCCCCCTCCCGTCCATTTAAGGTATAAAATCTAGGATACATTAAACCAGTCAGACAATGTTGTCATTCAATAAAAATACACCAGAAATTCTACTGAGTCCATTCTTTTCATTTCCTTTTCCTTCCGTTAACTTAGGTAATGATTGTCCCCGGTAAGTTTTCGCTATTGTATTTAATGTAAGGCTCCCATATTTGTTCGAATATTTCAATATTATTTCTTAAACTATATGTTATTTTTTCTAATGGAATACATTTATTCATTTCTATATACCATTGTTGTATTTTCAAATTATCTTCCAATTTCCAGGTTGACATAATATATTTTTTTGCTACGGCTAGAGCTATCTTAACAAATCTTTTTTGTGCATCCTCCAAATCAATTCCAAATTCTTTGTTTTTTATGTTACTTAGGAGGAAGATCTCTGGATTCTTTGGTATATTGTTTTCTGTTATTTTATTTAATATCTGATTTAGATCTTCCCAAAATTTTTCTACTTTCTCACATGTCCAGATTGCATGAATTGTTGTTCCCATTTCTTTTTTACATCAAAAACATCTATCAGATACTGTTGGGTCCCATTTATTTAACTTTTGAGGTGTAATGTATAGCCTGTGTATCCAGTTATATTGTATCATACGTAACCTCGTATTTATTGTATTTCTCATCGTTCCGGAGCATAACTTCTCCCATGTTTCCTTTTTTATCTTTATATTTAAATCTTGTTCCCATTTTTGTTTAGTTTTACCATTTGTTTCCTCATTCTCCTTTTCTTGCAGTTTAATATACATATTTGTTATAAATCTTTTGATTATCATTGTATCTGTAATCACATATTCAAGGTTACTTCCCTCTGGCAAACTCAAACTGCTTCCTAATTTATCCTTCAAGTAGGATCTCAATTGGTAATATGCCAGCGCTGTATCTTGAGTTATATTGTACTTATCTTTCATTTGTTCAAAGGATAAGAATCTATTTCCTGAAAAACAATTTTCTATTCTTTTAATCCCTTTTTTTTCCCATTCTCTAAAGGAAAGGTTATCTATTGTAAAAGGGAGTAACTTGTTTTGCGTCAATATTAGTTTTGGTAATTGATAATTTGTTTTATTTCTTTCTACATGAATCTTCTTCCAAATATTGAGGAGATGATGTAATACTGGAGAACTTCTATGTTGTACCAATTTTTCATCCCATTTATATAATATGTGTTCAGGTATCTTTTCCCCTATTTTATCTAATTCTAATCTCGTCCAATCTGGCTTTTCCCTTGTTTGATAAAAATCTGATTGGTATCTTAATTGTGCGGCTCTATAATAATTTTTAAAGTTTTGCAGTTGTAAGCCTCCTTGCTTATACCATTCTGTTAATTTATCTAGTGCTATCCTCGGTTACCCCCTCTCCATAAAAATTTCCTTATTATTTTCTTTAACTCCTTGAAGAATTTCTCTGTCAGTTGTATTGGCAATGCCTGAAATAAGTATAATATCCTTGGAAAAATGTTCATTTTAATACAGTTTATCCTTCCTATTAGTGTTAGTGGTAAATCTTTCCAATGCTCTAAATCGTCCTGTAATTTTTTCATTAGTGGATAATAATTGAGTTTATATAGTTGGCTGAGATTTTTGTTTATTTGTACACCTAGGTATCTTATTGCTTGCATTTGCCATCTAAATGGTGATTCTTTCTTAAATTTTGAGAAATCCGCATTATTCATAGGCATTGCTTCACTTTTATTTCGTTTATCTTGTAACCCGACACTTCTCCATATTCCTTCAATTTCTTATATAATTCTTTTATTGATAGTTCTGGTTCTGTTAAGTACACTATAACATCATCCGCAAATAAACTGATTTTATATTACTTGTCTTTTATTTTTATTCCTTTTATATTATTTTCTGTTCTGCTAGTGGTTCTATAGCTAACGCAAACAATGAAGGTGATAGTGGGCATCCCTGCTGTGTTGACCTGCTTAAGTTAAATTGCTTTGATACATGTCCATTTACTGTCACTTTCGCTAACGGTCCCTTATATAATGCTTTAATCCAATTAATATATTTCTCCGGTAAACTGAATTTTTGCAATACTTTGAACAAATAATTCCATTCTACTCTGTCAAAGGCCTTCTCTGCGTCTAAAGCAACTGCTACTGTAGGTGCTTTATTCCCTTCTACTGCATGAATTAAGTTAATAAATTTATAAATATTGTCTGTTGTGCGTCTTTTTTTGATAAATCCAGTTTGGTCTAAATTTACCATTTTCGGTACATACTCTGCTAATCTGTTTGCTAATAGGTTAGCTATTATCTTATAATCTGTGTTAAGTAAAGATATTGGTCTATATGATGCTGGTGAGAGTGGATCTTTCCCTTGCTTTAGTATTACTGTAATTATTGCTGTTTTACATGAATCTGGTAAGCTTTGTGTTTTATCAATCTGGTTGATTACTTCCAGGAGGGGCGGAATTAATAAGTCTTTAAATGTTTTGTAGAATTCTATTGGGAATCCATCCTCTCCTGGTGTCTTATTATTTGGTAATTTTTTTTATTATCTCTTGTATTTCTACTATTCCAAATGGCTCTGTTAAATTATTTTGTTCCTCTATTTGTAGTTTTGGTAGTTCAATTTTAGTCAGAAATTCATCTATTTTCCCTTCTTTCCCTTCATTTTCAGTTCGGTATAATTGCTCATAGAATTCTCTAAAGTTTTCCTTAATTTCTTTTGGATTATATGTAATTTGTTTGTCTTTTTTCCTTGATGCCAATACCATTTTCTTAGCTTGTTCTGTCTTAAGCTGCCGTGCTAGGATTTTGTGCGTTTTTTCACCTAGTTCATAATATTTCTGTTTTGTCTTCATTATGTTCTTCTTCACCTTATATGTTTGTAGTGCTTCATATTTTATTTTTTTATCCACCAATTCTCTTCTTTTAGTTGTATCTTCCTTCATTGCTAATTCTTTTTCTATATTTACTATTTCCCTTTCCAACTGCTCTGTTTCCTGATTATAGTCCTTCTTCATCTTGGTTACATAACTTATTATTTGCCCTCTAATGAATGCTTTCATTGCATCCCATAGTATAAACTTATCTTTCACTGATTCCGTATTTATTTCAAAATACATTTTTATTTGTTTTTCAATAAATTCTCTAAAATCCTGCCTTTTAAGTAACATGGGGTTTAATCTCCATCTATACATTCTTGGAGGGATGTCCTCTAACTTTACTGTCAATATTAAGGGTGAATGGTCCGATAGTCTTCTAACTTTATATTCTGTTTTTCTTACTCTATCTTGCATACGAGCTGATAACAAAAATAGGTCTATTCTTGAGTTTGTTTTATGTCTAGCCGAGTAATATGAATATTCCTTTTCCTTTGGGTGTTGTTTCCTCCATATATCCAAAAGTTGCATTTCTTCCTTCGATTTAATTATAAATTTGGTTACTTTGTTCTTTCTGTTAATTTTTTTCCCAGTTTTGTCCATATTTGAATCCAAATTCAGGTTGAAATCCCCTCCTATTAATATGTTCCCTTGCGTATCTGCTACCTTTAAAAAGATATCTTGCATAAACTTTTGATCTTCTTCGTTAGGTGAATATATATATTGAGTAGATTCCAAAACTCCGAATATATCTGACATTTTATCATTACATATCTCCCTGCTGGATCTATTATTTCCTCTTCTATTTTAAATGGCACATTTTTACTAATTAATATAGCTACTCCTCTTGCTTTTGAATTATACGATGCTGCTGTTACGTGTCCTACCCAATCTCTCTTTAATTTCTTGTGCTCCAATTCAGTTAAAAGTGTTTCTTGCACAAATGCTATATCAATTTTTTCTTTTTTCAGTAAATTTAGCAGTTTCTTCCTTTTAATTTGGTTATGTATTCCATTAATATTTAAAGTCATATAGTTCAACATAGCCATTTTATACTTTGTTTATCTTCCCTTTCTGTTTCTCCATCATTACCTTTCCTTCTTATCCATTTCTGTTTTCCTGTTTTGAACCCTTTATAAGACAACATTCCTAAAACATCAAACATTTTCCTTATTCTCCTATTTTAAAACTTCTTTAGCCCCAATCTCCCCTTCCCCTCCTGAGTTGTCCTTTATCTCTTGTCGGACAACCACATCTCCCCTCTCCATTTGGATTTGCGAATTCACTCGCAAGCGTCAGCTGATTTTGCAGTGACCGCAACTCCTCCCCACCCAGCCCCCCCCCGAAAAGATTTCACTTTTCATATGTAACAAAGGTCACTCTTTTAGTTCCCTCCTTATTCCCTCTATTCCATTTCCTTCCCTTATTAATTCTTGTCTATACTATCTATATTTTCCTCTAAATACGGATACATTCATGTATGCACATTATACATATACACACATATACCTCTTTACCCACATACATATAAATCGTGGTCATTTTTACTCTTATTACATATCTTCATCTCTCTGGTTGTTTTGTAGTTGTTCTGCAAATTTCCTTGCTTCCTCTGGATCCGAGAATAGTTTTTTTTCCATAAGATCGTTTTCGATGTATTGAACTCCTTTCTCTTCTTCAGGAGTTCAAAACTTATGTGTCTTTTTAGTTCACAGTCTTTTGTACTCTCGTTACACGTCTTCATCCCTCAGTCTATTTTGTAATTGTTCTTCAAATTTTCGTGCTTCCTCTGGATCCGAGAATAGTCTGTTTTGTTGTCCTGGAATAAATATTTTCAATACCGCTGGATGCTTTAGTATAAATTTATACCCTTTCTTCCATAAAATCGCCTTTGCTGTATTGAACTCTTTTCTCTTCTTCAGGAGTTCAAAACTTATATCTGGATAAATGAAGATTTTTTGCCCTTTGTACTCCAGTGGCTTGTTGCCCTCTCTTACATTTTCCATTGTCTTCTCCAGTACCTTTTCTCTTGTAGTATATCTTAGGAATTTTACTAAAATAGATCTTGGCTTTTGTTGTTGTTGTGGTTTAAAGGCCACTGCTCTATGTGCCCTTTCTATTTCCATTTCTTGCTGTAGTTCTGGACATCCTAGGGTCTTAGGGATCCAATCTTTTATAAACTCCCTCATATTCTTGCCTTCTTCATCTTCCTTAAGGCCCACTACCTTTATGTTATTTCTTCTGTTATAATTTTTCATTATATCTATTTTCTGAGCTAACAGTTCTTGTGTCTCTATAACTTTTTTATTAGATTCCTCTAATTTCTTCTTTAAGTCCTCTACCTCCATTTCTACTGCTGCTTCCCGCTCTTCCATCTTGTCCATTCTCTTTCCCATTTCTGTTAAGGTCATATCTATTTTATTCATTTTCTCTTCTGTACTGTTTATTCTTCTTCTTAAATCATTAAATTCTTGCGCTTGCCATTCTTTAAATGACTCCATGTATTCTTTAATAAGAGAAAGTATATCCTTTATCTTGCCTTTCCCTTCTTCTATTTCACTGTACTCTTCCTCTTCCTCTTCTTCTTCCTCTGGGTTTGCCATCTGTTGTTTCTTTGTTACCCTTTTCTTCTCTTCTTTCTTGTTTTCATTGTCTTCCATGTTCTCCTCTTGCTGCAGGTGTTCTGCAGCTGTCACTGCCGGCTGTGGAGATCGACTCCCCAGCTGGTCACCGCTCCCGTCGATGTGTTTTTTTGCATGCGCATCGCGCATGCGCGGTTGCGCACTTTTACTCGGCTCAGCGAGCCATTTTTGTAGTCCACTTTCTACCGACCTGAGGGAGCGGGTTTCTCTCTCCACCGCGGGCCTCTTCGAACAGGTAAGTCCTTCTCCTTCTTCTTCTGTTGTCTTCTCTTCCTCTCTTCTTACCGTTGATTTCGATTTTTCTTTTTTCGTCGCCATCTTCTTTCCACCTTTATACTCACTTTTCTTTAATTTTTATTTTTGTGCCTTTGTGTTTTCCTTTGTTTTTTCCGACTTTTCTGGAGAGGGCTGGAGTTCACCGTCCGGCCACTACTCCATCACGTGACTCCTCCCTAACAAGGGAGTTCTTGAAGAGTTTTCCCTCTCTGTTACTTCTCTAATTGTCCAGCATTATTCATGATGAGCTATGGGAAGTCTGGAGAGCTGTGAGATGCTTAATTCTGACTCTTGCCTGCTATTTTGCCTGGGTTAGTTTGTGGTCAGACCCGTTTTTCAGTTTCATTAGGCTGGTACTCCTTTAATAGGCCCAGTATGGTTTTCAGCACATCCTTTTGTCCTCCTCATTGAACCAGAGTTGGTCTCCTGGCTTGTTGGTAACAGGGGTGAGGGATATACTGGGCTGTGAGATTACAGGTTGTTGTAGTGTACCTTTCCGATGTTGCTGATCATTTACAGCACCTCAGCGATGCCCAGTTTTGAGCGGCCAAGATCAGTTTCATTGAGATGTAAACACAATAATAGGATGGAAATGGCCCTTTGGCCCACTGAGTTTCTGCTGACCACCAACTGGTCATTTATATAAATTCTATGTTAATTTTATTTTATTCTTCCCTTACCCATTTCTCATCTACTCCTCTCGGGTTAAAACAAATTTCATTGGCCATTAATTGACAGGAAACCAGAAACCCAGGGAAACTCGCAGGACGAACTCCACACAGTCCTGGACCAGGATTGAACCCGTGAGATAGTGATTTAATATCAGTTCCTCTACTGTGCGGTTCTTATCGGTGAGTAGTGAATACTGGGGATAAGTGTAAGTGAGGGAACTCCCCCGAAGTGTGCGAGTATCCATCCATGGGAAAACAATGTATAATTTAAGAATTTATCTGGAAATTGGCCTGTGTGAAGGCAGTCATGTGGGCTGCATTGGAATCAAGAATCTGCATTTTAAAGCAAAGCCTGGGAGGAATGAATTCGGTCTTGTTTGAAGGATTTAAAGGAAACAGCAAATTTATATTTGATGTCAACTATTTGTGAGATATTTTTCCCCAAAATAAAACTATATTCACAAAATTATTTACAAAAGAGAGCAATGAAGAGTCTGATCCCATCCTTAGTGTCATATTAATACATACCATTCCTATACATTCTCAAATTAGTATGTGGCACTGTTGCCACCACTGTGGCCCCTATAGTTTCTTCTCCCTCTTTTTTGGTGAGGGGTGGCTTCCCCTCTGTCTCAGCTCTTCAATGGATTGATTCCGGCGGACACTCGGAGTTGAAGTCCTTGAGTGTTTGGTGAAAGCAGTTTCTCTGCAGGTTCAGAATTTGAGTGAGGTTCCCTGCTCCCTCTGCTTTGGGGATATTTGGATTTAAATTTCAATTAATTTTTTAAATTTAGCCCTGCAGCACGGTGACAGGCCCTTTCAGCCCTCGAGCCCATGTTGCCCCATTACATTCTGGTACGCTTTGAAGGATGGGAGGAAACCTGAGCCCCCGGGGAAAACCCACGCAGATATGGGGAGAACGTACAAACTCCTTAGCAACAGCGTGGGATTTTAACCCCAGTCCTGATCACTGGTGCTATAAAACAGCATTGCGTTAACCGTGCCTCCATGGTGTTTATAAGTTTTCCTTTAAATTAAACTCTGTATCTTGCTTCCTCTTTAATGGGATCTATGGTAGGCATGCTTATGACTTGCACTGAAAACTACTTCCTTTGTTTGATGAAGAGTTTGCAGAGAGAGTTGCCTGCTCACTGGGTAGAGTGGAGTAGATTTCTTTTGGATTTTGGAACCTCCCGTATACTTCATCAGCAAGGATCCATTACCACCTCACACGTGTTCTGTTCTGGTTGCTACCATCAGGAAAGCGGTATAGGTGTCACAAGACTCGCACCACCAGGTTCACCAACAGCTGCTCTCCCTCCACCATCAGACTCCTCAACAATTCAGGGACCAATTTAAGGACTCTTACTTTTGTATTTCATTGTTTTTTTTCTCTCTTTTTGCACAGTCAGTTTGTTTATATTTCTTTATTTGTTTGCATGTGTACGTTGAGTAGAGTTTTTTTGCTCAATCAATAAGTGGTAATTCTGCCTTTCTTGCAGGAAAAAGAATCTCAGGGATGTATGTGCTCTGTCAATAAATCTGATACTGCTTTGATAATGAGACAGCTTTGGTAAATGCAGAATTGCAGATGTTCTGTTTGGGCAGGGAGCTTAACCTTCAATTCAAGGCCACATTGGTCATTCAAACAAAGTTGGTACCTCGGCCATGGATGCATATGCTTGGAAATGGAGGTGGAAGATTAAATATATACTTGCAGAGGATGGGGGAGGAAAAAAAACTGTAATTTCTTCAGTCTTGGGTGATGTCATGAATAAGTCTTGAATCTAGTGCCTGGAATTGATGGAATGAAGCTGCTTGTGGCCTGACTACTGTGAGGGCGTGTGGCCTTTATTATAGAAATGAATTCTGCAGGAGGCTTGCATATTGAACATAATTAGAACATTGTGACCAAGATCAGAGGAAGGCTGTCCCCTTTCCCCCCCGTCTAGCACACTGGCTGTGGTTGGGAGTGGAGACGCACTAGGCTCTCCAGCACATTCCAGACCATTCAGTGTGCTGATTTAAGCTGCAGAAATGAGTTCAGGAAGCACTCAGGCTCACTTGTAGTTGATGGGAAGCGGTTTAGCGTCGTGGGAGTGAACTAACTTTTATTTTGATGGAGACCGACAGAACAGTAACAGGCCCACAATCCCATGCCACCCAAATACCTAAATTAATCTACAATCCCCGTACATTTTGACTGGAGAGAGGAAACTGGAGCACCTGGGGGATCTTCTCGCAGTTGTGGAGAAAACGTACAAACTCCTTCCAGACAGCGCCAGCTTTGAACCCAAGTCACTGGCACTGTAACAGGGTCATGCTCACTGTTTCACCCCAATGATCTCACTTGACTTGGGTGCCTTTTTCCCACTGAGGTATCTGAAGCACGTTCCACTGAACATAGACTAAGCAGAGTTATCTCCACTGAATATTGGCCATATTACATAATAGAACACCATGATTCCTTTCGAAGCTAGGCGAACCATTCTGGTGAACAATTCCCTCAAGAGCAGCTCTGACTAATTATTTCAGGATCTGGATATTACTTGCAAAGCAGGTAATTGTCCATTTCTAATTTTCCTTGAATAAGTGGATTACCAGGAAACTTCAGGGGGCATTTTAAGAGTGAACAACAGGGGTTTGGTCTTGAATTACATTAAAGCCAGACTCGAGAATGACAGGTGTCCTCTGAGAGGGTGTCAGTAAATCAGGTGGGATCATTTTTTTTTGATGATCTTGTGGTCTTTGCCACTGGAGACTAGTCTATTGATCAAAATTCCACAGCTGCCTGGGTGGGATTTGAACTCTGGACTTAGATTTTGGTCTGAACCTTGTGAAATTTAGTTCATTAACTTGACAGCTGCATCATCAATGTACCCATTAACAAAAAAACTAGGCAGTGTGGAAGGCCGAGCAGTATTGAAGCAAATGTACACAATGAATGTCTCTCTGTTCACACTACAGTGATCAGGTGCACATTAAGGAATGCTTGCTCACGCACATTGGCAGTGAGGATGAAGATCAATTAAATATAGTCTTTTGCCGATTACAAGGATTGGGCAAGTCTGGAAATCTTCAGCCCAGTGCTCGTGCTCGATCAAATATAAGTGCGCAGCAAACAGAAAAGACTTTAATTGTATAAATGGCACAGGTGCATTGGCAAGAGGGTGTGAGGGTTCAATAATGCTTGAAAGTGGAGTGACCTCGAGACAAAAATATGATTAGATGGTCTGTGCATTGATAGGGCAGCTTATTGCTCAATTAGAAACAAGGTTCTCCTGAGTCCTTTCAGCTAAGTGCCGGCAGTGAATTTGAGATCCGACCCGTCGGTCAGAACAGAACACGGACATATGTCAGAGACGATCTGTATACATTTCATAAAGCCCAAAGCCTTCAATACTTTGCTTGAATGGTTTTGTGGTGTCCGGCTGCTGTATTTTTATGTTTTTGGGTCATATGTACGGATGGCCGTAAGTCAAGTAGGCCGTATACCTGTAATGTGTCACAACGGCCTGCAATAGTGATTATATGTAATGATTATAGCAAGTGAGAGCTGCTGTCTGTAGCTTCAGCAACCCAGCTTGATCTCTGTGTGGAGTTTGCATGCTCTTTGTAATCATGAGGGATTTCTCCAACTTCATAAAGATGCAAGGTTTGTCAGTTTGTGGCGACTGTAAATTGCCCCTCGTGAGCAGCTGAGCATAGAATCCTGGGTGAGTTGATGGGAGTGTAAAGGAAATGAAAAGGGATAGTCAGCATGGACTTGATGGATGAAAGGGCCTCTTTCTGCGTGACTGAGACAAATAATAACCCAGAAAATTGGAATAGATTGGAAAGAGGTATTCAGAAAACATGTTTGAAAACCACACTTGGATATAAAGTATTTCAATTGGAAATGTTCAGGGTTACCTACTAGTTATTATAGGTTACAATTAGGGTGACATGGTTAGTCTAGTGGTTAGCACGATGCCATTACAGTGCCAGTTACCTGGGTTTAAATCTGCTGCTGTCTGAAAGGAATTTTCTGGGTTTCCTCCTGGTGCCCTGGTTTCCTCCCGTGTTCCAAAAATATGTGGGGTTAGTAGGTGAATTGGTCGCGCAGGGTCATGGACTGGAAGGGCCTGTTACTGTGCAGACTCTAAACTTAAATAAAAGCCCATTTCCACATTGAGCCAAGTGTAAAGCCAACCTACTCTATGTGTTGAACTATTAGATGGAGGAAGAGATAAATGAATTTAATTGACATCATTCAAGCAAAGGCATGCAGAGTGACTGGGCTACACATTTTCAGAGTGTATAAAGTGGGCAAGACTCGGACTAGGCAGCGAAGAATGCAGATGATAATTTTATAATACTCGTGGACATTCACTTGCAATGGAGATGAACATATTGGATCCAATAATGTAATATATACCGATTGAAAAATTGAGGATTCATTTATTCATGACTTACCAGAAGAACTAGTTTCCTTTATTGTGTGAAATATGAGACTGTTATTAAGCATATACTTCTTCATATCTGCCAACGGAAAGGGAGGTGGTGAGATCATTGAAGATTGTTAGGCAGTTCAAGAAATAACGAGTCGTATGATAGGAATATCAATGAGATATTAAATAGTAAGCGTGGCAGACATCAGCAGATATGATTGGGAGCAGGACGGTGCAGACCATCCAGCTTAGTTCCATGGTGTATAGACAGAGGATTGATTTCCATTCATCACAATGTTACTCATGGCAAAGTATATAAACCAGCTGTGGCAGAGGCTCTATCCCTCAAAAGGGTTTCAGATGCATTGATTTGAAATGAAATGGCTGCAATAGATTCAAGGACTCAAGGGAGATTGGAGATGAAGTAGTATTTCTAAGATTAGGAGAATGAGATAATGCAGTCCTGAGAAAGGAAATGTGGACGTTTTGAACCTGCATTGAATTTTGCTTGTGGGCTCATGCTAATATTACACATGCGATTGCTCTGTTTATAGAAACACAGACCGTAAACTGCCAGCAGGTGTGGCAAGATGAACATGTTTTGGTTAAACCAGGGAATGCTGGAGAAGTAGAAAATGAGTCGTAATGCACCAGAGAGATGATATTTGCTTTTGTAGTTCCTTATTTCCAAAGAGAATACAAGTTATTAATGCCAGTGTGACAATAGAGAGGAGAGCTGCTTAAACCTTGTCACCAGAAATGTCCCCAGTTCTGGAAGAACTAAGTTGCATTTTGATATGGCATGTTGGTGTTTGGTCCTCACATTGACCCCTGGATAGTCACATTCGTGGATGCATCAAAGTTGGATGAAATAAATAAAAATTAAGTCGTCCATGGCAAATACTCAAGAAGCCAGCGAACACAAAGCTGTTTCTTCTCTCCCTTTCTCTGGCCCTCACTAGCTACTGTTTGTTATTTAATTCAATAGGAGCAACATACTTGACATTCTTAGCTTGACATTTTAAGTTTCAATTGTGCAAACAGACTGCCCCAGTCGAGCAGAGAAAAGGAGTATCTCCAAACCATTTTTTTGCTGCTTAACCGGTACAAGTCACTCCATAAGAACACTATAATCCAACATTTCAGGTCTGAGCTTGGAAAAGTATCTAATATATCATCTCTGGCATACACCAGGGTCAATCTGGTTGACTCACTGGATCAGAATGCTAACAATCTATTAAACAAACATGCCATTCTGCAGCAAGTAATCTATTTGTGGCCCAATCTGTACAAAAGTTGAGGATTACAGCTTGTGTATTTGGGTGTTGCACTGAATCTGTACAAGTCGCCTTCGTTCACTTCAGCCCTTTCACGTTTCCATTTATTCTGTGGGTTGAATTTTGATTTCTGGATGTGCACCCACAATATGCTTCAAAATAATTGGCTTTTTTTTCCCTTTTGGAGCACACCTCTTTTGAGCCTTATGGACAATAAGTGTTGGGCGTGGCGGGGGGGGGGGGGGGGCGCGGTGAGGGGATGAGAGAGAAATGGGTGCATGGTTTCCTGAAAGTGATGTCACAGGGAGACGGGGTATTCATGCTTGCCCTCATTTGTCAGGGCATTGGGTATGGGAGTTGGAATACCATGCTACAACAAGAAGTTGGCAAGACCACATTTGGAGTGTCATTCAGGAAACCCTGCTACAAGAAGGATGTTATTTAGATGAAAAGAATGTGAGATAATATTAACGAGGATGTTATTGGGACTGAAGGGCTAGAGCAGTGGTTTTCAAACTTTTTCTTTCCACTCACATACCACCTATGCCATAGGTGCTCTGTAATTATTAAGGGATGACTAAAAGTGGTATGTGAGAGGAAAGAAAAAGTTTGAAAACCACTGGGCTAGAGTACAAGAAGAGACAGGATAGGTTAAGACCTTCTTTCCTGGACCATATGAGGCTGAGGAGTGGCCTTGTAAAGGTTTGAAAAATCAGGAGGGGCACCTAAAACTAGCGAGCATAGGGTTAAGTTTTGTTTTAAGACCAACAGCATAGTAACAGGCCATTATGGCCCATGAGTCTGTGCCACCCAATTTGCACCCCATTAACCCACACCCCTGATGTGTTTCGAATGGTGGGAGGAAACCAGAGCCCCCAGAGAAAACTCACGCAGACGTTGGGAGAACGTACAAACTCCTTACAGACAGTGCAGAATTTGAACCCAAGTCTGGCCCCAATCACTGGCGTTCTAAAGGCGTTGCGCTACGCCAATCGTGGCTCCCCATTATGATAGATGATATGGAAAAATTTAAAAGGGATCAGAGGA
This sequence comes from Narcine bancroftii, assembly GCF_036971445.1. Lineage (NCBI taxonomy): Eukaryota > Metazoa > Chordata > Chondrichthyes > Torpediniformes > Narcinidae > Narcine > Narcine bancroftii. Next base: position 126,909,266 of record NC_091473.1, on the reverse strand, counting down.
AGGTGTAGAGGTGGGGGCAATTTGGACATGAAAAGAGATTCAGAAAGGTACATGGATAAGGAAGATTTCAAGAGCATGGGCCCAAATGGGACTAGATTGGCAACTTGGTCAGAGTGAATGGGTAGGGCTCAAGGCCCTGTTCCCATGCTGCAAAGCTCTATGACCAACATTCTGCCAGTCAGGGTACCTGGTGTAAATGGCCCTATCAAGTTGATTCATTGAAATCTCACTTCTGATTTGGTACAGGGTCTGCACGCAATTCAGGCTGACTGGACAGGGCAGTACTGAGAGACCACTGTGTAGTCTTTCAGATAGGATGTTATGCCAAGATGATAAAAGCACAATGCTGGAGAAACTCAGCAGGTCAAACAGTGTATATAGCAGAGATAAAGATACATAACCAACATTTCAGGCTTGAGCCCTTCATTGAAGCATGGAAAAATGTCTGAACAAAAAGGTAAGGGGGGAGGTGTGGGGAGGAGCTCGGTCCTAAAGCAGGAAGTGGAGAAGGGAGGGAGGGGTCAGCAGCAAGCAAGGGGAGGAGGGATGGCAGGGTGAATTGAGAGGGAAAAGGGTGGAGAGCTGAGGGAAAGAAGACGGAATGGGTGGAGAAAGGAGAGTAGGAACAACACTTCATTTTCCAACTGGGCCCTCTCCTGCTGGATGGCATTAGCATCGACTTCTCCAGTTTCTGCTAACCTACTCTCCTTTCTCCCTCCCTTCCTTTTCTCCTGTCGTCTCTCTGTTAGCTCCTGACCTTTTCCCTCTCTATTCACCGAGCCATCCCTCCTCTCCCTGCTTGCTGTTGTACCCTCCCTCTCTTCTTCACCTTTTACCTCCTGTTTTGGACTCTTCCCCGCACTCCCCCCCCCCCCCCCCCCCCCCCCCACCCAACCTTTTTGTTTGGATGCTGTTGACATTTTTCCATACATTGATGAAGGGTTCAAGCCCAAAAGTCTGTTAAGTATCTTTATCTTTGCTATATAAAGGACACTGCTTGACCTGCTGAGTTTCTCCAGCATTGTATTTTACTTCAACCATAGTGTTTGCAGACTTCCGTGTTTTACTTTTATGCCAAGATGGTTCAAGTTCAGTGTCATCCAATTCATCTTAATGAACATCAACGAAAGTGAAAGCTAAATTGTGGGATCGGGGGAAGTGGGAAAAGAGATGGTGGATTTGCTTGTCCATTACCAGGTAACCATATTAGTAAGGTGCAATGGTTGAATGCCCTTGGCTTGATTGTTTTTCCAGCAAACCTTGGCCTTTTGGGTGGGGATGGGCAGAATAATGATGATGTTCCTCCAGAGCTTTGTTAACTGACCTTTCAACTATGGGGAAGTGGTTTGAAATAGTGGAGCAAATTTCCTTTGTCATGTATTCTCAAGGAATCTCTCATCTGTTTCATTGATATAGACTAGGACAAATCTAGACTACTTCTGATATTCTGTTCATTTCCATCAATTTTTTTAAAACTATGCCTTAACTCCTGGATCACAACTCATCCTGGAGAGAATTTAACTTTAGACATTCAGCATGTAACAGGTGCTTTCGGCCCATGAGCCCATGCCACCCAATTACATCCAATTCAACTACAATCCACCCCCCCCGCCCCCCGCGTACATTTTGAAGGGTGGGAGAAAACCAAAGCACCCTGAGGAAACCCATGGAGATACTGGGAGAACGTACAAACTCCTTGCAGACAATGCCGGATTCAAATCTGAGTCGCTGGCTCTGCGCGAACCGTTATTACTAACTGTGCTGTCTGGAGTGATAACGCACAGCTCCTCAGCCCCTATTCAGGCATGTGGATGCACTACTATCTACACTGAGGCAGCCAGATCATTGCCAATCAGTCAGTTGTCAAAAGAAAAGCAATGATAAATGATAAAATCTGCAGCTGCTGGAGTCCAGTGCAGTTCACAAAAGTGCTGGTGAAAGTCAGCAGGTCACGCAACATCCATAGAAAGTAAAAAGGCAGTTGATGATTCAGGCCTCAGCACTTCCTTGGGAATGTGGAAGAACAGGCAGATGCCTGAATCAAAAGGTGGAGAGAGGAAGGGGGAGGAGCACAGGCCAACAGCTGAGAGTAGAAGAGAAAGTAGCTGAGATGTGACGGGGAGAAGGCTAAGAAAGGTAGCTCTCTTATGGGAGGAATGGAAGGGGTAGAGAGTTGGAGGAAAAGAGACAGAGGGGTAGGGAAAGAAAGAGACCAAGAGAGAGAGTTTAACTGAATTTTCAGTAATGCTATCAAGTGGCATTCACTTTCCACTAACATCCTTAATTATGTCCAGTTTGGGTTTCCACAGGAGAGGACCATTGATATAAATTAGCATTGGACTGAATGTGGCATCAAGGAACTGGCAACATTCAGGTGGTGCACATTAAATGGAAAGCACTCCTCTGCTTAGAATCTCTACAAAGATGATTGTGGTCTTGGGAGGCCAACTATTTGGTGCCCTTGGTTCAACTGTGTTTGCCACTTTTCTTCCACATCAGATCAGAAGTGGGGATGTTCACTAATTTCAATTTTGACAATCCTTTGCGCAACCTCTCAGAAAATGAAACGGTGCATGGCTGTAAGCAGCAAGTGTAAGGAACATTTGGCTATGATGTCATGCAAGTATCTACAAGTATCTGCCTCCCCAGATTGCAGGGAAACGTAGAAATGCTTTTGAGCCAGGTAGTTCTGTGTCAAAATGTTATTCTGTGGGGATGTCAAAATCTGATGGATATCTTGACTTTTTCTACACGCGCAATTCTGGCATTGCCATGTTGAATGGAAGAGATTATGGAGTTTTATCACCCATCCTTCAGTCTCATAAGCTCATCGATAGGTTACTGTTGACTCTCTCTTGACTGATATGAATTGGTTGTCTTTCTCTTTTCCACCATTCCACCCATGCCAAGACCACCACCAATAGTAGAGTGGCCATAAGAAATAAGAGCAGGAGAAGGTCATCCGGCCAGTCAATCCTGCTCCACAATTCAATGAGATCATGGCTGATCTGATGATAGCCCTTAATTTCCCTACTAGGCAAAAATCTATCCAACCTTGTCTTAAATATATTTACTGAGGTGGCCTCCACCACTTCAATGGGCAGCGAATCCCACAGATTCACTACCCTGTGGGAAAAGCAGTTCCTTCTCATCTCGGTCCTAAATCTCCTACCCTGAATCTTGAGGTTACGTCCCCTAGTTCTGGTCTCTCCCACTAATGGAAACAACTTGCCTACCTCTGTCTTATCTTTGCCTTTCATAATTTTAGGCATTTCTCATTCTGCTAAATTCCAGTGAGTCCTGGCCCAGACGACTCGATCTCTCCTCATAGCCTAACCCCCTCGTCTCTGGAATTATCCTGGGATCAACCTCCTCTGCACCAATCTTTTGTTTCACTGATTTTTTTTGATTGCTTCTTTTACCTCTGATCATTTTGTAGCTTTTGCCAAAATTTTCTTAGAGCACGAATGAGCTGGCCTTGAATCCTCCACTCACTTCTCTCATTATGAGAGAATGCAGTTCAATGCTATCTGAATTGATTAGAAGGGACACAAAATATTTGGACTGCATTAGATTACCTGTTTTCTCTTCCTGATAAAAGCTGCTGCTGCTTCCTGGTAGTATACTTTGTGAAGCAGGAATGAATTTTGAAAGAACTATGAAATTCTGGGGACTGTTTAACATTAATTATTGTTTTTTTTTTAAAAAAAAACTGAAGGTTTATTGTAATTCAAGGCTGTTACATGACAAGTCTGTTCGAAATTATTGAACTCAAACCAGTTGCCCAACCCTGATTAATGTAGGCTGCTGGGTAACTTTTTAAACCTCTACCCTCTAGATTGAGGTTAGTGTTACTGTGATGCCTGAGGTTGGTTTGCAGGTTGACCTTGTGAATGTGTATTATCTGAAGACCTGTTTCCTGTTGCCAAAACAAGAAGCTATTTATTGATCATTCTATGAATGTTCCAATAGTAGTTATACAAAATGATCGTCGAGATCCCAAAGAGTCTCTCTGCCTTCCTGAGGGCTGATTGTGGTTCATGCAAGACGCCCTTAATTTATATTTTGCATTTTAAAAACTTAAGCAGCGACTGTTGGCCAACTTCTCAGCATGGTATCATCATAAATGGAAGTGGAACTGATGCCCCAAGTTATCTGCTCTTCATCATAAAGTGTAATATGGTAGCCAGGGATACAAATGGTAGTCAGCAACTATGATTTGTAAACCTTTGTGCCATCCCCACTAAGCCCAAATGGTTTATTTTTAAACAACATAGCATTGATCAGGATTATTCCGCAAGCTTGAGCATAATTATTCCATTGACATTCCCTATCCATTTATGGACAGAAACTTCTCAATAAAGTGTTGCTTAGTAGAATATCCTTAATTAAAAAAAAATTAAATTTAGACATACAGAATGGTAATGGACTCTTCTGCCCCTTGTCGCCCAACCACACCCAATTGACCTACAGCAGCAGATAAGAGGGATCTTCAGAGGGTTATCAATACGGCCAAGAAAATCAATGGGTGTTCCTTGTCCCCTTTGGAGGATTTATTTTAATCTCACTGCATCGGAAAGGCAGCTAATCTTTTAAGGATTCTATTCACTTGGGCTGTCATTTGTTTGACCTATTGCCCTTGGGTAGATGATTCAGGTCCATTGAATTATGGACAGTTTCTATCCCAGAGCCATTCAAGAATTCAATTCCACCAATTGGTGTATTGGTATTTTGTAATTGTTGTAAAGCTGCCTGTTTTTCTTTTTTTTTGTTGCATTACGAGTACCATGGTTGTGTTTTAAAAAATTTTGTGGAGTTCTCTCACGCAACGACAATGAAGTACTTACTTACCCAATCCCCGTAGGTTTTGAAGACTGGGAGGAAATCGGAGCACCCGGAGGAAACCCACACAGACATAGGGAGAATGCACAAATTCCTTAAAGACAGTTCCAGATTTGAACCTGGTTGCAAGCGCTGTAACAGTGTTGGACTAACTGTATATCTTAGAAATTTGTTACTTTATTTTACCTGTTACTGCAGTTGTCCAGCAATTAATCCCCTTCTCACCTTCCAACGAGTGGCTTCCTATTGTTCCCAAGGTTATTCTTGCATGACTACCAGAGTGAACCAATGCTATTACCTATGGGATTAATTCACTACCGAAGTTTACCAGCTACACCAAGGCTGTACTTCGATGTGAATTAGAATCCGAAGTCACTCTTGTTTTCCAACCCTCTCCTGAACTGTGAACTTAGATTGAATGAACCCGTAGGCTACTCTGGTTGAAAGAGTCACTTGTTCTATTATCTATATACAAGCTGTTTCTTCACAATCAAATAAATTTTAGAATAAAGACACTTTCCCAATTGAAACAAACTTGTTTTTAAAAATTATAGATGAGATGTAGATTGAATACGAGGAGGTTTGCTGCTTCTTACGAGGAGTGCATCTGGATTTCAGAATGATTAGATGAGTTGTCTAGAGTAGCCATTCTCAATGGGGGCTAAAATCTGGGCAGGTCCTGGCAGACTGGAAGACAGCAAATGTCACGCCACTTTTTAAGAAGGGATGTGGGCAGAAGACTGGAAATTATCGCCCAATTAGCTTGACGTCTGTAGTTGGAAAAATGCTTGAAGCCGTCATTAAAGATGAAATAGTGAAACTTTTGGAACATAAGGGCTCAATCAGGCAGACACAGCATGGTTTTAGAAAGGGAAGATCTTGTTTGACAAACTTGTTAGGATTCTTTGAGGATATAATGGGTGCGGTGGATAGAGGGGAACAGGTTGATGTTGTATATTTGGATTTCCAGAAAGCATTTGATAAGGTGCCACATAGGAGACTTATCAGTAAGTTACAGGAAAGTGGAGTCCGGGGAAGTATATTGGCCTGGATTGAAAATTGGTTGTCTGACAGGAGGCAGAGAGTCAGGATAAATGGGAGTTTTTCAGGTTGGCAGAGAGTGGTAAGTGGGGTGCCACAGGGATCAGTGTTAGGCCCACAACTGTTCATCATTTACATTGATGACTTGGAGGAGGGGACAAAATGTGGTGTAGCCAAGTTTGCGGATGACACCAAATTGAGTGGAAGAGCAAATTGTAATGAGGATGTGGAGAGTCTGCAGAGGGATATAGTTAAGCTGGATGAGTGGGCAAAGGTCTGGCAGATGGAGTACAATGTTAGTAAGTGTGAGGTTATCCACTTTGGCAAGAAAAATAAAAGAACTGAATATTATTTAAAGGGTGAAAAACTACAGCATGCTGTAGTGCAGAGGGACTTGGGAGTGCTTGTGCATGAATCGCAAAAAGTTAGGTTGCAGGTGCAGCAGGTTATTTAAGAAGGCAAATGGAATGTTGGCCTTCATTGCTAGAGGAATTGAATTCAGGAGTAAGGAGGTGATGCTGCAACTGTATAAGGTACTGGTGAGACCGCACCTCGAGTACTGTGTCCAGTTCTGGTCTCCATATTTGAGGAAGGATATACTGGCTTTGGAGACGGTCCAGAGGAGGTTTACTAGGTTGATCCCTGGGATGAAGGGGTTGACTTATGATGAAAGATTAAATCGTCTAGGATTGTATTCGCTTGAGTTCAGAAGAATGAGAAGAGATCTTAGAAACATATAGGATTATGAAGGGTATGGATAGGATAGATGTAGGAAGGTTTTTTGAGCTGGCCGGGGAAACTAAAATGAGAGGACACAGTCTCAAGATTCGGGGGAGTAGATTTAGGACAGAGATGAGGAAAAATAGTTTTTTCCCAGAGAGTAGTGAATGTTTGGAATTCTCTAACCAGGGAAGTGGTTGAGGCTGCCTCATTAAAATACTTAAAATTCGGTTAGATAAATTTTTACATGATAGAGGAATTAGGGGATATGGGGAGAAGGCAGGTAGTTGGAGTTAGGTCATAAATTAGATCAGCGATAATTGTATTGAATGGCGGAGCAGGCTCGATGGGCCATTTTTGGCCTACTCCTGTTCCTACTTCCTATGTTCCGATGTAAAAGGCCCCCGAGGGGCCACAGAACATTTCAGCCAAGGGCTGAAATCATGAAATATTTTTAATGCTTTTTATGTAGTCACCTAGTATGGCAGAAATCAACTAAACTTGACTACTTCACATGCAGTGGGGCCTATAAACTTTGAGCAGAGTCGTAAGTAGGGCATAGCCGAAAAAAGATTGAGAATGGTTGGTCTAGAGCAGTGGTTCTCAACCTTTTTTGCCCTAGGCCCCACTTTAATTTTTCAAAAAAAAACTTACACAGCACCATTAGCGGAAAAAAGTTATATATTCAAAAGAAGTTTTAATTAAATAATTTACTGCAAGTGTATTTCAATGAAATTAAGGTTGGGAATACACTGGAACACATTTCGCGTTTAACTACTACTTCAATATGTCAACCATCTCAAACATACATTCAATAATTGTTGTCACTTCAGTGGGAACCTTGTCCCGACAATGGCTGCAGATTTTTAAAAAAAATTTGATGGACTAATTTTGTTAGTTTTAACCTTAAATCTTCACGTTTTGTAATTTCAAGTTGGTTTCTCTTAGCTTGTAGCAAATCACTAACAGCTCTGAAGCCACATTCTACTAAATAAGATGATGGAAAATATATCAATAGATCTCTTGCTAAAGTAGTAGAGTTTGGGTATTTCATTTCAATTTCATTAGCCATCCACTCATGGTTCCTTTCACTTTTAAGAGTTTTCACACTTGCAAGTGATCCCAGGAATCAAATGCCAATTGGGCTTTAAAGTGTGAAAGCAAAATCAGCTCAATGCCGTTGTCAGCTGATGTCGTCTCACACTGGGGATTGATGGCCTCGACCCTTAGTACAATCTCTTGGGTCTGTAGGCACCAGCATTGCAATCAGGCAAGTGTGAAAGGGGTAATTGCATTGTGGGATTGAAATGACTCAAGTTTTTGCATGAGGGCAGGAAGAAAAGATTAAAATGAAGGTGTAAACTTGGCCATGGGAAAGTTTCAGTGGGAGACAGAAGCAATAAACAGCAATAGTGGACAATTTTTAAACAGTGTGGGAAAATTGGTAGCGCAAGAGTGCACAATTTATAAAGACCATGGAAAAAAAACAATGGTGGACCTGACTTCCCAGAATACTCTACGGCAGATGAAACCCCTCTATGAATGCTCCATGTGTGCAGCCGGGTATACAGCCCTTTCTCTGGCACATGGAATTCTGGGAGGGCTAGTCCGCCATCACTTCTTCCCACAGTATTTATAAATTGTACGTGATAGTGCTACCATCTTTCCCATTGTATAAATTGTGCGCTATAGCGCAACCAACTTTCCCATCCTGTTTAAAAATTGTCCGCTATTGCTATTTATTACTCACACTTTCCCTCGGACCCTTATAAAGATTTATGTAGGTCGGCACAACAACAACAACAGGGGCTGAAGGGCTGTACATAAAGCTTAATTATGTAATAATTAGGCATGATTAATTTTGATTAAATATAAGATCCTAATACATTGATCAGGATTTACGGCAGGTCCACCATCACTCGATGCGTCGTGACATCACCAGTAGAGGGTAGAACAGTCCTAACCCTGGGATGGCTCCTTGCAAGTGTGAAAGCATTCAGTGTCCCAGTTAGGAGTGGTCAAGTGTGAAAAACTAAACCCCCATTCCTATCCCAGGACACTGAATGGCAAATTTAGTGGGGTGAAAGTGTGAAATGTGCTACGGATTCATTATGTTGCAACTCGGATAGCTCCTCTTGGTATTGTACTGGAACTTCAGATAAGTCCACCACCAATGGCTGAGTTAACCAAAAGGGAAATCCATTGCCTTTAAATCACAAAAATCTATCACTGAAGTCGGTAACCAACATTTTAAAATGGTCAATAATGATGTTTGTAGCAGCATTAGTTACCTCACACTTATTTAACCAATAGAATTGACTGAAATTTCTTGCAGAAATATTCCTTTGGCATAATTCTAGAAGAGTCATGAATCCAAATATTTTGTTTTTGCATTTACTACTTGGAGTTGATTGTTCAATGTACTTAGTTTCTCAAAAATGTCCATCAAGTAACTCACATAAGCTTTGCCATCTGTTGTTAGCAAGAGCTTCATTTCAGGTTTGTCCTTCAAAAACTTTTTGAGGAAATCATAGAGTTCCATAAATGTTTTGAAGCAGTTTCCCTTTGACAACCACCTTACTTCAGTGTGAAGCAATAATCTCACATGTTCTGCATTTTTATCAACACAAAACTGCTTAAACAGATGTTCACATTTGGCATTGGCTTTGATGGCATTGATACACTTGATCACAGATTGCAGTATCTCGTGTAGAACAGGGGAAACTTTCTTGGCAACTAAGTTTTTTCGGTGGATAACACAATGCACAACCAACACGTTTGGATTTTCATCCTTCATTAATTTTAAACATCCTGGTTTTTTTTAACCCATCATAACAGGTGCACCATCTGCAGCACAAGATACAATGTTTCCTTTTGATATTTCATTTTCATCCAAATAATTTTTGAGCTTGCTGTAGATATCAACTACAGTTGTGGTTGTTACTAATGATTCACAAAACAACATTTCTTCTTCAAACTCTTCCTGATCAATATATCTCATGTATGCCAATAACAGAGCCTCACTGTCCCATACGGTAGATTCATCCAGTTGTGTCTTCTGTGATTTCAACTTCTCAATAAGCTGTTTTTCAATATCTTGACCCATGTCATATATTCTGTTGCAGACAGTACTATTACTCAATGGCATTGCTCGGACATCTTTGTCAGCCTTTTGCAGAACTGTTTCAAGAAACTATGATATTATGGGTTTAATCTGTTCCTCCCCAATCGTATGATTCTTCCCATGTTTTGCAATCAGCAGAGAAAGGGTACGATTCAGGGCTGTAGTTTGCACAGCGAATAATGAAGTGAATTTTGATCTATTTTCAAACTTCTCTTTCACTGACTTAAAATATTCCAATTTCAAAATGATGTGGTAAGGATGTTTTACCCTCAAATGAGCTTCAAGATGGCCTATTTTCATTGATTCATTTATCAAAGTCTGTTGGCATAATAGGCAAATAAGTGGACGTTCATCGTGTTCAGCAGGTATAAACCCAAACTTCAAGAACTCCACTGAATATTGACCAACCTTTTGCTTGCTTGGTCTGCTCATTTTGAATATACAACAGTGCGAGTTCCCTGAAACAGATTAATCAATATTTTATTATGTCTTAGAATTGAAAAATGTAATAAAAGTAATGATCGAATCAAAGGAAGAATACTGACCCTAAAAAAAATGAAAAAACACCAGTGCAGTTTCTGACATTTTTTTCCTCGCAGAGAGTGAATCAAAACTGCGCTAGCCTTGTGCTTTACTTTCTGGGGTCCCTTTTTTCCAATTTTGGCTCCCCCCCTCAGGCTGGCACCTGGGGTGGACCCACTTCCCCCACCCCTGCAACCCCCATCAATACGTTAGTGCACAAAGATACATACAGATACAGGCCTCATGCACTACTGAACTGAAAAAGTAAAAGGGATATGCACAGAGAAATTATTGTTGAGATAATTTGGAATCCTCATTGGCAATGAGATAATTTGGAATGGATGATAATAAGACCAGTCAAAAAAAATAAATATGATGTTAACCAAGGATAATAACAGTTAAAATAAGGGAAACATCTGAAGAGCAAAAACACTTTATGAAAATGAAAAGTACAAAGAAATTTTACTTGGAAGTTACCACAATTGTGTTGTATTGACAGTGTTGCCAAGTCACATCTATCACACCAACATAACGAGTTTATTTTTTCAAACCAACTTTTTAATTATTTCCCAAAATAGTCTTAAGGCCACACCCCACCAAATATTCCCACACTCCACCTTGAGAATCTATGGTCTAGAGCATGTTCTCCATGAAATCCTTCACACAAAGAAGGTGGACATAACTTCCTGTTTAGAAACAAACTGGATGTAAGACTTACAATGAAGTTATCCAAATTTCATGTTCAGTTTGTCTTGATTGCATTGGTGGTGGCCAGGAAGTTGTTTGGAAGTCTGACTCCTACTTGAGCATTGAACTTTGGAACACAGAAATGCAGAGCTGTGTCCATCTGGAGAAAATGACCTACAACTTAAGGAAACAATATGGTACTTTTTATATGAAGGTCTGGTAGCCCCTACTTGAACAACGTAGGGCCACAGTTGTGGTGTAAACCGCTGTGCCTTGCTGCCCTGCCCTCCCAATTTCCCCCTCCATTGGAGAGGGAGCGGAGGGGGTCCATTCTATTCTAGCCAGGGAAAGCTACAGAAAAAGAAAGACTGCCTATATGTTGGCTGCTATGACATAACAAACCCATAAATCCCCAAATATAAGTTTCATACCTTTGTTGATCATTGCATGTAAGTATAGTTAGTTTGGTGTTGAATGTTCAATGTCAGGGGGGAAAAGGGATTAAAAAAAGAAACACTCAAATTCCAGGAGAAGACTATAAGGAATTAACAAATATGAAATATAATTAATGTGGATGTCATTGATATTGATGACGTTGACAATTGTTGGAGTTTGTGTGGAAAAAACCATAAATAAAATATTCAGATGGTAAGTCACCTTACCATATTGTCTATTTTTGTAACCAATCTTGCATTCTTCCTGCAATCTGGATTACCCGGGGATTTTTTTTTTAAACCTCATTTAGGGTTGGATTAGGCAGCATCCATGGTGGGAAGCGGACACTTGGGTTTGAAGCCCTGCTTCAGGACTGAGAGGATTTTGGGCAGTTTAAAAGAGGAGAGGGCATGGCCAGCAGGTGACAGGCAGACCAAGGAGGATGACAGTTGGATTGAGCCAATGGGGGAGCAGAAGGGGTGGAATTGCAAGACAGAGGCAAGAGAGTGATGGGAGGCAGGGAGAAAGGCAGATGGAGAGGGGAGGGTTATGGTGGAAGCAGTCGCTGAAGGGAAGAGACTGATGGAAGCAAAAAAGGGAAGGATGGAGGAGAGAACCTAGGCCATTCCCTCTTCACACTGCTACTGTCAAGAAGGAGGTACAGGAGCCTGAAGACGAACACCCAGCAGCACAAGGACAGCCTCTTCCCCTCTGCTATCTGATTTCTGAATCGACAATGAACCACAGACACTACCTCATTTTCGCACTTATTTTATTTTTAAAATGTAATTTTATAGCAAAACTTGCATTTTAATTTTGCCCCAAAACAATGAGTTTCACGACACATTCATGACGATAAATTCTCATATTCTGATTCTTAGGGTATGTAGGTGGGGAAGAGGAAAGGAACGGTAGCAGGGGGTTGTAGGAGGGGGTATACATCTTTCATATCAAACATGAGGAACATACTAATGAATTTTCCAAGGGAAAATTCAGTCAGCTCACTAACGGGTCAATGTGTGTGTTTATGGTGACTCTAGGACTTGTATGGCCAATTTAAAAAATTGCTTTCATTAGGATAGTTTTTTAAAGTATAGCTATTAGCACCATTCTTGTTTCACTGACATTCTGGTGTCCGTTACAACGCTCGACCTGTGGCATGGATTATCATTGTTTAATTCCAGTTGGCACTGCCACAGTTGAATAACTGCTGGAGCGTCTGCCTCACGATGATGACTGCTTGGGTTCAATCCTGCAGTGCTGTCTGTGTGGAGTTTGCTTATTCACCCTGTGACTGCAGGGATTTTCTCCAAGCTACTATTGTTTCCTCTCGCGTGCTTCTCTTATTACAGTAAAAATCCAATTGGCAGAAATCTGGACCACCCGAGAATCCAGAATTTTTGAAAACCCACAAACTTTTAAAATTTAGTGGGCTTTTGTGTGTGAGCGTGCATGCACAAGTGCCACAGTGGCAACAAGCGACCCCTTAAAACTACTCATTTTGCTAATGAATAAACTATCAGAATTGACCTTTTCATCTCTTTGTTATTCCTCTTTACATTTGAATTTTAAAAGTACTGCCCAATAATCCGGACCAGACCAAACCATTTATCGAGCAGTTTGTCTTCTATTGTATTGGGGCACCGGGCAAAGCTTTTGGCTACTCTGTTTTCCTTTACAGCAGGCAAATGTTGAAGTACATCATGTATCATTTTTGTATTATATGAAAATAAAAGGCACATTTCAACTTTTGAGATAAAAGACATGAGTTGATAGGTTATGAGCCTTTGTAAGTTGCCCTAGTGTGTAGGTGAGTGTTAAGAATGTATGCAGAAAATAAAAGTGGATTGTTGCAAATGATAAATGCAGACTGGTTTCTGTGCCACCCAAGTCTGACTTCAGGATGTTCTGGTGACTGTTTCAAACTTGACCTTTTGCATGGATCTTAAATTTACTGTTGGAAACATTGAATGGTTGAACAAGTTCCACTGGTTGGTGCAACACTTTTACAATGGCCAAGCCCACTGTTCACATAGCAAGACTGATCAAACCAGTTGTCACAGGGGTGGTGCTGGTTTTAAAACTTGTTTTTTTTTAAAAATATGTCTTTGATATTTACATTCATCTTGTTTCACAGGTAATTTGTTTAAGTTCCGTTTCTTTTAGTCTATACTGTATGGTTGTAGGAATGGAATGAGCAATTGGCTTCTCACAGATTTTAGCCTATATCGTGCAGGTGTGTGAAGTTTGCATCAGTGATGCTCTCCGAAATGACTGGCTCATGTGTAAAGGGGCTCATGCCAGCTACAGATTTAATATGGGTCAAGTATCCAGTGTTTTGAGTCCAGTTTACTCCTTTGAAGTGAACATTCTGAAGCATGTATTTAGTGGATTAGGATTCTCCTGTGTTTGAGCAGTATCCTGCTTCACATACCCCCTCACTTACAGGTTGTTGGTTAAATATCAATGAAAGAACACATTGGGGGCCTGTTGTAGATGAAGATGGGTACCTACCTTTCCACAAATAATTGAGATTAGGGACCAATTTTTAATGGAATGACCTTCAGCATGCTACACAAAGGCTCCAACACAAGGTTATTTCAGTTGTAAAATATCCTGCACCTATGGAGATTGGGAGATGCCATACAAGGGAATTTTCCTTTGCTTGAAATGATTGACAAACAAACTGCCGGGGGCGCCATTTAAAAATTTTGCATTTTTTACCTGTTTATTTTTTTTTTGCCAGTTGCTTGAGGCTGTCGATTACTTGAAATCTAGATAATAAGGATTTTACTTGGATGACCCCCTATTGTTATTCAGGAACAATTGTAACAATTAGAGACATTTCATGATCATGGGCATCCATGATATTACAATCTGAATTTTCCCTAAATGCTTTGTAAATTTATTTAAACATATGAACATTATACTCATTTAAAATCTTACAATGAATCTGCTAATATTACTGGTAGCTATTTGACTTCTGTTGTGACCACAAGAGCTCGCCTGTTGAAATTTTCCATGACTTCAAATTCTAGGGATAAAGTTAGTCAAATAAAGGTTTATCTGGTAACTGATCACTGTACCGTGCTGTGCCAGGGCAAGCTGTTGATAAAGTAACAACTTTATCGAACTTGCTTGGATCCGTAGTTTATATTGTACAATTGGCTGTGGGTGCTCTTTGCTGTTGCTCTTCGTTGTACGACTGGTTGGAGAGGTTTACAGCAATTTATACAAGGGCATGAGAATAATGTTTGAAGCTGTCACTCATTAGGGCTGGCGGCACCCAGTCACCTAGGCTGTCCATCTTTAGCAACCACGCAGTCCATTCACAGCATGAGAAGCCGAATGTGCTAACAGGACTTTGAGTGCCTCATTCCTGCCTGCCTCTGGAGGCTCCTGTAGAAAGTCCATTACATTGCCTACTGTTTAGTAATGTGTAGTAGTATCGGGTCTTATCTGAGACAATGTTCCTAACCTGGATCTGGGCCTTTGCCTGCTGGGCCTCAGTGTTCCAGAAAGTCGGCAGTTTCAGTGAAATAGCATTTTGAAAAGTTGAGTCATTTGCGTAGGGTCCAAATGCCGTTGGACTGTCGGGTCACCAATGTGGCTGCTAAGTTCGGAGTAACTGCTTTACTGGTTTGAAATCGTGGTCTTAAAGAGGCCTGCCCGGTCGCAGAGTCCATAGCACCCCAGCAGGGCTTTGCCCTGTGCTGAGTGTTTCTGTGGATGCCGCTGGCTGCAGACTTGCCTGCGTCTGCTGGCACCAGTTCGCTTGTCATGCAGGTGAACTGCTACAATATTGCATATTTAGATTGGACCCTCCTCGAAATGTTGAGTACTGCTGGCAGAAGATGATGAGCTGGTCCTTAAAAGCAAGTTTAAATGTTTACCTGTACTACAAACACTTAAAACAAAATGGTTCACTTAGACATACTTTTTTGGACCTAGCAAGCTGGGCTCATCGTTCACATAGACAACACTTCGCTTCTGATTCTACAAGGCTTGGGAATTAAAGTTGGATCAAAAATGATCCCCCAAGCCCGCTCAGGAGTGTTCAGGCGAAGCGTTGCAAAGGTGTACGAAAGGTGGCTTGTAGCGGCTATGTGAAAACACCTTAGATGTGTCTTTATATATATATATATATATATATATCTATTATACACATATATACACACACATGTGTGTCTGAGAGATAGAGGAAAGGGAAAAAAAGATGGGGAAAGAGAAGAGGTGAGGAGAGAGAGAGATACGGCAGGCAAGCAAAGAATTATCTGCCTTTTCCTTTATAGCATCTGTGTCCCAGTGGGCTATATGCACGGAACACTCAGAGAGGTTTCTCTGCTGCCTGAAATTCTGGGAGAGCAGGTCAGCCATCGCTCATTTCTTGGCATTGGTTTGGACATAGAGTGGAGGCAGGGGGATCCTTCCCTGCTGAAGGGAATAAATTATATGACTCCTGAGTATGGTGCGGGAGGGAGGGGGAGAGGTAGGATCAGTGAGGCTGATGCAGTTGGACATTGGGAGTTAGATGGGGATTGCGGGCAATGGATGGCCGGGGCGAGGATTAGCGAAGTGATCGGGCATCTTGTCGGGCTCGGGAATTAGATGTTGGGCTCACTCGGGCAGCACCACAGTGGGGACAGGATCAATGATTGGGTCAGCAGGCAATGAGCACGAGACGAAAGGTGAGGATCACTGTTGAACTTGGCTCGGGAATTCGATATTGGGCAGGTGAGGCGAGGTCAGTGGCACCCAGGGAACATGCCTTGGCTCCCATACCCTAGATATGCCTCTGGATCTGCCACATGGAAATTGGGTCTTCAGCATAATTTATCCTCGCTGACCAAGCCAATACCATTTACCCTTATTTGGCCCATATCCTTTTAAACTTTTCTTATCCTTGTTCCTGACTAAATATCTTAAAAGTTAAAATTTCTTCCACTTGTATCCCTTCCTCCATCTTTCAGCCCCTTTTTCTGACAACTCGTTCCATTTATTCACCACTGCTTGTGAGAAGAAGATGGCCCTTGGATCCCTTTTCAAAAAAAAAAGCTCGGAAACAGGCCCTTTCAGCCACGAGCCCGTGCCGTCCAATTACACCCAATTGATCTACAACCCTGGTATGCTTTGAATGGTGGGAAGAAACCAGAGCGCCTCAAGGAAACCCACACATACACAGGAAGAACATACAAACAGCGCTGGATTTGAACCCAGGTCGCTGGTGTTGTAATAGTGGTGCACTAACCTCGACACTATCTGCGCTGCCTGCATGCTAATCATGCTCCCTCAATTTTCTCCCTCACCTGGAGATTGAAGTTTGGCCTTGTTCTGCAGTCAGATGGGGGGGGGGGGGTGGGGACACAGCTGGCCAGTAGGATCCAGCAGAGAAGAGCTGAAAGTTTGTATCTCTGCTCTTCCACACTTCCCAACTCTCCACCAGCAGCAGCGGAGCTGTCATTATTAGTAGCTGTGGCAGCACCACCGTGTTAATGTTTGATTATGCAGAATTTTCCTTTAAATCTGCTTCTGTCATTATCAGCTGTAAAATAGTTTGGATTGTCTAAAAGGAAAAGTGAATGATCTTGTGCAAAGCATCTAATCATTGTGGTATTTTCTCACGACATCAAGGATGACATTTAGCCTATTGAGTTGATGCCAGCTCTTGGAATAATCCCATGGGCCCCATTCTCCCACTTGTTTCCCTATAGCTATTTTTTTTTCATGTACCTGACAACTACTGACAGACATTTGTCAAGGTTCCCCATAGAAGGCTCATCCAGAAAGCCATGAATTATGGGATCCAAGGAAACATGGCTGGGTGAATTCTGAATGAGCTTGCCCAGAGAAGGCAGAGGGTGGATCATCTTCTGTCTGAAGATCAGTGACTTAGTCGTGTTTCACAAGGATTTGTTCTGGGACCCCTGCTCTTTGTGATTTTTAAATTATAAATGGATAAAGTGGAGGGAGGTGGGTCGGTACGTTTGTAGGTGATGCAAATATAGGAGGTGTTGTGGATAGTATGGAAAGTTGTTGTAGGTAACAGCAGGATTGATAGAAGATGCAGAAGTGGCAGACGAAGTTCATTCTGGATAAGCGTGGCTTGTTTTTTAGACATGCAGCACAGCAACAGGCCATTTCGGCCCTCAAGCCCGTGATGCCCAATTAAACCCAATTGACACACAACCCCCAATATGTTTCGAGCAGTGGGAGGAAACCAGAGCGTTGTAATAGCATTGTGCTAACCGCTAGGCTAACCGTGTTGCTCCACTTTCAAGTGAAGGTGGAGAATGTGGTTAATGGCAGGACTCTTAGCAGTGTGGAGGAACAGAGGGATCTTGGAGTCCAAGTCAACAGATCCCTTGAGCGAGTTGACAAGGTGGTTAAAAAGGTGTATGGTATGCTGGCCTTTATTGATCGGGAGATTGAGTTCAAGAGCAGTGGGGTAATATTGTATTTCCATATCATTTTGGTTAGAATACATTTAAGAGTATTTTGCTCAGTTCTGGGTGCCTCATTTTAGGAAGGATATGGAAGCGTTAGAGAAGGTGCAGAGATTTACCAGGATGTTGCCTGGATTGGAGAAGTGTCCAAAGAATAAAGGCTGACCAAGGTAGGACTTTTCTCTATCGAGTGAAGGAGGAAGAGAAGTGACTTAATAGAGGAGTATAAGATTATGAAAGGAATGGATTGGGTGGAAAGCCGGCACCATGTACCCAGGACAGCAATGGCTAATACAAAAGGATATTTGGACAGAATGGAGGAAAGTCTAATGCGGGGTGGGGGGGGAATTGTCAAAGGTCAGTTCAAAAAAAAAATACTGATTGTGGAAGGTGCCTGGAATGCATTTCAGGGGTTGGCGCTGGATGCTGGTACAATAGGGACATTTAAAAGACTCCTAGCAACATAGAAACATAGAAGATAGGAGCAGGAGTAAGTCATTCGACCCTTCGAGCCTGCTCCGCCATTCAACGAGATCATGGCTGATCTTAAAGTTCAGTACCCCGTCCCCGCCTTCTCTCCGTAACCTTTAATACCCTTATACTGAAGAAATAGATCTAATTCCCTCTTAAATATATTTAATGAACCTGCATCTACTGCCCTCTGTGGCAATGAATTCCACAGATTCACCACCCTCTGGGTAAAGAAATTCCTCCTCATCTCGGTCCTAAATGGTTTGCCTATTATCCTCAAACCATGGCCCCGGGTTCTGGATTTTCCCATCCTTGGAAACATCCCATCTGCATCCATTCTGTCCAGTCCTGCCAGAATTTTATATGTCTCTATGAGATCCCCTCTCAATCTTCTAAACTCCAGGGAGTACAATCCCAATTTGCGCAATCTTTCCTCATAAGTCATTCCTGCCATTCCAGGTATCAGCCTGGTGAATCGCCTCTGCACTCCCTCCATTGCAAGAACATCCTTCCTTAGATCAGGTGACCAAAACTGCACACAATACTCCAGGTGGGGTCTCACCAAGGCCCTGTACAGCTGCAGTAAGGTATCCTTGTTCCTATACTCAAACCCTCTTGATATGAAGGCCAACATACATTTGCCTTTTTAACCGCCTGCTGTACCTGCATGCTCGCCTTCAGAGACTGATGTACAAGTACCCCTAGGTCTCTCTGCACTTCCCCATCTCTTAATCTATTGCCATTCAAATGGTAATCTGCCCTCCGGTTTGTATTACCAAAGTGGATAACCTCACATTTATCCACATTGTAGTGCATTTGCCATATATCTGCCCAGTCCCTCAATTTATCCAAATCACACTGGAGCTTCCTGACCCCCTCTTCCGTGCACACAACCCCTCCTAGCTTAGTGTCATCTGCAAATTTGGAGATATTACATCCAATCCCCTCATCCAGATCATTAATGTAAATTGTGAACAGCTGGGGTCCCAGTACAGATCCCTGTGGTACCCCACTGGTCACCGTCTGCCACTCAGAAAACGAGCCATTTATCCCAACTCTCTGTCTTCTACCTGCCAGCTAGTTTCAATCCACATCAATACTTTGCCCCCAATCCCATGAGCCTTGATTTTGGAAGCCAGTCGTTTATGCGGGACCTTATCGAAGGCCTTTTGGAAGTCCAGGTACACCACATCCACTGGCTCTCCCCCATCTATTTTACCTGTCACCATCTCAAAGAATTCCAATAGATTTGTCAAGCATGATTTACCTTTTGTAAATCCATGTTGACTCTCTCCGATCCCTTCTCTGCTAGTCATATGGTCCGCTATTACATCCTTAATAATGGATTCCATCATTTTGCCCACTACTGATGTAAGGCTCACTGGCCGATAATTCCCCGCTTTTTCTCTACCCCCCTTTTTAAATAGTGGGGTAACATTAGTTACCCTCCAATCCATGGGTACTGATCCTGAATGCAAGCAAAATAAAGGTTATTGATCCTGATGCCAGGATAGGCCAGCACAACAGCCTCCTTCGCCGTAGCGAATAAATTTAATGATCAGAATATCTTTGGGAGGTTGGAGGATATCTATGTGTTTATGGGCAGAATGGTGAACATGAACATGATAACATGAAACAACATGGGAACATGAGCAAAAAGTATGACGGGGAGGAAGAGTGAGAGAACACGAGAACAGAAACAATTGGAAGTAAAGAGAAAGAGAGCCCAGAGCAATGTTTTCTCATCTGGAGCCTAAATAAAATGTGCAAGCAATTGAATACAGAAAATTCATTGTAGAAAGGCAACACTTCATACAGATCTCCTGGTTATGAATGGAAGTCAGTGATGAAGGATTAAATGCAAGATTAAAAGTCCTATTGTGGAAAGGTTGATATTTCTTAAATTAATTGATACCACTGCTGTCAAAGCCTGACTGACTGATCTTCCTTTTGCTGCAGTCCTTGAATGTGGCGAGCTTATACTTTTTAAACAACTATTTAAATTTCCAGTACAGAAGGAAGCCATTTGCTTTCCATTATGCCCAGGTTGGTCTGTAAACAATAATTATTTATGTTACTGTTACTTCTCCGCACTCGGTCTATGGTCTTGCAGGTTACAGTTGATCATTTGAATCAGCATCAGATACAATGAGGTCCATTCAGAAATGTGCCTGTACGTCTTCGGGCTCCTGTACCTTCTTCCTGATGTTAGCAATGAGAAGAGGGCATGCCTGGGTGGTGAAGGTCTTTGTGGATAGAGGATGCTATCTTGAGACACTGCCTCTTGTCGATGACCTTAATGGAGTGAAGACTGATGCCCATGATGGCGTTGGCCAAGTTCACAACTCTTTGTAGACTTTTCCTGTTCTGTGCATTGGCACCTTCATGCCAGACAGTGATGCCACTAGTCAGAATGCTCTCCAAGGTACACCTGTTGAAATTTGCAAGACTTCAGTGGCCTACCAAATCTCCTCATGAAGCACAAGTCATCTTTGATTGCATTGACATGGAAGCCCCAGGGTAGAAATCCAGAGACTCAAGAATTTGAAGTTGACCCCTTGAATGAGGACTGGTTTGTGTTCCCCTCGATTTCCCCTTCCTGAAATCTCAGGTCCCTGGACAAAGGGGTAAATTGCAGTCTGATGCACCAAGATGGAAAGTTCCTCTTTGATGGATCACATGTGCAGAAAGAAGTTTCGCTATCATGCAACAAGGTTTCTGTGGCTGCGGAGTTGACCCCGATCTTTCAAAGGCTTCAGTATGTTTGAAGGCCAGGAATGTCAGATCGTCTCTCGGGGGGAAAGTTGCAAAGCAGGAATACTGATGGGCTCAGATGCAACTTTCCGATTGAGCTGGAAGTTTTCCGGGGCAAACAGCTGGAAGAAGTTCTGGGCCAAGGAGTGCCCTCTATTTATAGTGTTGCTGCATGCAACAGGGCGGTGATGTGGAAAAGGGCACTTGGCCAGCAGTGTGAGAGGCGGGCGGATGAAATGAGTGAGAGGTCAGGGCAGACCCTCCAAGTTGAATGGTCGAGAGACACGGGGAGGGGAGTTTCATTGCGGTTCGTGGGCGGCAGTGAAGGGAGTCGAGGTGGGTGAATCTGCGGAAAGTGGATTCGTCCTGAGCAATGCGGGGCGGGACCTTGACTGTGAGCCGGGGCTGTTTGGATAAGAAAGTTGCCACGGCATGGATGATTCATGCAGGGGTGGGGCTTTTTGCACAGGGCTGTACCAGGCTCGTTCTTCCCTCGCTTTCTCCCCTCCCCTTCCCTTCCCACACTCGCAGCCTCTTGGCAGGTGGTGCCGACCACACCACGGGCTCACTTTTTAAGGCACCGGAGGACTTCTGAAATCAGGTGAGCGCTCCCCGCCGAGCAGGGACCAGTCGGCGATGGAGGGGAGGAGGGAGTTGGGGGAGAGAGAGAGAGAGGGAGGGAGGGAGGGAGTTGGGAGAGAGGGAGTTGAGAGAGAGGGGGAGGGAGAGAGGGAGTTGGGAGGAGAGAGGGAGTTGGGAGGAGAGAGGGAGTTGGGAGAGAGGGGAGGGAGTTGGGAGGAGAGAGGGAGTTGGGAGAGGGGGAGGGAGTTGGGAGAGGGGGAGGGAGTTGGGAGAGGGGGAGGGAGTTGGGAGAGGGGGAGGGAGTTGGGAGAGGGGGAGGGAGTTGGGAGAGGGGGAGGGAGTTGGGAGAGAGGGGAGGGAGTTGGGAGGAGAGAGGGAGTTGGGGGGGGAGGGGGAGGGGGGAGAGAGGGGAGGGGGTTGGGAGAGAGGGGAGGGGGTTGGGAGAGAGGGGAGGGGGTTGGGAGAGAGGGGAGGGGGTTGGGAGAGAGGGGAGGGGGTTGGGAGAGAGGGGAGGGGGTTGGGAGAGAGGGGAGGGGGTTGGGAGAGAGGGGAGGGGGTTGGGAGAGAGGGGAGGGGGTTGGGAGAGAGGGGAGGGGGTTGGGAGAGAGGGGAGGGGGTTGGGAGAGAGGGGAGGGGGTTGGGAGAGAGGGGAGGGGGTTGGGAGAGAGGGGAGGGGGTTGGGAGAGAGGGGAGGGGGTTGGGAGAGAGGGGAGGGGGTTGGGAGAGAGGGGAGGGGGTTGGGAGAGAGGGGAGGGGGTTGGGAGAGAGGGGAGGGGGTTGGGAGAGAGGGAGTTGGGGGGAGGGAGAGAGAGAGGGAGAGAGTGGGAGGGAGGGGGTGGGGGGGAGCGAGGGGGTGGGGGGGGCGAGGGGGTGGGGAGGGAGGGAGAGAGGGTGGGGCGGGAGGGAGGAAGGTGGGGGGGGGGGGCTGCAGCGTCCTGTCACAGGCAGCTCGCAGCGGAGGAGGGAGCAGTCCGTCCCAAGTTTGCCCAAGTTCGCGATGTCCCCTTCTCCACCAAATCTCGACCCCCCCCCCCCCCCCCCCCCCAAGTTCGAATCGACACCTCTTATCCGTCGGCTGAGGCCGGGGGTTTGAATTGGGGAGTTCCTCAGATTGCAGTCACTTGCTGCAATGCCCGGAGGCCCCGTCGTTTCGTGGCTCGGATCCAGTTATCTTTAACTTTGGCCGGATATCAGGCCCTGGTGTGTTTTAATGCAGCGGTTGGAGGGAAGATCTTGCCTTCCCCTAAATAAATTTGTTGTCAGGATGTCCCGAAGTACTTTGACTGAACAGCAGTTGTCGTGGCCACTTTGTGTACACAGTGTGATCATCTGTTAATTCAGGGGGTGGGGGGGTCACTCATGCTGATAGTTGAGGAGAGTGCCATGCTCTTTTCAAGTGTTGCTGTGGGGTCAATCAGGCCTTTGATCTGAAAGGCCAGTAGCCTTGCAGATTTCACCGGTGCCAACCAAGTGGGCGGAGGGTGCATTCTCTTGGTGGCACTTGGGAATTAGAAAGTTCTGCACCACACAGCATTTTATCTCCACTTGCAACGTCAAAACAGGGGGGAATGTCCCAATGATCTTCCCTTTGTTTAAAAAAAAATGTTCACTGGTTCCTGTGGTCAGTTCCACCAGCGATGGTCATCTTGTTACCTCCTTCTTCTCCAGGCGAGGAATGTGGGACCTTCACGACAGCAGCTGCTTTGCTGTAGTCTGAACTGACAGGAAAACACTGTGCTTCTGCTGCAACCTGAAGTTTTACACAGCCCCACTTCAGGATCCTGAACAATGGCTGTTGGCACTTGAGATACTGCCTGGGGGCAATGGTATAGGCAAGGAATAATTAGGGAATGGCTCGATTTTGAACTTGGGATTTAATTCAATGGATGGGATTCACAGAACTGCTGTACTGACTGCTGGGGCTTTGCCCCAAAATGCAGCAGATTTCAATGTACTATGTTATCAGAACCTTAAAATTCATGTTTATTGAAGGCAGAAAGCAGAGTAAAGTCATGTAACAGCAAATATTTGGGAGAATAATTAATTGGAGCACAATATGATCTGTGTTTGCAAGCTGAAAGCAGAGGTTTAAAACAAAACATTTTTTTAAAAACTGTTGTGGATTTTGAGGTGATGGGACAGTACACTTGTCTGTCAAAGTTCATTCTAGTAAGAGTAGCTTTATGGTGTGACTAATCAGCCCAAACCTGTTTATCTGCATTTTGGACATTCTTTGGGTGTCGAGGTGTGTCAGACTGGCCTCTAGTGACAGAATGACAGGTTGGCAGTCAATCAGCCTGCACCTGGGCCCAAGCTGTTGGATGGATGATGCTGAAGAGGTTTGCGTTTGTCTTGTATGATTTGTTCGGTAACTGCTGTGGTCATTGTTGATGTGGGCAAACCCCGTTGTATGTCACAGACCATGAATGGTCTATTTAGCAACCAATCAGGTGTGTATGGTTACGTCTGATGGATATGGCTGCCAGAGGCCTGAACTGCCTTTGTAATTCTATCCATTGTGGCCTACTTTAAATCATTGTTTGACTTGTTGCAAACTTGAAGTAGGCAAGCAGAGTTTAAAAACTCCTTACAATTTGACTACTGAAGCAGCATCAAGACAAGATTCTTACAATTTGATGTCCTTAGGATCTCTGAATGGCTTGTGCGTTTTCTCTCTGATGTGAAACGAGCACCGAGGCAATGGTTTCTCCATTATCAGATGTTATGTACTTGTTGCATTTCCCACTTTTAGACTGGCTTGCATTGACAAGAGGCTCTTTGGCCACTCTTGGAGTGGTGAAAAGTGAGTCTACATGATTTATGTAGATGACTTTATCTGAGTGGGGAAAACAGTTTGTGGTTGTTTCTCAGCATCTCTTGAACCCTTTCTGTAATGTGATATCTGTCATGAGCTGCTGCTTACCTAGTGAAACCATATGGCAATAAACCCCTCCCTGTGCAGAACCACTGTTAATTAGAAATAATTGTGCAGTGTGTTTGGTCGCTGCTGCTCTTTTTCTTTGTGTATCTTATTGTGGCTCAGTAGTGGAGAGGGTCAAGAAGTTCAAATTGCTGGGTGTCAGCATCTTCGAGGATCTGCCATGTTGATGCAATCATGAAGAAGGCTCACCGGCGGCTATATTTTGTGAGATGCTTGAGGAGATTCTGTACGTCAATGAGACTCTCAAAAACTTCTACAGGTGTAGCGTGGAAAGCATTCTGGCCGATGGCATCACTGTCTGGTATGGAGGCACCAAATCTCAGGACAGGAAAAACTCCAGGGGGTTGCTAACTCAGCCTGCGACATCACAGGTACCAGACTTCACTCAATCAAGGATATCCACATGAGGCGGTTTCTTTAAAAAAGCAGCCTCTATCCTTAACAACCCCCACCACCCAGCGCATGCCTCTTCACTCTGCTAACATCGGGAACAAGGTACAGGAGCCTAAAGACTTAGCACTCAATGGCACAAGGACAGCTTCTTCCCCACTGCCATTGGATTCCTGAATAATCAATGAACAGAAGTATTGTAAGATGGTTCTTAATATGGACGTTTGCACTGTGATACTGAATTTTGTGACTTGTTCATGACAATAAGTTCTGACTCTGATATTTTGAAATGTCCAGTGGTTTCCCAATTCCAGTGGCTGCTGGAATTGGATGAGAGGGAGAAGTCTTGAGTTCAGAATCTAACTTGACCTGGATGCTTGCTGCTTCAAAGGAGGAAGAAGCTTTGTTTTGTTGGCGATGTTGTATTGTGGGCATGTAGCAAGGGTGTATTTCTGAATGTTCAGTTGCATTGCATCTAATGATGAAATTGCAACATAATGTACAGGAATAAGCCTGATCTTGTGCTGTCTGATTTACCGAGGAATAGATGAGCCACTGCAGTATCTGAGAATATTGGGAAAATTCTCACCTTGCACTGGATATACAGAGTAATGCTGTGGGGTGAAGCAATTTGATTCTCCCCTGGTTGGATCAGAATAGTTGCAAGAATCTGTGATTATATTGCTGGTTGTGAGCGAGGGGAGTGAAGAGACTGAGACAGTGGGCTGCGAGCTTGAGAATCACAACTGCTTTATTTTGAATTTTGCGCTGCAGCTTTTAAGCCCGTCTTCGGTCCTGCCCCTAATGTCCCAGCACTTGCGACCTGATGACGTAAGCATGCATGCGACCTTCTGATCTGGACCAGAAAAGACGGTCCCACGGCACCATCCTTACCGCAGCTGCCCCGCTGACCGCACGTGACAAGGAAGGCCGGTTTGCCCTTGGCAAACATGAGCGTCGCCACAATTATATATAACACAGGATTGGAGGAAAATGCCAGGAATGCATCAAGCATCTCTGGATTCCATTCATTTTAGATTGAAATGGATAAACGTGGGATTTTTTTTTCCCTGCAGTTTTATAAAGGCCAAATTTAACTGCTGGGCAGAAATCAAGATGCCTTGGACCCAAAAGTATATGTAGGAGGTGCCAGAATTTGAACTGAGCTATCTCTATAGTTGAAGCACTTTAAAACCCAGAAGATAAGGAAAACAAAGTGACCAATTGTCCTTTCAAAAACCATGCTCAGAAACTTTCTGGACTTTTACGGATTGCTTGCACAATGTTCATGCTGTTTGCATGCAGATACTAAGAAAACATTTCCTCAGCAGTTAAGAGCAGAGAATGCAATTGTTGTGAAGTGGGTAAATTACCAGTAATCCAGAGGCCTTGACAAATGCAGCTGTAGAATTTAAATTTGCTGCTTAATCTAGCCTTTCACTCTAGTAACAACATGAGGTTAAATAATGTCAGTCAAGTAAGGAAACCTGCCCAGCAGAGAAACCAGAACTGCAGGTGTTGGAATCTTGACTCAGGAACTCAGTTAGCATCTACAGAGAGATATGGGCAGTCAATGTTTCGGGTCTGCTGTCCTTGCCTGGTTTGGCTTGCATTCTCAGCAATGTGTGGTTGACTTTTAAAAGTCCAATGAAATGGTTAAAGTCACTCTGTTCAAGTTACTCAGATTGAACAATAAATGCTGATCTTGCCACCATTGTCCCATCCTGAAACCAAAAGATTAGCATTGTGGGCCGAAGGGCTCATACTATTAAATGCTGGAAATAGCCAGCAGGGGAGAGAACTGATTGCTGTTTTGCATCCCTGCACTCTTCTGTCAGGAGCAGAAAAACGTTACAAGGTGTGACAGCTTTGTGTGTGGAAAGGACAGGGAATGAATGAACAAAGATGGTTGGTGGAAGTTGGGCAGTCCAGCGCAAAAGTTTGAGAAGGATCTTGAGGAGTGGTGGATGGCATTTATAGAAGCAATACAGATACTGAGTGGGAAAAATGGGAGCTGATCTGAAATTATTGATCTCTTGCGTTCAGGAGCCTGTAAAATGTTTAGCCAAAAAAAAAAGGGTTCTGTACCTTGAACACTATTTGGAACTGTGACAAGAGCAGAAGATTGGGGGTATGACGTAAATTAACATTTTTTTCCCCAGTAAGTATATGCATTTGGTAGTTTTTTTTAAAAATCACCTCCAGGCCAAGTGTTTCTTTCTATTTCCATGTTTTCAGCAGGTCACCAGTGCAATTGTGTTTATTGTTGACCTCTGCCCCAATTTGCAGCTGCATTCGTTGGATGGATAGTGGGGGGGGGAATGACTTTGCATCATCCTCCCTACAAGTGGCAGCCATTGGCTTATTTGCTGCAGTTAATGCTTGCTTTTTGCTGCATGTTGTATCACTTATGAAGTGTGCTTATGAGAAACCAATGCCAGAAAATGGAGCCAACAAAAAAATCAATCTTTGTGGTAGAGGCTGTGTTGCCCAATTGTGAATCTGGCCTTTGACAATATTATATAAGCATTCATTTTTTTTTGGGGGGGGGGGGATTATTTGCTAAATCAACATTTGTTGCCTGCATCTGAACTGTGGGGCTTGTGGGCCAGCCAGCCTTGATGAATCAGTGACGTGCTGAAATGGTTCCGAGACCCTTCCAGGATTTCTTCCCTAACATTCATTTGTTAAAACTCACCTGATTCACTAAAATCCAATCATCTTCATTCTTTGATGTTAATTTTTGTTTGATCTCAGATGAGCTGAAACGACGAGCTTCTGAACGTGTATCACAGGATCATTAATCCAAGGTAGTGGTCTGAAAGTGAGGCTGGCTGAGTTCCGCCAGCATTTCTTTTATTTTTAACCAAGGCTCTGGGTTACTCGGTCTGATGAGAAGACGTCAACCTGAGAAATTAGCCAAATGCAATCTGCTGAAGGGACTCAATGAGTTGATCAGCGACATCCCGGCACTGTCAGATTCCTAAACAACAGACTCAGTCAGAGACTTGTGTAGAGTCTCTTGCATGTTATTTATTGTTTATATTTCTTTCTTTGTTTATGCTTCTCTCTTTTTGTATATTTATTTTCTTGAGTACAGTTACTGATAAATGGATATTCTGCCTGGCCCACAGGGGAAAATAAAATCTCAGGGTTGTATATGATGTCATACTGAATATGTACTCTGAAGTTTGGGAGAAAAAAGAATGGTCAACATTTGGGGTAGAAATTGCTCATTAAGCCCAGAGTCTCAAGAAATTGTTCATCAAGCATTTACACTAATATTGCGTAAAATCCATTATTCTTTTTTGTGTTCATGTCAGCTCTCCCCAGAACCTACCTCTTATCTATATGCCTGGGGTTGTTTACAGTGGCCAATCTGCATGTCTTTGGGATGTGGTTAAAGGGAGACTGTGCAGACTCCACACAGACATCACCCAAGGTCAGAATTGAGCTCGGGGTCTCTGGCTCTGTGCGACAGCTGTCCTGCAGTGTTGTCCTTTGGATTCCATCTCATGGAGAACTATTCTGCGGATGCCTGTTGAGCGCTCAGAATTGCAGCTCTGGACTCAATCCGTTGGAGTCCTAACCGGGCGAGTTTGTTGGCCCCAGCAGCTTTTCCTTCAGTTTCTATTCCCGCCGTGGTCGGTTGTGCACTTACCTTCATCAGGAGGAGGAGAGCGAGTGTCAGAATTACTCGTGTGGAAATGAGGTCAGAGGAGTTGGGGTGTGTTTGAGGAGTTGAAGAATGCAAAGTTGTGCCTAGTGAATAATAAAAAGAAAATCAATGTCATGATGTACTGAAAGACACTAGTGAATGCATTCTTTATTTGTTTGTAAGCTGTGTTAAATCAGGGCATTAGAGTCCTGCATTCCAGAGGGTGATCTCCCAGTGTTGTTTCATGTTCTTCCTGTGACTTCATGGGTTTTCCTTGAGCACTTCTGTTTTTTAAGACTGCAGGTTAATAGGGCTACTGTAAATTGACTTTTGAGTCCAAGGAGAGTTGATGAAAACATGAGGGGGAAAAGAGGATTCCAGTAGGGTGGATGTGAATTGGCGGTTGTTGAGAATTATTGGGCCAAAGAACCTATTGTTCAGTTATATTACTCTGACGTTTGCATATTTGTCTTGCTGTACTAACATTGGCTGTGCATTATTTTTACTGTTAGGGACATTCCCCTTGGATATAACTGCACCTATTGTCTTTCATTCTTGTACCATGAGTTTCTGCTCATAAACACCATGATTATTGTTTGACCACATCGTCTTTGTCTACTTCATCAACTGGCACTTCACTGCCTTTTTGGCCCACATGTCTGTCCTGAACATGATGTCCGAATGAAATAAGATCTGCTGCACGAACCTATGCAATTGGCAGGATTTCAAGAATAGCAGTCTGATGCTGTTTCCCAAGTTGAACTGAGAATGGATGTCTCACAGCATGAGCGTTTAACCAGTGTTTCGTCTATCTAGGTTGCCAGAAGGTTATTTGCGTTCACAAATGCAATGGTTTAAAAGGTGTCCATTTGAACGCCAGGATGCTTCACGTGTATAAAGCATGCATGCATGAAGGGTTTCTCCTGTGTTGCCAACTCTGGTGTTCAGGGCATTCTTGCTGATTTTTAGTGGGCTGCTGCTCAAACTAGCAAGGATGGAAGGGGGTGGGGAGAATACTACAGGTAGGTTAAGTAACATCTGTGGAAGTAAAGGGATGATTGATGTTACAGGATCAGGAGGCTACATGAGGACTAGAGGGAAGATGGCCAGTATGTAGAATTGAGAAGGAAAGGTTGGCCGGGGTGGAGTGAGATGGGTTGATACTTGGTAGGTGGAACTGTATGGAAGGTTGGTGGGGGGGGCGAGGGGGGGGGGGGGGAAGAGAGACATGAAGGGCAGATGGAGCCGCATGACGGAGTATGGATAGGCTGGTAGATGATCCGTGGAACCAGATAAGGGAGGGATGATAAGCAATGGAATTGGGTGGGTGAGGTGATTGAGAATATGAAAACCAATTCCCACAAAACCCAATGTTATTGTTATTTTAATATTGAAATTATTTATATATAAAAGAATTTGTAAAGATTGCCTTAGCAGTAGCAAGAAAATGTACAGCAGTAACATGCAAATCAGACACCCGCCTAGGTATGGAACACATAGCTGCATTCCTCTTGAGAAGATTACTTTATAATCTGAGAAACAAATGAGGTATTTTTGAAAATTTGGTGCCCGTATTTACAAATTAAGGGAATGAATTTATAGATGTTTTCCCTAAGCTTTGGACTTCATTACCTCCTTGGAAGTATTTAATGACATAAATGACTAGAACCATATGATGAGGGGTGCCCTTCAGCAACCAGGTCTCTATTCTTGTTTTCCTACTTTTCTCTATCTTTTTCGATGCTGTTTTTTCTTATCTTGGGATTTTGTTTAAGGGGGAGGGGACTGGGGTATTTTACTACTGCTATGAATAATGGATTTGATACTTGTATTTGTCTACTGTATTTTGCATATGGCTATTATTACATGTATGGAAAACTTTTTAAATAAAATGCAAAAGAACAAGTGAGAAGGTCAACCAAGAGATCGAAATCCTGGTAGATAGGTTTGTGGCTGATGGGAAGATGGGATCGTGTGAGAGTAGGTTATGTATCCAGGCAATTAGGAATGGGAGAGATGAGTAAAAGTGAACAAAATAAGCAAGAACTGGGTGAAAATAGTGGGAAAGGATCAGAGGGATGAGATGATATTAGAAAATTCAGTGTTCTTACTGTTGGGTCCATGGGGGGTTGCAGACTCCAGGGGAGCGGAGGACTGGGGCAAGGCACCAGTGAACAGGGCCCCCCCCCCACCGTTCTGAGAAGGAGAAGCAGAGGAGATGACCCACGGGACAGTGACCATGGCGGCAAACCAGTGAGGGTCTCTGCTGTGGGCTCCTGGCAACTCGAGGTGAGGAACCCACGGAGGCTGTGGGCTGCTGGAGACTGGCTTGAAACTGGCTGAAGTGTACCAGGTATCAGAACTGGGATGCGAGGGTTTGCTGAAGGGTTCCTGATCATGTCACAAGACCAAGGAACAGAAGCAGGCCATTCAGGCCATTGAATCTGTTCTGCAAATCACAGAGCTAAACAGTCCTCACATCTAGTTTCAAGTTCCGGCCTTTTCCCCATATCCCTTGATACCTTGTCTAATTATATACCTATCAATCTTCTTCTTAAACTCTCCCTCCCCCGCCACATGATCCAGCCTCCACAGCTGTATGTAGCAATGAATTCCACAAACCACAAGGTTCAGATCTGGAGCTCAGGCTGCCAGTGGTTTGGACTACTACATGTGGCTGCGGGAGTGTTGGAGGCAAATCCATATACACTTGGTGACTCTAAAGGGATTCTCTTTTGCTTCTTTTTCTTTGACTGTAAGAGGTGCTTCAGGCAATTTCTGCTGATGGCAAATCTGTCTGCCTTACACCAGGCAAAAGCAATTCTGTGCAATATAACATTGTTTTATTACATGACAATAAATTGAATCTTGTTTCCTCATTTGCATTTGGTCTTGTGGCAAAAAAAACCTTGAGATCAACGTGGGAAGAGGAGTTGAAGTAATTTGCCACCAGGGGTGGCAGATGCGACTGGTGGTGGGATCCCATTGGCCAAAGATGGGAAGCCAGTTTTTAAAAACTGTCACTCAGTTTAAGACATGATACAATCCATTATTATCTGCACTGGTGCATGATGTTAAGTTTTGTGGAGGATTTAAGATGGCGCATTTTTTTGTCATTGTTTAGTTTTTGTGTCTAAAAATTGAGAGTATCTCTGAAGGCTTCAACAGATCCCATTTCAGGATCACACTAAAGTGATTCCATTGATCTGCACTTGTGACCATGCCACTGATGCCCCGCCTCTGATGCCCCGCCTCTGATGCCCCGCCTCTGATGCACCATCTCTGACGACCAGCTTTGAGTTTCCAGAATTCTTGTACACTAACGCAAGTGATGGAAACTTGCTGGAATTTCCACTCTTGATCCCTTTTGCATTGGATAGTGAATTCCATAGTCAATGTTGAATAAACATCGGCCCTGCATGTAGAAACTAGTTTTCTTTCCACTTTCAAGTACAACAGGCTCCAGGAAAACGTTGCCCAATGCACAATACTGAATACGCTGATGGCTGCAGTTTTTAAACTGTTCTTGATTGGAGTGAAATATTTCTTTCTTACCTGTTTGTCTGAGAGGTCTCAGGCAAGTGAGCAAGAGGAAAAACTTCAGTCTTTTGATCTTCCAGCATCAAATGCTCTCAAAACCCTTAAAATAATCCCCACAATTCAACTGGATGGCATTAAAATGGTTTCTGCTAGACCGATCTCTGTCCTCCCTCTGTTTTTTCTCTTCCAGCTTTCCCCTCTGCATTCACAGAGTCGTCTCCCCTTGTTTGATGTTGTGCCCTCCCTCTCTTATCTACCTTTTACCTTCTACTTGTGTTCCTCCCCCTGCCCCTTACGCCCCCCCACCAACCCCACCACCATTTTATTTGGATGCATGCATACATTTTGCTCATGCCTTGATATCTTTGCATTGTGCCTTTACTTTAATCACAGTGTCTGCAGACTTTTTACCCCATAATCAAATACTGGCCTTTACTTTAAAACCCTGTTCTGGTTTTTAAATTTTAGTTCTGTGTGAAGCTGTATCCTTAATCGTACACCTGCCTGTGATTAAGGAGTCATCTGCCTTTCCTTTTTAAGCTAAGTTTTGGCTAACATCAGAGTTCTGACGTGTGGGTGTGAAGTGATGGTGACTATAGGCTTGTATTGTGTGATTCCTGCACTTTGACTAAAATCTAGTGCACTCTACACCAACCCATCGGCTTCTGATTGAAAGCAAACATTTACAATGTCCAAATGCTTTGCTGTTTCTCATGTTTAACATTCTGATAATCAATGGTTTATTTCTTAATCTAAAACATGAATTTTGTTGTTAAACAGATATATTGCATGAGAGTGAGAAAGGATATTTGAGCATTATTCACCAAGAATTTGGATTATCAGCAAGCACTGACCTGGAAATTTTGGTTGCGGTGTTAACAATTAAAATGTGAAATAGAGATGCAAGACTGCAGATGCTGGAATCTGGAGCCAAGAACAAACTACTGGTGGATCTCATTGGGTCAAGGAACATCTGTAATGGGCTGTGGGGGAGGGGGGGGGCGTGCGTAGAGGATGCAGGGTTTTGACCTGAAGCCTTTACATTTTGTTTCCCTCCAAGATGCTGCTCAACCTGCTGAGTTACTCCACTAGTTAGTCTTTTTGGTCTTGAGATTGTTTTTTTTCCCTCCTTGGTCTTGAAAAAGTGTCTGGTTTTCCCCTATTTGTAAACAGGAGTCCATCAACCTTGATTTTTAGGGCTTCTACACTTATAAGTTATTTGCAGTTTGAGGGACTCGTGATTAATTTGGCAGGCTTGGTTTACAGGAGTCGCTTCAAAAAGAGGTGAACTCTTGAGGTGGCTGATAACATCAAGGATGTGGACATTTAAAACTGGGTGTTGCTGTTAGTTAATGTGCTAAGTAACGGATATTTCTCTCTGGACAAACACAACTTGGGTGACTTGTATTTGTAATTGTTCTGTTTCTAGGTTTCAGGACTGTTACCTAGCAATGACCTGTAGTAGTGTTTTGCTTTCTTTCCAAAGGTAAACCTTTGAGCTTTTATTCCCTGCAAAAATTGTGTTCTTGTTGAGCTTGGGGCTGGAGTGTTCACTTTGTCATTCTTCTGATTTTCAAGTTAGATAATTTAATCAGCAAGAACGTGGAGTTTCATCTGCATTGAATAATTCCCTCTGGTTTGAACATGAAGATTTGAGAATTGACTGAGAATAAAGAAAGGCAGGCTTGGTTTGACTGAGATGCTTTGTCACAGAAGACTGTCACAATTTACAACCAAAGGCCTTTTTATAACATTTTATACAATTCTCAAGAGCTTTTTCCCTTGACTCATCAAGCATTTCCTGTTTCCTCTCCTTTGAACCATATTGGTCCTGCAGTGCTTGTGGTTCATCTCCATGCTGCCCTTGTATGATGCCAGTTGGTTAATGCTTGTATAAAGTTTC
Organism: Narcine bancroftii; assembly: GCF_036971445.1. Lineage (NCBI taxonomy): Eukaryota > Metazoa > Chordata > Chondrichthyes > Torpediniformes > Narcinidae > Narcine > Narcine bancroftii. Next base: position 126,875,213 of record NC_091473.1, on the reverse strand, counting down.
TCTTGTCTGACGTTCAATGTCACAGAGACAATCGCCAAGGGAAGAAATTGTGTTATACGCAAGTTGTAAATTTGAAAGGAAATTCAGAGTGAGCTACTTTATTCAGAGATTGCTTAGAATGTGGAAGTGCAAGTTTCAGCAAAAACCACAGAAATGTTTAAGTGGAACTGGAAGAAACGCATGAGGAGGAAAGGAATGGAATGCCCAGAAGTGTTTAAAATGAGGTGGGAATATGCTTGTGTGGAATTGGACCAAACTGGAAGACATTTGTCATTCTTGTCTTCAACTGGGACATTGAGTGCAGGAGCTGAGATGTCATGGGAAAAGATTTCGGTGAGACCACAATTGGAGCCTTGTGTAAAGACGCCATTAAGCTGGAAAGGATGAAAAATAGATTTGCTAGAATGTTGCTGGGTCAGATGGGCTTGAGTTAGGAGGATAGGCTGGGACTTTCCTTTCTGGGGAAGGTGCAGTGATGGGGAAATCCGTAGAGGTATACAAAATTGATGCATCTGATCAAGTAGTCAGTCTTTTGCCCTAGAAAGGGGAATCTTAACTAGAGTGCACAGGTTTAAGGTTAGAGGGGAAAGATTTGAAGGGGGCACCTTTTTGCAAGCAGAGAATGGTGGGTCAGTGACGTGGGCTGCCAGAGTCTGGTGCAATTCTAACGTTTAAAAGACATTTAGAAAGAAAATCGATTGCCAGTGTTGAAAGATCTGAATATTTCAAAATATCCTTTGCCTTTTAAGGGTGAGAATCGTAACTTTTCAAGGGCATTTTTTTTAAAAAAAACCTCATTTTGATTTGCGAGTTAATGATTTAATTCCCAGATTTTCTTGCCACCTCCCCCCACCCCCCAAAACCCCTGAAGCACAACCAGGAGGAATTGTGTGTGGCTTCAGAGGGCATTCAAATTCCACACGAGTTCAGAACCCGGGTCACTGGAGCTGTGAGGCGATAGCTCTGTTTTGTCACTGCACTGCTGGTAGAGCTACTAACAAAACATCCTTTTATTGAAAGCTGTCAATACTCAATTAAGGCCAATAGTTGATACAATAAAGCATTAAAAGTCAAATTCCAAAATCTGCACATTCTTTAAGTTACACTCAGACTTGCATATTTTACTGCTGTCCCAAAAAACAGCAAACTTTCTACAAATACTAAATCCAACCTATTTAATTTATGGAGTATTTTATTTTAATGAAGTACCTGTTTGGCTGCACCAAGTAAGAAGTTTGGTGCATATGTCCGTGCACGTGACAATAAACTCAATCATTAAATAAATAGTTCAACATTTGCTTGTATCAAACTATGGAAAAAAATTATTTACATAGTTTGCAATGAATGTAACTGAACATTAACTTTCATGGAACGCTCAATCTAAATTTAACATCTCTACAATATCAATCCCAGGTATAGATACTTTCAAAGATCGCTTTTCCAAATAAACAACATGTTTATTCTTTTGCTCATGTTATAATAATTATGCTCATCTTTTCTAACTATTTGTAACATTCTGGAAAATAATGCACCAACAATGGTAAAGTATGCAGTTTTCACATTATTATTAAATGGTTATTCATTTCTATCACTTTCCACTGTTATTTCTCTTATCTTTATGACTTGGCCCATGCATTGCCTTGCATTTTGATTTTGTGTAAAGACTGGGCTTTTTCTTTCTTGTGCAATACACAAATGTGCTGAGAAACTCTGCAGATACTCCCAACTGTTCTTCCTGGGGTTGGCTCCGATGCTCAGTTTAATTTCTCAGTCTTTTCTGCTGCCCTTTGGATGCATCGTCTTGAGTTGACTTTGACAAGTCCAAACCTAGTGTGCTCTGGACTTTGAAATTCTCAAATTGTTCCACAGCTCAAGGCATCCAGTGCATTGGCCCATTCAGTCGCTCACAATTTGGTTGTAATTGAGCCTAAAGCCCTCCAAAAGGTAGTCGATGCAGCCCAGGACATCACAGGCCAAATCCCACCCCACTATCGAGCACGTCTACATAGAGCGCTGCCGTTGGACTCGTACCACCCAGCACACGCTCTGTTCTCATTGCTGCCTTCAGGAAAGAGATGCAGGTGTCACAAGACTCACACCACCAGGTTCAGGAACAACTGCTACCACTCCACCATCAGACTCCTCAACAACAAACACAATCAGGGACTCATGTGCACTTTATTGATTTTTTTTGGTTAATGATGGTCTCTGTATTGCACAGTCAGTTTGTTTACATTTGTTGTATGTTTACAGTTCTTGTTTACATGTGTATGCTGTGTTTTATATGATATGTAGGTAGGCTGATCAATCTGAAATCTAATCTAATTGCACTCTGGTTAAGTTGTATTCAGCAGACGTGCGGAACTCCACGTGCGGAGTGAAGCAGCAAGGGTCTAGATCAAGCAAGTCAGATGTTGTTGCTGTGGAGGATGAGACTGCACGTGTCTTGGGAAAGTGCCTCATGTCAAAAGGCCTTCTGTTTATGGGATTGCTGAACAGACCAAATCATACTCCTATCGTGCCAGGTAGCAACAGTTTGCATCTCCCAAAGCACAGACTCACTTTGACACTGGTAACATGTACCATTTTAAAACTTGAATCATCCAGTACTGAGTGAATGCTGCATTGAATGAGGTCTTTTTTTCTGATGAGAAATTAAGCAAGGACAGCCTGAGCTGCATTCACAGCCCTCTTGAGTTTCTTGCGGTCTGATGTGACTGCATTGAAGTCTCTTGCACTGAAGTGACAGTGTGTTCTGGTCCCTGGAATGAGACCTGAGCTTCTGATAATCTGACTCCAAGGCAAGAACGTTACTAACAGAGTGACACTCAGTCTAAAGCATACAAGCGTTCAATGTAAACACTAGTAGAAGGCAACATCCCGCGTGCTCTTCACTTTCTTGAGCAATACAGTTCCAAGGGTACCGTGAACGCTTCCTACTTTGAGAGAATATTGATAATCTTTTTACGTGGTCTGGAGGCTCCTGTGAATTTGATAGATGTTAACATCTGAACTGAACGACAGCTTGTTTTCCAATCGATCCCAATGGACTACAGCTGTATGTGAATACTCATTGTTCTCCCTTTTCCAGAAAGTTAAACCGAAGAATTGAGCATTATATGAATTTGGACTTTTCTTCTTTGTGACCTTAAACTTGCCAACATTTAATGTCGCGTGTTTGTTGGAGTTTCTTGTCACCTTTGATGTAATTTGTTTGTCCTGTCTTTGAATGGATGGATAGTTGATGCCGACAACCAGATTTTAACTTGTTGGCCTTTCATGGTTCACTGTCCGTGGCAGGGTGGGGGAATGTGGGAGAAGAAAAATCAGGTTTCAAAATAGAAATTAAAGTAGGAGAGTAGGCCTTCAAGCCTATTGAGCCACCTTTGTCAGTAAATAATAACGTGACAGAGAGTGAACCTTGGTTTTATGTGGGCTCACTCTTAAATTTTAAGAATAAATTGGATAGATACATGGGTGGGAGAGGTCTGGAAGGTTATTGGATTGGTGCAGGTCAGTGGGACTAGTGGAATGATGGTTTGGCACAGAACACAGACTAGAAGGTCTGTGCTGTAGTGTTCTATGGTTCTAACTTAGCAGGTCTTGCAGAATCCATAGGGGGCAAAGATATATAACCAATGTTTTGGGCCTGACCCCTTCTTCAGGAACGCTGCGAGACCCTCTGAGTTTCTCCAGCATTTGTGTTTTTACTACGATCACAGTATCTGCAGACTTTAATGTTCCATTCCAGATAGTGAACCTTGTCCACTTTCCCAGCGTATTGTTTCTTGATGATATCAAACTATTATAGATTCATACTTTAGAGTTACTTATATAGTATTTTGAGGAGGTTACCAGGAACGTTGACAAAGGAAAGGCTGTGAATATTGTTTACGTGGACTTTAGTGAAGCCTTTGACAAGGTCTCATGTGGGACATTAATCAGGAAGGTTCTGATGCTAGGTATTCATGGTGAAGCAGTGAACTGGATTCGACAATTTCTGGATGGGGGAAGCCAGAGAGTAGTGGTGGATGATAGCTTCTCAGACTGGAGGCCTGTGACTAGAGATGGGCCTCAGGGATCGGTGCTTGGACCATTGTTGTTTGTCATCTATATCAATGATCTGCATGATAATGTGGTAAATTGAATCAGCAAGTTTGCAGATGACACTGAGTTTGGAGGAATTGTGGCCAGTGAAGAAGGTTTTCAAAGCTTGCAGAGAGATCTGGACCAGATGGAAAATTGGAAGATGGAATTTAATGCAGACAAGTGAGGTGTTACATTTTGGAAGAACAAAGCAAGAAAGGACATACATGGTATGTGGTGGAGCACTGAGGAGTGCAGTAGAACAGAGGGATCTGGGAATACAGATGCATAATTCCTTGAAAGCGACGTGACAGATGGATAGAGCTGTAAAAAGATATTTTGGCATATTGGGCTTCATAAATCAAAGTATTGAGTTCAGGAGTTTGAATGTTATGTTGAAGTTGTACAAGATATTGGTGAGGCCAGATTTGGAGTAATGTGTGCAGTTTTGGTCAATTAACTGCAGGAAAGCCATCAATAAGATGGAAAGAGTGCAGAGGAGATTTACTGGGATATTACCAGTAATATCCAAGAGCTGAGTTACAGGGAAAGGATAAACAGGTTATGCCATAGGGGAGATTTGACAGAGGTATTTAAAATTATGAGGGGAATAGACAGTAAATATAGGCTTTTTCCACTGAGGATAGGTGAGATACAAACCGGAGGACATGGGTTGAGAGTGAAAGGGGAAAAGTTTAGGGGGAATATAAGGGAACCTTTTCACACTGAGAGTGGTGGGAATGTGGAATGAGTTGCCAGCTGAAGTGGTGAATGGGGGTTCAATTTTAAGATTTAAGAAGAATTTGGAGAGGTACAAGGATGGGGGAGGTATGGAGGGCTATGGACAGTGGGTCTAAACAGAAAAATAGTTTGCACAGACTAGAAGGGCCGAAGGGCCTGTTTGTGAAGCTATCATTGATTAAACAACTGCAATTTACAAATAAAACTCTTTTGTGCATTCAAAACACATACTTAATTAATCTGTCCCAAGGAATATAATTTTCATTTTTAGCAATTTTCCTCAATTCCCTGAATCCATTTATGAATCTTTTTTAAATGCACCAGGTTAGAGTGTGGACAAAGCCAAGACTGGATTTAAAGTGATTTCAAGTGACAGATTGGTTACAGGCAATACAAAGTGATACTCGGGTGACAGATTTAGCATAACACTATTACAGCACCAGTGACCCAGGTTCAAATCCGGTGCTGTCTATAAGGAAGCTGTATGTTCGCCCCGAGTCTGTGTGCATTTCCTCCACTTGCTCTGGTTTCCTCCCATCCTTCAAAGCCTTCAGGGGTTATTGGGTATTTGGGTAGCACGGATTTTTGGGCCGGAAGGGCTTGTTACTCTGCAGTGTGTCTAAATTTTAAAAGAATAAATTTAACTAACAGCATGATTAGTTCAGATCCAATTTGAGATGGGCAATACATGACAGTATTGCCAGTGATATACATATTGTGTGATACCTTGCTTCTCAGAATCTATGTTGAAAATTGGAGTATGAAGACCTTCTTGAAGTCTGTCTTGGTTACCTTTTTATTAGTTTTTAAACTTGCTCACAGTTCTTCCTAATAACTCCCTGACTAGAGTTTAATCTTGTACTTTGATTTATAACAATTCCATGTGGTTAGGTGATTACCAAATTTAGGAATAGTGAATTGAGCAAAATGTGGTTTCATCTGATCCCACAAGGGAGAGCTGATGTTTAGTACGAGGTCTGTCGATGTGTGAGAGACTTTATTCATTCTGTGACAATCCAAATACATTTTGGGTTATAATTGGGCTGGGTACTAGGTTTGGGTTGAATGGCAATCTGAGATGGGTGGAAATACAAGTATGTAAGAAATCCCTTGTATACCTCTGCAATGGGCAATTTGTAATGACATTGGCAACCTCACAACCTCTACCCTGAAAGGACAAGGATGCAGATTTTTGGAAACCTTGTCTGTTACCTGCCAAATTGTACAGTATCCTATCTAGGAAATCGACTGTTCTTCATGGGTGCTCAAACTTCCTCTTCAAAAGTGTTGTGGGAACGTCTCCATCCAAAAGATTGCAATAGTTGAAGAAGACAGCTCCGTACCATATTCTCAAGGACAAACTGGCATGAACAATTAATTTGTGTCTTGTCGGTATGCCTACAAAGTGAAAGATGCTATGGTCTAAGATGTCTTTTTATATTCAATTTGTCTCATTTATCTTCCAGATTTCTTCATAAACCACTGCCTTGCTCAGGAGATATCTGGCAAAATCTTGAATTGACTTCAGTTGTTGGTGCTTGAACCTGTGGATACAATTTTGTACCTTAAGAAGTTAGTATCTGTTTATGAATTGTGGGGTTGGAATTTCTGACAAATCACCTTTTTAAATATTATTACTTCTGGAAAATGAGGCCTCAGTGACTGATTTTTTAAAAAAAAATGGTCTTGGATCATTCAATCCTGCATTTCCAACTTTAATGGCATTGAATCTCCTCCTGTATTAATTCTTTTGGTTACAATGTGGAATCAGCCTGTGTGAATTGTTTTCTATTTCCCTGAAGAGCAGGGCAATCCAACCACCCTGTCTGCTTCCAGCTCTGTGATCTGAGCAGGAGTGATGACCCCTTCTCTTGCGCTCGCACTTGTTCTTTTCTCTTTCTGCTCACTTTGATTATGTGTTCATCCATGTGCACATTTGCTTCTTGTCATGCTCTTCCCTCTTCCCTCATTTCACGCTCCCTCCACCAGGGTCGCTCTTGTCCTTGCAAGTCGGTTCTCTTGTGTCAGAACTCCACGCAGACTTCCACGCAGCCACAATGTACTTCCTGGCCACTGCCAATGTGATTAACACAAATTGGATTTGAAATTTGGACAGCTTCATTGTTAAACCTTATGTCCATTATGTTTCCCAACAGGAACAACTCTGGTTCCTGCGGAAATTGTTTACCTATGATTTTCTCTCAGGGCTTGGCCTAGATTTACCCAAAAGAGCTTCACCTTGGTACATGACCAGGTTGCTACTTTTTAAAGCTCGATTCACCAAATCCTTTCTCATTAAAATCCAAACTTATGACAAGTTTTGCCATATGACCTGATATCTTCACTGCTTGACAATTCATTGTGATTTGTATCCAAAAGAATTTATTATGTTAATAGTCATATAAAGCATTGCATTTTAATCCCGTTTTCATGTTGTGTCCCTTAGGCTTTGGAAGTAACACTTTGAAGCGTAATTATGTTGGCAGAGGTGGGGTCACGAGTTGCCCAAGTTTATGAGGGGCTGTTAAAAGGAGGTGAGTCATTGGTTTTTGCATAATCAATGTTTGATAATCTTCACTGTCATCCTTGAAGAATCGAGTCATTTTGGACTTTGCTCCCCAAGTTTCAGTCACCTATGTATTTGATTAATATTGTGATTTACGGACTCTTTATCTTTGGGCTTGAGGCACGCAACAAGCAATGATCTCAGATGACGAAGCAGGTTCAAGTTGAAATATCCCGCCTTTGCATTAATAGGAGCATTTGGTACCTTGAGCCTACCTTGCGTTAAAATTGATCCTCTGTCACATATCCATGGTGCTGCTGAACAGTGTTTTCCCTTGAAGTCCAAAAGTACACCAGTGTCAGCCTTGAACATTAGTGACTGAGTATAAACCCCTTACGATGTAGAAAATTAGGATTTACAACCCTGTGCTATTTATTAAAAAAAATAATATTTTCATCAGTTTTTAATGGATGAGGATTTGTGCTGGTACTAAGTCCCTAATTTTGTGCTTCTTTTTAATGAGAAGCTTGCATTTTCTCCATTTATTAATTGGATCTCCACCTCTTTCCATTCTTTTTAATTGATGGTGCATATTTCACGATGAGGCAGGATGGATTTGTAGTCCAAACAACTGTTGATGGCAGCAATCTAAAGCCAAAGAATATTACAGCACAGTAAAACACAGGGACTGTGTTCCAGCACCAGTGATCTGGACGGGGATTTGAATCCCATGATGTCTGTAAGGAATTTGTACATTTTCCCCATGTCTGCATGGGTTTCCTCCAGGTGCTCCAATTTCCTCTCACCATTCAAAACGTACTGGAGGTTGTAGGTCAATTGGGTGTAACTGAGCAGTATGGGCTCATGGGCTGAAAGGGCCTGTTACCATGCTTTATGTCTAAATTTAAAAATAAAAACCTGCTTTATTTTAACGACATAGCCAAATACTGATACTTAAAGAAAGACAAGGTCACCTTAGTGCTTGCTGTAGAATTCACTGATTCTGCACTGATCCACTTGTTCCCATTCCTTTCCTTATTGCTCGACTCATTCAGTCCTTGATGAAGGCCTGAAACAACAGTTATGTATTTTCATCTTTGCTAAATTAAGGACTCAGCTTGACCTGCTGAGTCTCTCCAGCTTTGTGTTTTTACTTCAGTCATGTGTGTCTACAGATTTTTGTGTTTTCCTTAATTTTACAGTCTAATCTGTCAAGCCTGTACCACTTGTACTCGTGCTCTATAATGACCCACCATGACTAGGCTCCATTGTTATTTAATGACTGCCTATGAAGATTGGTGCTATATTTTGAGTCAAAGGATTACCCCAATCTAACATGGCTGGGTTGCTCGTCAAGGCCAAACTCGCTCAGTCAGGTGTAGAGGTTGTAGAGGCGCGCCATGTGCTCCTGTTGGTTCCTGATCGCCACCAGGATGTCGTCCAGGTACACGAAGGTGCCATCCAGATCTCAGCCCACTGCATCCATGAGTCCCTGGAAGGTCTGCGACATTTTTTAGCCCAAATGGCATTCGGAGGAATTCAAAGAGGCCGAACAGGGTGATGATGGTGGTCTTGGGGGTATCATCGGGTGAACCGGGATCTGATGATATCCCCACACGAGGTCCACCTTGGATAAGATCCTTGCCCTGTGCAGATTAGCCACGAAGTCCTAGATGTGCGGTACGGGTTACCGATCCTGTGTTGCGGCCTCGTTGAGCTGGTGGTAGTCACCGCATGGTCTCTTGCCCCCAGTTGCTTTGGGTACCATGTGCAGGGGAGAAGCCCATGGGCTGTCCGACTGCTGTACAATACCAAGCTCCTCCAGCTTACTGAATTCCTCCCTTGCCAGCTGGAACTTCTGCAGAGGAAGGTGTCTTGCCCTTGCATGGAGTGGAGGGTCCTGGGTCAGGATGTGGTGTTGTACTCTATGTCGGGGCATCACTGTGGTGAATTGGGGGGTGAGTACTGCAGGGAACTTGAGCAGGACCCTGGTATACTTCTTGTCCGATCTCTGTACGGAATCCAGGTAGAGTGCTGGGAGCCTGGTGTCTTTGAAGGGGAAGGTTTGAAAAGTCTTGACATGGTCCAATCTCCTTCCCTTGAGATCCACTAGCAGGCTGTGGGCACGCAGGAAGTCTGCCCTTGAGTAGCAGCTGTTCCACTGTGGCCAGTGTGAACACCCATGAGAACAGGCTACCTCCCAACTGCAGTTGGAGCTTGCAGGTACCGTAGATTGGAATTGTGCTGTTGTTGGCAGTCCTCAGCGTGGGTCCTGACTGCCTGATCTTGGTGTCCTGTCCCGTCGGAGGCAGGATGGTGACCTCTGCTCCTGTGTCCACGCAGAAGTATCATCTGGACTGGTGGTCCCAAACTTACAGGAGGCTGGCCAGCCCCGGTGTTTCTCTGAAACGTGCATGGTGGCCTGCTCTGGAGCCCCATCTCTGGTGGTAGAAATTTCGTTGGTCGTCTGGATCACCTCCTCTGGGGAGCTGCTGTTCTCTCGGCGGCTCTGCACTGGTCTAGCCGTGGGTTTAGTGATGAGCCCCATGGACGCCGAGCACTCTCTTCTGTTTCCACAGAACTGCCACTTTCCGGGTGGAGCTGCACTTTCCGGGTGGAGCTCCACTTTCCGGGTGGAGCTGCCACTTTCCGGGTGGAGCTGCCACTTTCCGGGTGGAGCTGCCACTTTCCGGGTGGAGCTGCCACTTTCCGGGTGGAGCTGCCACTTTCCGGGTGGAGCTGCCACTTTCCGGGTGGAGCTGCCACTTTCCGGGTGGAGCTGCCACTTTCCGGGTGGAGCTGCCACTTTCCGGGTGGAGCTGCCACTTTCCGGGTGGAGCTGCCACTTTCCGGGTGGAGCTGCCACTTTCCGGGTGGAGCTGCCACTTTCCGGGTGGAGCTGCCACTTTCCGGGTGGAGCTGCCACTTTCCGGGTGGAGCTGCCACTTTCCGGGTGGAGCTGCCACTTTCCGGGTGGAGCTGCCACTTTCCGGGTGGAGCTGCCACTTTCCGGGTGGAGCTGCCACTTTCCGGGTGGGGGGGAGGGGTTGCTGAAATCCGCGTCAGCCAGGAGCAGTTGGATGTCTTAAGGCAGTTGCTTCAGGAATGCTGCTCAAACATGATGTAGGGCTTGTGTTTGCCCAGGAGGGCCAACATCTCATTCATGAGATGGGGGCCTGTCCCCTAGCCCGTCCCGGTGGAGCACACATGCCTCTCACTCATGCCGTGAGATCGCGAAGGTTTCGATCAGCAAGTCCTTGAAGGTGTATGTGCCTTTCAATGGGGGTTCCTGGATGAAGTTAGCCACCCAGCTTGCTGTGCCTGGTCCAGGGTGCTCACCACGTGGTAGTACTGGGTGCATTCTGCTGTGATCCACCCGATCTGGAAATGTACCTGGTCAAACCACACGAGTGGTCGATTCGTCCAGAAAGTTGGCAGCTTGAAAGCGACCGCTTTGATGAGCATTGCTGGATTTAGATGCCGTCTAAATCATCAGGGCACCAATTGTAGCTGCACCCTACTAGAAAGAAGACACACACACGGAATGTAGTTAGATTAAGCTCGGAGTTTTATTAGAGCTCAGGCCTGACTTTTACTTGCACTGTTCCCGCCATGGCCTCCTGTGGCTGACATCACAACATGTATAACAAAAGTGAGTATCCTGAACGTGGGTACTTTCCTGCATAACAATGCCCTTCTTCCCCGTGCACTGTCCCTGTCCGTTGGCTGCACAGCAAGGCCAGCGCCATTTTGGGGTCACTGGCCTTTAAGCTACCCTTGCTGTTCACCCACCGGTCCGCTTGTTGGGGCCAGGGCTGCTGCACAGGCTGCTGTCTTTTGGTTGAACTCTCTGTCTGGAGCATCAGCTCAATCGCTGCCATGATGGGCCACCACATATATATAAAATACAACAATCACTTCTGTCTCACCCCTTTCACGGTATAAATGCGTACACCATCAGGCAGTCCAGTTGAGTTTAAAAAAAGAAAGTCTTCATTGGGGAGGTCACTTATATTTTTTATATGGTAGCACCTTTTATTATATTTGGGCCCCTATATAATCCAAATTTGGGTGCCATATTTTTATAAATGCTTCATATTTATTTCTTAAAACGTATGTGTTTTTATTTTCTAAAGGCATACATACAACAGTTCATCTCCACCTTCCATCGTGCTATTTGTGGAGGGGAGTCGGATTTCCAAATAATTGCAATATATTTCCCAGCTACTGATAAAGCTACTTTAATAAATTAAATTTGGAATTTAGTTAATTACTTATTTTAATAAAATTGTCCAAAAGATAAAGGTTGTCTGCAAAGGCCGCCCCTGTTATCCTTGTTAGTATTTCAGTAATATCCTGCCAGAAAGGTCTCCCCTTCACACACACATGACTACGTAGCACCTCTGATATTTCTGATTTTGATTTATGTAATTTCTGTGGTGTGAGAAAAAATTGGTGTAGAAAATGTTTTTGTACTAATCCAAATCTTGCATTTATAATTGACGTCATGCTATCTAAACACCAATCAGACCACCGTCTTTCCATTAATGTGACTTCGAGATGCGACTCCCATCTCTCTCTTGATCTTGGTTAACCTTGTTTTGCACTTTCATTTTGGAGAGCATGGTACATTTTAAATATAAATTTAGATGTATTCCCCAGCCAAATCGTTTGTTCCATCTCACTAATTTCAGGTGGGCCCAAGTTTGGTCCCCATCTTTCTCTTCGGAACGATCTTAACTGGAGAAAGGAAAAGAATGTTCCATTAGCTACTCCATACTTATTTCTTAATTGTTCAAAAGACATGAGATCCTTCCAAATAACAATCATCAACATATCTTATTCCTGTATCATTCCATGAATTCAGTATTTTGTCACCCAGATTCGTAGGCCGTAGCACATTTTTACATAATGTGTCCTCAGTGATATATCTGCTTCCCCCGCCCCCCCCCCCCCCCGATTCATTTATTTCTTGTCACATTCTAATCATGTGTATTATAGGGTTATCCATTTTTTTTTTGTAATTGACTTAGCTTCCACTTATAAATAAAGTCCTTTATTGAATTTTGTCCTATTTAAATCCACGAAGGGGGGACTGTTTTCTTCAAGAAAGATGATAGAAAACTTTGTTGTGCTGATAGACTTCTGGATTTTAAGAATTATTTTCTAAGTCCTCTCAATTTATAGTCCCATGTTAACTTTTGCAGTGTGATTCTTGGTACTCTGTTATTCCATAGGAATTGTCTTATGAAATTATGTAATAATTGGAAGAAAATTTTAGTTAGTGCAATAGGGCAATGATTGAAAGAGATACCGTAGTGTTGGCATTACTTTCATATTTTTTGAAAACTTTATTTATAATCAATAATAAATGATACATGCGAAGTGCAATGCAATATATATTTTATCCCATAAATCCCCCCTACCCAACCCACAACTAAACTATCCCCCCCAAGAAAAGAAAGAAGAAAATGAAAGCGGAGGAGAGTAGTTAAAGCAATACATTCACCCCACCCATGTGTGGGAAAATAAATTTTAATAATTGGAATGCATCCATGTACGTGCTCCAAACCTTAACAAAAAAAGAATAATTATTTCGTAAATGATATGCTATTTTCTCTAAAAGAATACATGACCTAATCTCCGCATGCCATCATCGAATATTCAATTTAATCTCATTCTTCCATGTAGCATGGCTACTGCTAAAGCCAACTTCATGAAAGCAATTTGAGATTTATCTAATTTTAACTCTAAACTCAATGGTTTAATATAACCCAATAGAAATATCATAGGGTCAAATGGAATTTTAAATTTAAACATAACTTTCAAAAATTCTTTAATTTTATTCCAAAAATGTTTAACCGTCTTACATAACCAAACTGAAAATAAAAAAAGTTCCCTCTTATGACATTGAAGACATAAATCTGAGGTGACGTATTTAAATTTCTTAAATTTCTCCGAAGTTAAGTATACTTGATGAATAAAATTATGAACCAATCTGTATCACACATTCACAATTTTAGTCATACTATCTCCACTTATTGACATCCACTCATCTGGGGAGATAGATATTCCTAAGTCTTTCTCCCATTTCACTCTAGTTTTATCTACATCTGGCTTAGGTGTTTTAACCTGCAATAAATTATACATGTTTGATATAAAACCTCTCTTACCACCATCATTTTTTAAAAAATTACACTTCCTATTAATGTAATCGGAAAATCTTTCTGTAAATCTTTTTTAAATTTTTTTTCTAGTAGAGGGGTATAATTAAGCTTTTATAAATTCTGTAAATTATTATCTGTCATTATTTCTAAGTATTTAATTCCCTCTTCCATTTAAATCTGCTTTCTTTTTGATCTCTTTCATAATCAAAGATCTGTAATGGCATTCTCACTTTTGTCCATATTTATTTTATACCCCGATATTCTTCCATATTTTTGTAATATTGTTTGTAATCTTATCGATGATCCAGCTCGGTCAGAAATATATAATAGCACGTCATGAGCAAATGAAGTGATTTTATGTTCTTCCTGCCCAACTTTGAGGCCCTTAATATCCGATTCCCTTTTTATAACCTCCGCCAGAGGTTCAATAGCTAGGATGAATAATGCTGGTGTTAGGGAACACCCCTGTCTACTCAATCGACTCGAGGGAAAAAATCAATGACATTTGGTTATTATAATTTTAGTTTGTAGCTCATGATAGAGTTTTTATCCAATTTATTAATTTTCTACCTACTCCAAATTTTTCCAATGTTTTGTATAACGGGCATGTGAATTTTCCACATTTCTGCAGAAATCTGTGTTTTTAAAGTCCACCTCCGCGTTTTATCCGTGTCCTCCCTGTTCGCTCTTATCCCCTCAGCTAGTGCTAGGATCCGTGCAGTGCTAGGATCTTGCTCTGCTGACTTTGGCTGTCATGTTTCCTGCAGTATAGTAAAGATGCTTCACATGAACTCCCCTTGGTTGCAAAGCATTTCTGACGTGTTCCAATGCCATGCCATTTATGCCAGTGGCACTTCCTTGTGCTTTTACCCATATCTCGAAAACGATTGGGAAAGACTAATTGCTTTTAAGGTTAACTGAATAAAAACCCCAAGTTTAGATGAATATCAGTGCAAAGAAATGATTATGGATTGGGCAGGGCTGTATCTGGTGATTGAGGACAAGTTGGACAGGGGTGCTACCTAGAGATAGGGTGCGGGGTAGTAGTTACTACTTGAGGATTGGATGCAAGTTGTCAAGGGCACAGCTTGACATGCTAGGTGCTAGTTATGGGAAAATACTGCTTGGGATCAGGAGAAGCAGACACTCTGGTTTGAGTATAGGTCAAGTAGGTACTGCCTGGTGATTTGAAAGGGGCTTGGAGTCTTGGTACAGTTGGTAGTATCTGTCTGATATACTGTGCTTACTGTTTAAACAAAAAAACAATTGATTGTGTTTAAAATGTCTAGTTTTTTTAATAGCTTGAAACTGGTAATTATGTGTGTACATTTTGTAAGATTTTCCAAATGGGTGGCGCTGTCCCCCAAACCCCCTCACAAGGGGAGCTGCATGTCTCGTGCAAGTGCTCAGCACTTTTCCTTTTTTTTTTAAACATCACTCACACGCCTGATATAAGAAAGACTGTTCTAGTCAGTCAAATGCCTATTCTGCGTCTAAAGAAATAGTTAAGTTTGGATTCAACCTTGATTTTGCCACTTGTATTATATTGAATAATCTACCTAGACTATTTGAAGAGTGCCTTCCTTTAACAGATTCACCTGATCTGGATGTATTCGCTTTGGTAAATACTCACCCAGTCTGTTACCTTGTGCCTTTACTAGAATTTGATAGTCTGCAATCAGAAGTGATATTGGTCTGTATGATGACACTTTTAATGGATCTCTACCTTTCTTCAGTAGGACTGTAATTATAGCAGTTGAAAAAATTTCCGGGAAGGGTTGGGTCTCCACTGCCTGGTCTAACACGTACATCAAAAGAGGCTCAAAAGAGGCATCAACAAATCTTTCAATTGTCTTTTGAACTCAGAAGGGAAACCATCTTCCCCCAGGGACTTGTTATCTTGCAAAGTACCCAGAGCTTTCTCTATTTCTTCCCTTGTAAAAGAAACATCTAAACCATCTTTCTCTCTTTTTTTAGTTTAGAAAGTTCAACATTTGTTAAAAATTCTTCCATCGCATTTTCATCTCCTAATTCTGATTTATATAGTTTTATACAGTATTGTCTAAATGTATTATTTATTTCTTTTTGATTATATGTTATAGAATCAGCTTCTGTTTCTATGGCATTTATCATTCTAGATAACTCCTCTGCTTTAACCTGCCAAGTTAACACTTTATGTGCCCGTTCTCCTAGTTCACAATATTTTTGTTTAGTTTTTAATATTTTTTTGTTCTGTAGGTTTGTAGTGTATTATATTGTAACTTTTTGTTTTCTAATACATTTTTCTGATATTATTTTTCTAATTTTGTTCTATCCTTCTCTTTTCTTCTTTGGCTTGGCTTCGCGGACGAAGATTTATGGAGGGGTAATGTCCATGTCAGCTGCAAGCTCGTTTGTGGCTGACAAGTCCGATGCGGGACAGGCAGACACGGTTGCAGCGGTTGCAAGGGAAAATTGGTTGGTTGGGGTTGGGTGTTGGGTTTTTCCTCCTTTGTCTTTTGTCAGTGAGGTGGGCTCTGCGGTCTTCTTCAAAGGAGGTTGCTGCCCGCCGAACTGTGAGGCGCCAAGATGCACGGTTTGAGGCGAGATCAGCCCACTGTCGGTAGTCAATGTGGCAGGCACCAAGAGCTTTCTTTAGGCAGTCCTTGTACCTCTTCTTTGGTGCACTTCTGTCTCGGTGGCCAGTGGAGAACTCGCCATATAACACGATCTTGGGAAGGCGAAGGTCCTCCATTCTGGAGACGTGACCTACCCAGCCCAGTTGGATCTTCAACAGCGTGGATTCGACGCTGTCGGCCTCTGCCATCTCGAGTACTTCGATGTTGGAGATGAAGTCGCTCCAATGAATGTTGAGGATGGAGCGGAGACAACGCTGGTGGAAGCGTTCTAGGAGCCGTAGGTGATGCCGGTAGAGGACCCATGATTCGGAGGCGAACTGGAGTGTGGGTATGATAGTTAATGTTAATGGCGAATGGTCTGATGTCTTGCCAAATACTCTGTTTATACCACTCTAATTTGTAACTGGGCAGACATTAAAAATGGGTCAATCCTTGTATATGAATCATGTACCCTTGAGTAGAACGAATAGTCTCTTTCTAAGGGGTTGAACTACCTGAGTATATCAATTAAATCATTCATAAATGATGTCATTTTTGTAATTTTCTCTGTTACTCTCGCTGATTTGTGCAATGTTGGATCTAAACAAAAATTAAAATCTCTTCCAATCAATATATTTTGCTTCCCCTTGCTGTTTTAAAAAAAAATATCCTTCATTAAAAATAATTTGGGGCATAAATGTTCATAAACATTCATGATTCTGCATAAATTTTGCAGTGTGCCACGACAAATCTTCCAGCTTGATCGGTTAATGTCTTTACTATTATCGTTGGTGTATTTTTATTAATTAAAATTCTTATGACTCTTGCTTTTGATCCAAATGAAGATGATATTATTTGCCCCACCCATCCTCTTTTTAATTTTGCCTGTTCTAATTTGGTAAGATGTGTTTCTTGTTAAAAGGCTATATCTATTTTTAAATTTTTTAGGTATGCCAAGACACGTTTTCTCTTCACCGTCTTGAAAACTAATACATTTTGATGTTCTATCCATATTCTTTAAAATAATATTTTTTTTAAACAGTAAAATATCTTTGAACTCTTTAAATAATAGTGATCCTTTCCCTTTAAGAAAAACACAATTTCCCTGCCATGAAGAACACGATAAAAAGCTCTTGGGAGTCTCTCGAGGAAGAAGGTGCCATCTTTTTGTGCTGCTCCTTTCCAGGTGCCATTTTCCCCCTTAGATTGGAGCCTCCACCCTGCTACCACTTTTTTCAGATTTTTTTCCTTTACTGAACTCTTCGTGAATATTTCTATGCACTTTAATTTTAAACAATAGATACAAGACGGTATAATAAAAATTAAAAAAAACTTTTATTTAGTTCCATTATAAATATTTTCACAATCTTCTCCCTTGGCAACCTTGATCTTTTTTACAAACTTCGCAGAAAGTCTTCCACCTCGTTCTAGGTCTTGAAAAATCGTCCGTTCCCTTCTGCTACTTTTCCCCTCAAAGTTGCAGGATATATCATTGAGTATTTCAAGTTTTTAAGCACGGAGTTGTCTTTTCCTTCAAATTTAATCAAGGTCACTCTAAAGTCTTGAAAAAAATAGTACCTTTTCATGATCAACTTTTGGTGGACCATTATTCTGCTTGGAGTATTCATATGCTGCTCCCAGAATTCTCTCCCTTTCTTGGTTCCTTAAAAGTCTCACCGGAACTGGTCTTGGTCTTTGGTCGCCAGCTATTCTGGGTCCAAGTGTTTGGTGAGCTCTCGTGATGTGTAATTTTTCTCCAAATTTGTATTCTCCCAATCCTTGTGGGATCCATTTTTGAAAAAAGTTCACCTGATCTCTTCCCTCAATTCCTTTCTTCAGTCCAATAATTTGGACGTTGCTAGATCGAATAAAGTTCTCGATGTGGTCTATTTTGACAAGCAGTCCTTGTTTATCTGACTCCCATTCTTTGGCTTTTTTTCCCAAAGCTTCAAACTTTTCATGCATTTTTATATTTCAGACTCTGCTTGACCCATTTTCTCCATCCAGTCTTCAATAATCTCTTTTATTTCAGTCATTTTCTCCGTCATGTCTCTCATCACTGTGTCAACGCTTATGAATCTTTTGCTCAAATTCTCCATTTATTTCCAGGATGGTGCTCAATTCTTGACCTGACTCCCCAGTTTTACCTGGTTCTGCCGGTCCCATTGCCATCTTTGCTCTTGTGACAGAGTATATAGATATAGAAATGTTTCTGGGAGATAAATTGGGAAAGGTTTGTTAGAGTAGGTAACATGAAAACACTTTAAATCAGATCTTATTTGAAATACCGGAAACATAGTGACTTCTCACATCTTTTTGCAAGAGCTTTGAAAAGTGCTCAAGAGAAATCACTCATGGATTATTGTTTACCAAGGCAACAGATGAAAGAGCAGGCTGGAACTGCTGCTGTCTGAAAGGAGAATTTGCTTTTGTAAGAGGGTCATGTGGTTTTGTAAGCAGAGAGAGTCAAATAGGCTTTCTCTCAGAGTGAGAGAGAGAAGCAGAGATCACTTGACAGGGTCAGCCAGCAGAAGTTGCTGGGACTGAAACAGGACAAGCTGGCAAACTTTTGGAAGACAGCCTGGTCGAAGCCCTTGTGGTTCATGCAAGAGGAGAGAACTGGCTGTCTAATGTTTCACTTGGAATAAGGGAAACAAAAAGGAACTCTGTGGTGACCTGAAAGAAAGAGGTTATCATCTGGAGAAACCTGAAGGGGACAAGTTTTGTCAGCAAGACACTAGCTGATTAAAAAGGAATCAGTTGTAGATGTCCTGGAACAGCAAATCTCTCTTTCTAAACCGACAAGAACCTTACTGAGCAGTGACCATTTACCTTTCAAGAACTAAAGCATGGTGAACTTTATAAAATTCATAAATGTTAAATTCTGTGCACAGTATAAGAATTGCCTGCAACCAGTGAACTTGGAGGAATGAGAAGTGAGATTGGACTGTGAACCAAAGAACATTTCTGAATTTACACACACACATTACATACACGTGCGCTTAGAATTAGAAGGGGGTTATGTTAGGTTAATTTAAGTTAACAATAGAAAAGTTGGTGTGATTCTGTTTTCATGTTTAAAGATAATTTAAAACAACTTTTGTTTAAGTAACCATTTGTCTTGGTGAATATCTATTGCTGCTGGGTTTATGGGTCCTCTGGGCTTGTAACAGTCTGCTCCCTTTTGGACTTTCACCTGATGTTCCCGGTTCAATAGAAGCCTCTTCAATCTTTGTTCTCAACTGCCTTAGCTTTTTCATGCTAGTTTAAACAATTTTGATGAAGAAAATCTTGATTTTCAATTTTTGACTGTGCATTTATTAGTATGCTTCACAGAGAGCTCAACCAAAACACATCTGTCTTAGTCCTTCACATGGCCATGCTCCCCGACGTTCTAAACTTCACGCAACAAAGGCCACGCCCTTCTTTCTTTTCCTTTCTCCTTTTTCTCAACTACCAGAAAATTATTTTTTAAAATTTGTACATGTAGCCCTATCAGTCCTCGAGTCCATGCTGCCCAAATACACCCAAATGACCTACCACCACTGATGCTTTTAGTTTTGAAGGGTGGGAGAGGAAACCAGAGTTCCCAGGGAAAACCCACGGAGACGTGAAGTGATCAAACAAACTCCTTACTGACAGTACGTGATTTGAATCCTAGTCCCAATCGCTGGCGCTGTAACAGCATTGGAACTGCTACGTTAACCATGTCAAATTTAAAAATTGTGTCTCTTTTCATAAATGTGAGAATTGTTACTTTCCAATCAACTGGGTGTCAGTTCTAGAATGTGTAGAAATTCGTATGGTCATCACAAATACATTCATTTCTTGATTTCTGGGTGTCAGACTATTAATTTTAGGGTGTCTTTTCCAATTAATTTTACTCGACTTATTGGAGTGGTACGGTTAGTGAGGTGCTTAGCATGTTTTTACAGCGCCATCAACCTGGGTTTGAATCAGGCGTTGTCTGCAAGGAGTTTGTTTGTTCTCCCCTTGTCTGTATGCGTTTCCTCCCACTTTCTAAAGATGTATGGGTTAATGGATCACATGGCTGCATTATAGCGATGTGGGCTCAGGGGCTGGAAGGGGCTTTACCGTGCTGTTTTTCCAAATTAAAAAAAAATAAATTACTGCTACTTTTTAAAAACTAATTGTAACCAACCTTTTTCTTAATGCAAACAGACTTGGATCTCCTTTCCAATTAATTGTTTTCTTCAGTGAATATGAAAGCAAAAATGCTTCCACTATTATACTACCTGTTATTATAGTCTGTTATACTACCATTTTCTCAAGTATATATCTTTTAGCTACTTCCTCCTTTGCATTGTAGCTGTTAAAATCTTCAATTTGTTGTTTATTAACAATTGTCTCCTGATTTCTCACATCTGAATCTTCTCTGCTTGCAATTATTTCTCCATTATGAAAATCTTCTGCTCATCCAATGTTATCCTTAACCACTAGCTATAGTCAAATATGGATCATTTTTTCTGCGTCGTACAAATATTTCCATTTCCAATTGTAGCAAAGAGAATTCTTGCTGACTTGTGTGATCTGACTGAAAGCAGGTTTTGCAATCCATTAAGGATTTTAAGTGCATATCACAATTGACATTTTTAATAAAACTAACACACATCATTTAGTATGAAGGGATGTGAAGTAATCCATTCCAATACTGAGCAATTAATAAACTGGACTCCAGGGAATGTTTAAGCAGAAAATTAGTCAGGGTGATTTCCTCACTAAGATCTGGGAAAAGTTAGCAATAAATTGAAGGAGGGTGACCAAGTTGTGAATCGAGCCTCAGGGTTCAGGTTTATTGCCGTCTGTTTGTACCCATACAACCTGACGAAACAGTGCATCTACAGACCATAGTGCACATGCAAACAGTGCCCTCTACACACAAAAACATAGTGATCCAAAATAAATATATATATAAATAATTTACAGGTTGGTAAGGTTGTTCCACAGTCTCACTGCCTGCAGGAAAAGGCCATTTCCCAGCCTGGCATTCCAGGTTTTTAGTCTTCCTCGAGAAACTGTCTCAAAGATTCTGCATGCTGGATGGTAATGGTCCTCAATGATTATCGGAGCCCTCTTTTAGCACCTCTCCCTTTAGGTGTTGTCGATAGAGGGGACACCCCATTGATCTCAGCAATTTTAATCACTCTCCATATTACCTCTGATTTGACACTTTGCAGCTATCGTACCGAACTATGATGCTGCCAGCCAGGCCACTCTCTATTGTGCCCCTGTGGAATTTTGTTAGGATGGTGGCCAGTGGCATTGCCCTCCTCATCTTCCAGACCTAGCAAGTGTAGGTGGTGTTGTGTCTTCCTGACTATTGAGGACATGTGGTAGGTCCAGGATAGATCATCCTTTAAATTAACATCAAGGAGTTTTGTGACCCCACTCTCCTCGACAGAGCCATTGATTTGTTGTGCGCTATGGTCCTTCTGAAGTCTGCAATCATCTCCTTTGTCTTGTCCACATTGAGACTCAGGGTGTTACTCTTGCACCCCTGTAGAAGCCTATCAACCTCCTCTCTGAAAGCTGACTCGCTTTTGTTGCCGATGAGGCCAACTACGGTTGTGTCATCTGCAAACTTGATTCTCTCTGAGCTGGACATGTCAGTCCAGTCATGAGTTAGCAGCGTGAATAGTAGTGGGCTGAGGTACACCAGTGCTCAGTGTGATCGGACTTGAGGTTTTGGTGCCAACCTATACAGATTTTCAAGAAGTCCATGATCCAGTTGCAGAGAGGGGTACCAAATCCCAGTGAGGACAGTTTATCCACCTACCTCTGAGGTACGATAGATTTGAACACCGAGGTGGGTCAGGGTTATTGTTTTATCTGTGCACGTTTTGCCGAGAGGTAAACCAGAATGGGTCCATTGTTGCTGATAGATGGACTTTGATGCACTCCATTACCAGTTGCCCAAAGCACTTCATGTGCCACTATACAGTAGCCATTTAGTCCAGCTACAATTGGTCTTTTGGGCACCAGGAGACTTGAATCCTGGGTGGACAATGGACTGCTGGAGTGAGATCGAAGATGGCTGTCCTAAGTCAGCTGGTTTGCACAGTCCCTCGGCACCCAACCAGATATGTTAACTGGTGCTATTGCTTTATGTGGGTTCCTCCTTGATAAAATGCTCCTCATTTCAGCTGATGCGATAAAGGGTGGCTGTTCTTTGGTGACATGTTTTCTTCATCAAAACCGTGTAAAAGGCGTTCACCCTGTCAGGAAGGAAGGCATCATTATTACTGGCCTGCAAGGTTGATTGTGACTGGGATAGGAAAGGAGAAAGTTTTCTGAACTGTAAGGTCACATTTGACTGTGACTGCCTCTTTTTCTACCTAATAATATCTGGGCTTGCATGTGAACAGTTCACAAATTGTCTGAATCTTGCAGTGACTACCCCAAGTATGAATGTCACCCTGGGGAAAGATAACAAAAGAAGCTAATGGAATGGGTCATGCTGGAAACACTGAGCAGATCAGGCGCCATATGGAGAGGAAATCTGCTAATGTTCCTGTTTTACACACTTTATTAAAAAAATCAGAAAGTTGACTCTGTTGCAATTTCTGTAAACGCTCCCACTGAGTATTTCCAGTATTTTTCTATATTTCAAAATTTCCCGTGTCAGTCATTTTAATTATGGAAATAAATTTATCACATGGCAGAAAGCTTAGATTCAGGTTTCCTGTGGAATCGATTGCCTAAATTTGATTTCAAGATCCGAGAATATTTATATAGTAAAACAGAAAATGCGATATTGCACAAAATTTCCTTTATCCCACCATAAGGCAGACAGCCCCTTTCACATGGCCAAATATAGTGGGTTGAACCGGGCAATTTAGTGGGTAATCTGGTGGGGTGAAAGGACTCAACTGGGCAGGGCGGGTAAAAGGCAACTGAGCTCTGACTCTTGAGGGGGGGGGGGGTAGGTGGGGGAATTGTGTTAGAGCTTGGCCGAGTTAACTCGGATTTGACTTGATTCCTGGTGGACTGCAGTGTGAATGGGCATCTGGCTCTACCAAGTACCATTAGTGATGCATGTTTGTGTCAGTTTGGTAGTTTTAATAGCAGTGCAGATATATTTCAAGGGCAGTCGGCAGGGCTTTCAGCACGAACCTGTGCTTTAAATCATCTCAAGATTACTTATAATACCCAATACAATGTAGGTGCCGGGTTTTTTTTCTTTACCCAGTATGATTACTGAACTTGCATTAGTGCTCAGCCCAATGTCCTCTCAGTTCCCAAGTTTGAACAGTCTGAAGCCCAGAGCAGTAGATTTTCCCATGGTCTTTTATACATTAGACGCCGACGTGCTTTATTCCCGCTACAATTTCACTGCCCTGTGAGTACATAAGTCACTTGGGATGTCACCACTGGAGGCTGGGCCTCCCTTAAATTTGAGATATCCACATGAACCAGGTAATTCATGGTCCATTGTGAACGGCTTACTGGGTACTGCAACCCGGGTCATTTCCTCGCCTTTTTGGAGGGTCGGCAATGTGAAAGGGGCACTATCGGCAGAAATTGCCCAGCGACCCTTACTAGAAGAGAAAGGGAAGCAAAAGAGAGCCTCCCCAGAGTGGTTGAGTATCTGTGGATTTGCCTCCGGTGCTCCTGTACCCTCTGCAGACACAGAGCCTTTAGCCTAAACCATCAGCAACCTGAGCTCCAGTGAAGCCTCCAGTGCCATGCATCCCCTTGCCTCCTCATTCCAATACCTGGTACCCCTTCAGCCATCTCCAGCAGACAGCTGCCTGGTTATGAGTCCCTTGACCCACTGCAGCCTGCGTGGGTTCCCCGACTCCAGTCACCAACACCCTGCCGCCATAAGTTCTTCAGCCTCAGAGCTCCTCACTGGTTTGCCCCAGTGGCCACCATCCTGTGGGTCATCTCCTCTGCTTCTCCTTCTCAAATGGGGGTGTGGGGGGGTGTGGTCTCCACTTTTTCTCATGCCCAGTGCCAGTCCTCTGCTTCTGTCGAGTCTGTAGCCCCTCGTGGGCCCTGCTGATCATAGGTACCACCACCTTTGGACCCAGACCCCACAGAACTTTAAAATAAACCACATTTGGCTCCTTTAACAGGCCATTTAAAGCCTGTTCAGAGCCAACAGTGGTTGGACCCCGTGAGAGCACTGTCTCCACTCTTGGCTTTCCATGGGTCCACACCAGCAGCACTGCTGCCATTGCAGCAGGCACCATTTTTTTAACTGATAGTTAATTCTGTACGTTGTAGTTAGTTTGCATCTCTTTTTCCTCTCTCTACAGACCCAAGAATTGAAGAGTATCCCTTCATGACATCTCCGGTCCCTATGACAGCTGTGCTCTTGTTCTACATATATTTTATACTCTCTCTGGGACCCAGGCTCATGGCTGGCAGAAAACCCTTCGACCTTAAGAAGATTATGGTTTGGTATAACTTTGCACTGGTGTTTTTCTCCATATTCATCGTCTATGAGGTATGTTTACTCCTAATCTGCTTCACTTTGATGGAATGTTATCCTTGTATGACCATATTATCAAATATCTCAGTAAAGTTTGTTTTATTTTTCACTTTTGAGTGGGGTATGCGCATTCTCCTTGTTACCTTGTGGGGTTCTCCCAGAAAGTCAGTTTCTCTCTCAATCTAAAGATGGACAAGCTGCTTTTTAGGTTAATTTGCTGTTGTAGAATTTTCTCCTCGTTGCAGGTGGACATTAAGAGATGATATACATAGAGACTAGGGAAATAAGTGAGGGAATGGGATTGCTTTGGGGTTAATGTGCATAATGGCCTGTTATGTTCCAATAGCATATGAGAAATATTGCTACAGATATGTGCCACTTAACGTCCGTTCAGGCAACATCCAATCACATATTCGTCCGTGGTTGCATAATTATTCAGTTACTGTGAGCAAGTTCACAGCAATTTAGAAAGAGTGACTGTTGGCTATAGGAAATTGTATTCTGCATACCCACAGTGATCCCACAGCCCCGCCTTGGTCCCCACGCTGATCCCACAGCCCCGCCTTGGTCCCCACGCTGATCCCACAGCCCCGCCTTGGTCCCCACGCTGATCCCACAGCCCCGCCTTGGTCCCCACGCTGATCCCACAGCCCCGCCTTGGTCCCCACGCTGATCCCACAGCCCCGCCTTGGTCCCCACGCTGATCCCACAGCCCCGCCTTGGTCCCCACGCTGATCCCACAGCCCCGCCTTGGTCCCCACGCTGGTCCCACAGCCCCGCCTTGGTCCCCACGCTGATCCCACAGCCCCGCCTTGGTCCCCACGCTGATCCCACAGCCCCGCCTTGGTCCCCACGCTGGTCCCACAGCCCCGCCTTGGTCCCCACGCTGATCCCACAGCCCCGCCTTGGTCCCCACGCTGATCCCACAGCCCCGCCTTGGTCCCCACGCTGATCCCACAGCCCCGCCTTGGTCCCCACGCTGATCCCACAGCCCCGCCTTGGTCCCCACGCTGATCCCACAGCCCCGCCTTGGTCCCCACGCTGATCCCACAGCCCCGCCTTGGTCCCCACGCTGATCCCACAGCCCCGCCTTGGTCCCCACGCTGATCCCACAGCCCCGCCTTGGTCCCCACGCTGATCCCACAGCCCCGCCTTGGTCCCCACGCTGATCCCACAGCCCCGCCTTGGTCCCCACGCTGATCCCACAGCCCCGCCTTGGTCCCCACGCTGATCCCACAGCCCCGCCTTGGTCCCCACGCTGATCCCACAGCCCCGCCTTGGTCCCCACGCTGATCCCACAGCCCCGCCTTGGTCCCCACGCTGATCCCACAGCCCCGCCTTGGTCCCCACGCTGATCCCACAGCCCCGCCTTGGTCCCCACGCTGATCCCACAGCCCCGCCTTGGTCCCCACTCTCTGCCCATAGCCCCGTATCAGTCCTCACACTGATTCCTACTTAAAAATAAGTTCACACTACAATATCCCATACAGCTTTGGTAAGTATATAATAGGGTGTTGTAAGTACACAAGGGGTCAAATCGCCACAGCACACAACCTACTCACAACGGCGTAGAGACTGCCTCCTCACTGAGGAGAAGCGCCAGGGTTAAAGAGCGGACTGCGGGAGCAAGTGCTGCTCCTGAGACTGTGCACTGACGTCAATCCCATGAGCCAGCGCGGCGGGTGGGGGTTTTGGAGTATTGCTTTTGTAGTGCAGTCTGTTTGAATAAACAGTTACTGATTCACTCAGCTCGGTGCAGACGTGTATCAAGTGCGCTACAGTGTTCGCACAATGTTCACATTGCATAATGCCCAATGTCCATAGAACATATCGTGTACGTTAAGCAGCGCATATCTGTATTTTGCCAATATTAGTGAATTCCAGAATATCTTGGCTACTGATGCATTGGGTTGAACCAATTTGTCAAAGTTTCCTAGTAAAATTTTGTTAGGGTCATCTTCCTTTTTGGGCAGGCTTCTACCGTAATATGGGCTTATTGAATGCATGTGTTGCAGAGAATAGGATATGCAAGATGGATTGGATATGTGTTGGTAGGCAGAGCATATGAGTAAACACCTTGATGTCATGCATTCATTGAGTGTGCCATGATTATTCTAGTTAGTGTCATGGAGAAACATTGGAAGGAGATACTTGCCAACAACATTTTTAACAACTCCACCAACTTGGGATTTTATCATTTTGCTGTTCCACCCTGGATTAAACTTTAAATATTGGTGAATTATATTGTAAAAGATGATAGTTGATGCTCGAGTTTGCATGTAACGGTCATCATTGAAAAGTCAGGAAATGTTTCCTTGTACTCTGGGAAAATCCATTAGCTGCTGAAGGTTGAGAATACAGGGATATTGAGAAGATCGTGCAGGAGCTAAATGGGCACTGAAATAATGGGATACTTGGCTGAACTTGATAGCAATGAGGAATATACACAAGGTAAATAGTCTTTTTCCCAGTGTATGGAAATTTACAACTTTTAAGGTGAGAATGGGAGAAAATTAAAAGGGAATCTTTTTCACATACATGATGGTGCATCTATGGAATGAGCTGCCAGATGGTAGTGCTTCAATGGAAATATTTAACATATATTACGATTCATGACTAGGAAAGATTTATGTGGGCAAAATGCTCAGAAATTAGACTAGTTTGGGTTGACAACTTGGTCAGCATAGAAGCACAGAAATGCTGGAGGAACTCAGCCAGTCTTTCTGGGTCCTGCAGAGGAGGTAAAGATATATTACTACCATTTCAGGCCTGAGGCCTTCTTCCAGGTATTAGCAGAAAGCAGACAGGTGTTTCAATAACGATTGAGAGAAAAGGTGGAAAAATGGGAGTGCGTGAGACTATGGACAGACTCCTCAGCAAGAGAATGGGATGGGGTGGCCACTTGGAGATCCACACTCAATGAACTGATCTCCCAGTCTCTTGAGAAGACCATGCATGGACAGGTTGGGCCAAAGGACCCATTTTCAGTCTGTGAAACCCCATGATTTTATGCATTTCAAGTCACCTTTGTCTATCGTTCATACCATGCTCGGACAATAAAGACGAGATAACATTTCTTCAGGACCACAGAGCATTTTTACATAAATATAGGTTAGAATAGAAGTTAAACACATTAAAATATTAAGACTTGCATATTAGCAGCCCATGGTACCCTATCCCCAAATGTTCTAGGAGTTCAGGAGCCTGATACCTGGGGGGGAGGGGGGGGAATTGTTGTCCAATCTGGACATAAGGGCCTGAGTGCTGCAATATCTCCTACCAGATGGCAGAAGGGAGAACTGTTTACTTGAGGGATGTGTGGAGTCCTTCACAATGTTTATTGCCTTTCGCCAGCATTGAGTGTTGTAGATGTCCTTCATGGTAGGAAGAGCCCAATGATCTTTTCCACTGGGTAAACAGCATATATATATAAGAATGAAATAAGCTGAATGTGTGCTTATACCTTGCAAATTGTAAAAGAGTTTTAACAACCTGAATTGAGGGAAAATGTAATATATTTTGGATGGCAATCATAATTGTACAATCTGATTAATGATTTCCTGCATCATGGGAGATGATTCTTGGATTTCAGATATTCGTGTCCTGTGACTTTGAACTAAGAAGATCTCTGTTCTTTGCTTGTGGAAAGAAGAATTGGCCTTTGAGCCCAAATATGGGATGGAACTGTTTAGCTATGAAGTATTTAAAAAAAAATAATAAAATCCTTGTGGCTGTTTGTGTTTCTAATTGGATTAACCAAGTTGTCAACTAGAAAATGTCTTTTGTTTGGAGGGTTGGAATGTTAATTTTGACATATTTTAACAAAAACATCATCTTCCATAGTTCTTGATGGCTGGCTGGGCCACGGGATATACGTTTCGCTGTGATCCAGTAGATTATTCCAACAGCCCAAAAGCTCTTCGGGTAAGTGCAGAACCCTTGATTTTTGTTTGGCTTTGCAGTCTTTTCTGATGTTTCTGATGTGTTTGTTCTCCTGTCTGGAAAAAAATGTTGTTGGGCCATGGTTCTATGGGTCATGCTTATTTGTTCCATGCATGTTGTGTTTTCATTATTTGCTGCTGGTAAGGCTGTTTAAATACAGCATCTATGGGGATTGGTAGATGGCAGTTAAGGGTATTTCTCAGTTGCTTGAAACTTGCTGTTACAATGCCTAACTAATACAGCTGCTTTAAGTATAAACGATTAAAAAAAAACCCAAATGTACTATACTTGCACTGAACAAACTTCACTTGCATAAATATAAACCTAAAAGCATTTTACTTTATTTTCAGTCTCATTCTTTGAAAACATTTAGCCATCACTGCATCTGTAGGTTCCTCCCCCTCCTTGGAGCTGCCTGAAAATAAACAATAAATTATTTATAATTAAGTTCCCCTCCACCAAGTTTACAGGTTTTGATTAAATTGAACTTTGCATAAAACTACAATACTGATTTTTTTTTCCCAAATTATTTTACATTTCTCACTTAAAGAGAGTCACTTCAGTGACGAGCGGCATCAACCAGCTCTTCAACCTGGGCGACACCATTGCTGTTTCACACAACTTTATTTAAACACCTGCTACAAGCAAACCATGGCCAAGGCACTCCACTGGCTGAACATTTACTCCTGTCTTCATGAAAAGTTTGTGTTACTTAAAAGAACATTTACGTTTACAATTTAAACGTGTGCATTTTTTTAACCTATTTATTTTATTCTTAGTTATTTTAATTTTTTTTAAAATGTAAAATCCCAGTTACCTGGGATTCAATCAACTGGAAACTCAAACAACCGGCCAAAAAAAAACAAATTGAGGAAACAAGTAAATAAAAATAAGAATAAATAAAGTTTTAAATAAAAAAAATAAACATTTAAAATTGCAAAAGTAAATTTTCTCCAAAGCAACACCCAGATCCCTGAGAGCAGACATTCAGCCAGTGGAGGACCCCGGTCATGCACCATCCACAGCAGCTGTTTGAATAAAGTTGT
This sequence comes from Narcine bancroftii, assembly GCF_036971445.1. Lineage (NCBI taxonomy): Eukaryota > Metazoa > Chordata > Chondrichthyes > Torpediniformes > Narcinidae > Narcine > Narcine bancroftii. The sequence continues at coordinate 126,845,670 of NC_091473.1, read as the reverse complement.
GTTTAATAAAATGGCGTCACTCAGAATGAAGAGCCGGCCGGTGCTGCTCGCCTCTGGGATGACTGTCCCAGAGTATCTCCTTATCCTTGCCTGGTAAGTCTTTATCATTATTAGTATATTATGAAGTATAATTATTAAATATAAGTATATTAATTAAGGCTTTATCTGTAAACTTGGGGGGGTGGTGTTAATTATGATGGTGGTTAGTGTAGCAGTTACAGCGCCAGCGACTGGGGTTTGAATTTGAAGGAAGGTGCACCAAGGGTCTAACTGGGACACTTTTGTGGAGATCTGTCGGGTTGTTCCGAGGGACTGACTAAGACACCAGTGGTCAATGCCACTTGCTGCTGGGACAAATCTCCCAAAGTGTCTCCCTATCCCTTCCTAGTAAGAGTCTTTATCTTTATTAATTGTAGGTAAACTTGGGGGATGGGGGGAGGGGGTTAATTATGATGGCAGTGTGATTAGCGCAATACTGCTACAGTGCCAGTGACCAGGGTACGAATTTAAATTTTGCAAGTTACAGAAATTACTTGATTAAAGTGAACTTTACATATCATATATTTCGGCGTATGTTGAACGTCAGATAAATTGGGTCCCCATTTTCAGCCTCATTTTCATGGTTTTATCATACAAGTTGAACCCCCCCCCCACCACCCCAAAATCGCAATGACTGAGCTGTTGGGCATTGGTGGCTGTTATCATGGAGGCTCCAGCAAAATGACGAAAGTATGAAGCAAGTTTCAAGTTAAAAATGATAAACCCAGAAACTGCGCTGCTGGAAGAAAACGTGATATGTATGAGACATTGGCAAGATGCTGCAGAAAGAAGGAAGAGACTTTAAGAAAAATACCCAAAAAGGCAATGCTCGATGTGAAGAGGAATCACTCGTTGGCCAGAGTTGGAAAATCATGTTGCTATATGGATATGTGAACAGAGGCAAGATCACTATATATTCACCCAAAATAAAATAGAGTATTTGATGTGGGCAAAGTCGCACCCAGAGTGCAGCAAAGATTTTGAAGCTATGGTCAGCTGGTGCAACTGTTTCATGAACAGGAAAAATCTGGTATTATGACAAAAGACAAAATTTGCTCAGAAACTTCTAAAAGATCTTATCATAAAGTTGTAAGTTTTCACCAGTTTATTATTCGGAACTGGCAGAAACATCAGTTTGAATTGGAAAATACCGGAAACGTGTTGAAACCCCCATGATGGACAATAGAACGTGGAATGTAAAGGTGTAAAACTGTGCAAACCAGAAGTATGGGCCATAAAAGGACCAGGTTTACCGTGGGGTTATCGTGCCTGGCCTGACCTCTGCAAAAAGGACACGCTGCACCTGAAATGAAAAGGGACCAATATCCTGGTAAGCAGGTTTGTTAGAGCTGTTGGAGAGGGTTCAAACTAGTTTGGAAGGGGGGGCGGGAAAAAGAAGGTGAGTGCAGAGAATTGGGCAGAAAGTCGTAAGCATGATGCTATGTTTTCTGAGTTTGTGAGGAAGGGCAAGCATAAATGTACCCAGTTAGAGGGGTTGAAATGTGTCTATTTCAACGCTAGGCGTATTAGGAATAAAGGGGATGAACTGTGATGTTGTGGCCGTTACAGAGACTTGACTGGAGGAAAGGCAGGATTGGCTGATGCAGCTATCAGGGTTTAGATGTTTTAAAAGGAATAGGATGGGAGATAAAAGATGGTGGGGGTAGGGGGGGAAGAGTAGCGTTACTGGTCAGCAATTGATTTACTGCTATAGAATGAGACAGTGTGGGTGGAAGTCAGAAATAGGAAGGGAGCAATCACTATATTAGAAATAGTCTATATGCCCTTGGAACCCTGAGGTGCAGATAAGCAGGCAGATTTTGGAATGGTGCAGGAAATACAGGGTTGTAGATATGGGTGATGTCAACTTTCCTAATATTGACTGGCACTTCCTGACTGCAAGGAGAATAAATAGGGCTGAATTTGTCAGGTGGGTTCAAGAAGGATTCCTGACACAGTATGTGGAGCAGCTGGCAAGAGGAGAGGCCATAATGGATCTAATTCTGGGTGATGAACCTGGTCAGGTGGTGAACCTCAGTGGAGGAGCATTATGACCACAACTCCCTGAGCTTTTAGCATAGCTATAGATCAGGATAAAAGCAGACAAAAGGGGAAAGTATTTAATTGGAGAAGGGATAGGGCAGGAACTTACGAGAGTAATTTGGAAACAGGTGTTCAAGGGTGAAAACACAGGACTAATGTGGAGGATGTTTATGGACCTCTTGTGCTGGGTTCTGAATAGGTTTGTCCTACTGGATCAGGGAAAAGATGGTAGGAAAAGGGAACTGGTTGATGAAGCAGGTGAGGCAGCGGGTCATGAAGAAGAAGGAAGCATTTATTAGGTATCAGGAGAATCTTGGGGATTGTAGACTAGTGAGTCTTGTATCAGTGGTGTACAAACTATTGAAGAGGATTCTTAAGGACAGGATCTGGAGCATTTGGAGAAGTACAGGCTACAACAGTACCTAATAGGATGAATACACCTGAGATGGTCTGATTTCGGAAGCTAAGCAGGCTCAAAGTCAGTACTTTGAGGGGAGACCACCTAGGAACACCAGGTGCTATAGGTTTCTGTGAGGGGTGCTGGACAAAGTGGCGACTCTCTCTCTCTGCCTCATGGTAGACAAAAGTTAATGAATTTCATGTATGTAACATTCTAAATGTTGTATTAGGTGACAATAATGCAGGTGACTTGAGTTTTTTTTTGTTTCCAAGCTCCCTCATATTGGGGAATACTGATTATCAGAGGAATGCTGGTTAAAAAATGCCACCTAAACTTGAAGCAATATGACAGTCAGACTAATTTTCTGTACTTTGGGTTCCACCTGGCTGTTGAAACATTGTAGTTTGAAGAATGATAGTGCCCCAGCTGCCTCTCAGAATTTGTCTCAAAAAAAAAACAATCCACAGTGAACTCTGTTCCTGTAAAACACACAACTCTATTGAATGTTCAGAGGGAGTGTTGCCCCTTCTCTGGTCAAACCTATTGCAAGACTTGTACCAATTTGTCATAACCAAGCATGCAATTGTGTGAAACACAAAAATGCTGGAGGAACTCAGCAGGTCTTGCAGCGTCCATAGGAAGTAAAGATATATAACCAATGTTTTGGGTCTGAGCCCTTCTTCAAGGCAGGAGATACCATGGGGAAGAGCTCAGGCCCGAAACGTTGGTTTTATATATATATATATATATATATAATGTATGTTTAGCATCTATGGAGGCTGCGTGTCCTGCTGAGTTCCTCCAGCATTTTTGTTTCTACTACAATCATGGTGTCTGCAGACTTTCATGGTTGATACAAATGAATGCAATTCAAACAGTGTGTTCAAGTGAATGTAAAAGATCTCATGGTTCTTGGAGTTGCATTGGCTGGACTGTGCTTTGGCTGGGCTTGAGATCATTGGAGTGACTGAAATGCAATCTCTTTCCTGCACTGCTCAATGTCCCCAGAGCAATGTGTTTAGATTTATGAATGGAGCTAAACAAATAGATATAGATAGTCCCGACTTAACGATGTTCTGACTTATGATTTTTCGAAGTTACGATGGTTTGAATCCATACTGTAGTTAAAATTTTGGCAAGGCTATGATATTTGTGTCTTGTGACAGTGTTGTATCAGTCCTCACGCTAAATCCACTGCCCCACTCTCTCCCCATAGTCCGTGTCATGCCTACACTGATCCCACTGCCCCATTCTTTGCCCACAACCCTGTGCCAGTGCCCACACTGATCCCACTGCCCTTTTTTGACTTGCAATTTTTTTTAACTTACAATGGGAGTGCTGGAATGTAACCCCATTGTAAGTTGAGGATGACCTGTATTGTGATCCAACTGATTGTGCTGCACCAGTTAAGGGGAAATTATTGCAACACTTTGCTGCAGTTGAAGTGTCCAACATAATAATGTTACCATTCTTTAATTTCTAATAGTTGAGGCTTCCCGGCAGAACAGAGAGGTCTGAAAATGACTGAAATATATTCCTTGTTGCAATGGGTCAGCAGGTTGCAGTAGCAGACAGGTGAACCATAAGACATTGGAGCAGAACTGGGCTATTCAGCCCATCGAATCTGCCCTGCAATTCAATCATGAGCTGATTCATTTTCTCACTCAGCCCCAGTACCTGGCCATCTCCCCATAGCCTTTGATGCCCAGGCTAATCAAGAACCTATCAATTGCTGTCTTAAATACACCCAATTACCTGGTCACAACAAGTGCCTGAGGCAACAAATTCTGCAGATTTACCACCCTCTTAATTTCTTTTCTATGCCGGCACCCTTCAATCCTGAAGTTGTGCCCTCTTGTCCTAGACTCTCCCCACTATGGGAAACCATCTTTCTAAATCTACTTAGTCCATGTGTTTCAAAATTTGAAATGTTTCAATGCGATCCTCACTCATTCTCCTAAATTCCAACGATTACGGGACAAGAGCTATCGAACCCTTTATGATATGATAACCCTTTCATTCCTTTGAATTATCCTTGTGAGCCTTCTTTGAACCTTCTCCAACATCAGCACATCTTTTTCTAAATGAGGAGCCCAAAACTGCTCATCAAACTACAAGTGAAATCTCACCAGTGCCTTATAAAGCCACATTTTGCATTCGTGTTCTTGTATTCTGTGCTCTCAGTGATTGCCAGCATTGCATTTGTCCTCTTCACCAACAGCTCAATCTTCGTTTACCTTCAGGCTATCCTGCACGAGGACTCCCAGGCAGGTCCCTTTGAATCTGGGTATTTTCAATTTTCTCCCCATTTAAAACAAAAAGTCTGCCTGTTTACTTTTTCTTCCACCAAAGTGCATGACTACATTTTCTGACATTCCATTTCATTTACCACATTCTCTCCCCTTCTCCTCATCTAAGTTGTTCTGCAGCCTCCTTGTTTCCTCTACATTGCTTGCTCCTCCACCTACCTTTGTATCATCTGCAAACTTGGTCACAAAACCATTCATTCTACAATCCAAATCATTAATATACGACATAAAAAGAAACTTTTCTTGCACCGACCCCTGTACCGACCCACTAGCAACTGGCAAACTTTTTGAATATGATCCTTGTGTTCCGACTCTTAGTACTTTCTTGGCCATTGTACTTTGGAAAGGCAAAACCAGCTTTAACGGGATGTTGTCTGGGGTCAGGGGTATGAGTTATGGGGAGAGATTTGACAAATAAGGATGCTTTCTGTGGCGTGCAGGAGGTTGAGGAGTGACCTGATGGTGTATAAAATCAGAAGCATCGATAGGTTAGACAGTCAGAATATTTTCTACTCAGGCAAAAGTGTCATTCGCTACAGGACATGCTTTTATTGGGTGATTTTTTTTTTTCTTTCTTTCCTCCACTTCCTCCCCCCCCCCCCCCCCCCCCACCCCTCTCATTTCACTCATTCTCTCCAGTTAAAACTTGGCCAAGGTCGATGGAAAATACAAGTGTCTGGGATTATTGTAATTTTATTCAATTAACAGTTGAAACAATGTCAACTTCTACTTTTATTTATCTTGCTTTAATGACCTTTATATTCTGGGTACCATTTTGAGACTAGTTTCTGATAATTTCCTATCTTAATAATTTAGTCGTAAATATTTACATTTTTTGAATTTACATTTGTACATAGAGCATGGTAACAGGCCATTTTGGCCCACGAGTCCGTGCTGCCGAATTACACCCATTTAACCAACATGGTACATTTCGAACCGCAGATCTCGGGGTGGGGGACACACACACACGAGGAGAACGTACAATCTCCATACAGATAGTGCGGGATTGGAACCGCAGTCCTGATCGCTGGCCAACCGTGCTGTCCTAAATGTGGTCTGTGTTATTCCCTCATTCACTGCTTTCCCATTTTAATCATCTTCCCTTTCCCTTCCATCTTTTGCAATCCCAACTTTTTGTGCCTTTTGGTCCAATGCGTACGGCTGCTTTCTTGCTTTGCGGTGTATAATTTCCACCACTTCTTTCCTTGGGCTTTTGCAGGACTTTTATTTTTTTTTCTCCCCCAGAATAAAATTCCACCCAATGCCTTGTGCGGCCACTGTCGTCTTTTGGTGTTGGAGGCATGTATCTCTCTTGCTAACTATCCTTCCCAGGGTGGAAGTGTCAAATACCTCCGGGCATAGCATTAAGGTGAGCGGTGGAAAGTTTAAAGGAGATGCACAAGTGGTAGGTGCCTGGAACTGGTGGTCGAAGCAGATTGTAAATACAGTTTGAGTATTTAGGCAGACACATGAAGATGCTGGGAATGGAGGGATATGAATCAGATGGAGACAGATAGAATTAGTTTAATATTGTATCTTGGTCAGTACAGATTGTGTGGGCCCAAGGACCTAAATCTGGTTTGCACTGGTCAATGTTCTTGTAACTAGTGAGGCTAGGATATGATTGTTGTCATGTGTCAGACAATCCCTCATCTGACCATGGACTTCTTTGTCTTTTTCTTGGCTCCAGCATTGTTTTAGGGTAGGAGTCTCCAAAGTGGTCAATATTGATCCATGGGGGGGGGGGGGGGCAATAAATTCCAGGGGGTCGATAATGCTGGGTTTGGGATGGGGGGTGGTGGTGTGGATTGAACTTTTGTGGTGGGCCTTGGTATCTACCATGCTGTATTTGGCTTCGGCCTTTGAATAAGTTGAGAGTGAATGGGAGGCCGGACCGAGCATAGAAGAAAGATGTCTGTGTTCTTTGTTTCTTGGGTAGAGTTTTTTCCCCAGCCTCTGGTCTGCCATTGTGCTGCCACCAGCCCCCTGTACCAGCAATACCTCCCCCCCCACCCCCCGTCCAGCACCAGGATTCCATGCCTGGGGGTCGATTTTAAAAAGTTTGGGGTGCCCTGCTTTAGACCAATACAACTAAACTTGCTAAGCTCATTTAATTTATTTCACTCCACATTTCAGTGCCTGCTTTTTTACCAAACATGTTGAATGTCTCACTTGTTTGGTTTTATCTTTGTGTACAATTGATAATTGCAGTTCACTGCGACTATGAATTCCCTACTTCCTGCTGCTGCACAATGAGCAGTTTTTTTTTTAGCTTCCCTTGTTATTGTATGAACAACAACAAAACCTATGAAGGAAATCTGCCCAACCTCAGTCAATTCTTATCAACCTTTTGCACCTTCAGTATTTATTTTCAATTTCTCCCTTGAGCTCTTCCTTTCGCTAATTCTAATTCCCCAGGCAAAAGGAGGTATTTTGCTCCCTACTCTTCCTGTCCTGTTTGCTCTTGCGCGCAGAGTAGAGAGGTTGGAGGAATTCTTGCGTGTGGACTGCATTCCCTCGCTTGTCGCACGTTGACTGGTCGGGCCTTGCCCATTGAAAGCCACCTGCTGTTGTCTTGACCCTTCCCTTTTATTGTACTGAGTGATTGTAAGCTCTCCGGTTTAATACTGGAAATGTAGTGTTTACATTGGATACTTCTGTTAGGGAATCTTGTGCAGATGGAGTCATGTGACTTTCAGGCGTGCTTCTTGCACATGATTAGTTTCTGGCTGAAGAAACCAATGATCCCACTCTCCTTGAATTGTTGGGGAAAATTATAGAAGAGATTAGGCTTTTTATAAAGGAGGAGGTTGTGGATGGAATTATTTTTCAATGGCATGAGCATAATGAAGGGAATAAAGAAAGAAAACTGGTACAATATTTTTGATATCCTCATGTTAAAGAGAGCAGAGGCCATCGGCTGTGAATATCAGGTTCAAGATGCTATTGAAATTATCACTTTAAAAATCACTTCTGCTCCCAGATACCAACTTCTCAGACTTGAATATTTTTTACCCCCAGACTGTCAGTCACGCTGAAAGTCCTTTGTCAGCAGTTCCATCTACAGACCTGATGTTCATAAATTTGATCTTCTTTGGTCACTGCTGTGGACCTGTCATAAGTTGACGATCTGTTCCTGATTTGTCACTTGGGTCACCCTGACTTGGTGCTGGGTGCACCCTTTTTTTGTCATCTTGACAAGAAGGCTCGGGTTGTTAGCTTCATGCAAAGTTTCATTCTTCATGTGCTTCTGGACGAGGCTTTATTGGTAACCTGATTATAAAATGCTCTTCCAGCGTGATGCACAGGCTCCATGAGTTGTATTTTTTTAAAAATCGCATTTATATTCTCTATTTAAACATTTACCATCCGGGGGAATAATTCCACACATACAAAAACTTTGTTACTTGGCAAAACTTGAGGTAGGAGTCTGCTTAGGCAGTGGCAAAATTGTGATCGCATCCTAAGTAGCAAGAAGTCGGTTTTAACACTGAGGCAACAGTGCCACCTACAGAAATGAGAACTGGAGAGTAATGTTAAATAATTTGAATGAAACTTTTTATCACAACTTGGTTGCCTTTTTAAGGAACTGGGTTGTATGGTGGGGGCTTGGAAGGAAGTTGAATAAAAAGGGGGAGAAGGTCGTCAACCAGGAGAATGAGCAAATATCTTAACCACTGCTGGTAATGGAATATGCTGGTTCAGGCTGGAGGTGATGTGGGCTGATAGAAGTTTGGTACAAGGACCTTTATCAGTTAAAACAGAGGCGTGGGGGGGGGTGGGGTATTGCGTCCCAGAGGCCAATCTGCCATGTTCCAAAACCACAGGAAAAAATATCAAAGGTTTCACCTGTTTTCCTGCCGCACCCATGCTATTCTTCTGAACACTTGAACTTCCTGTTAGTTCAATTTTATTTGGTTTCTGTAAATTAAGTTCTATCTGGGTCTTTCCTCATAATTCCTCACTACTGCTAAAGCCAAAAAAACAATTTGAAATTTGTCGAAACCATTTTTCAAGCAAATTGTACTTGTATCACCAATTAAGAAGACTTGGATCCAAAGAAAACTAAATTTTCAAAATATCTGGTAAAAATTCCCTAACCAGAGACCAAAAACGTTTAAACTTTTTCACGTATTGAATGTAAAAAAAAAAAATCCCCTTATCCTTGCATCGAAACATAAATCAGAAGAAATCAAATTGTATCTCTTTAAATGTTCTGGGGTTAAATATAACTGATGTATAAAACTGATGTACAAGTCTATATTGATCAATAATAATCTTTGTCATGTTATCTTTACAGAGATGGCATTCAGAATTAAGATCTTGTATTCCTTTAGAAAAAAAATAACCTACAACTTGAGAGATAAATACTTTTAGGAAAGTTTGGAGCTCTTGTATGGATTATTTGGTTTGAAATTGTAAAGATTTGGACCTGGGTTGTGGCTGGGTCTCCCCATCACAGGGTTTGGTTAATTTTTTGGTTATTTCTCCTCTTTATGGTTTAGTGAGGTTATAGTTTGGGGTTGTGATGCGGGAGGGAGGTTAATATTAGTATAAGGGGATAGGGGTAGATTTAGAAGGGTTTTTGTATATAGACCATGTTTGTTTTGAAGGCATTTTGTATTATTTTCATTATGCATGTAATCATGGTGGTTAAAATATTAAATAAAATATTCAAAAATTTTATTTGGTTTCTCAAAGCTACAATAATTGCTGCTGTAATTTTAATCTTCTTCAGTAACCTGGAACAAAGCAAGTGTGCTTTCTATATCTAACATCTAAATGGACTTTACCATTGCATTTGAAACCAATTGTATTGCGGATAAAATATGCAGTGATCAGGAGTGGCCAAGTGTCCATTGGTTGGTATGTGCAAACTTTTAAGGAATAGCACAGTGTTGCCAATACAGAATTTAAGCAAAAGGGTTATTAATTTTTGCTTGGAAGTAATCCAGGATATCCCTTATCACCAATACATCTGTAACAGTCAATATCCTTTCCAAAAGGAATTGGAATTTTTATACCAAATTGGGTAATTACTGACAACTAACATACCTTGAATTTTTTTTGTTCTAGTTCAGTTGTTAGCCCTTGCATTTCATACATTGTGCGCTCACAACATGCCCCAGATGTTAATATCTAGGGTGCTGCTCCACTGAAGAATTGAGTTATCTTGTTAGAGTCATAGAATGCTGCAGCTCAGAAAACAGGCCATTTGGCCCTTTTAGTCTGTGCTGACCACCACTCCGCTAGTCCCATTTGACCTGCTCCCGTTCCTAACCCTCCAGACCTCTCCCCTCCATGTGTCTATCCAATCTATTCTTAAAACTCAAGATCGAGCTTGCACTCACCACGTCGGATGGCAGCCCATTCAGCACTCCCACCACTCTGAGTGAAGACTTTCTCCTCATGTTCCTCTTGAACCTTTCCCCTTTCAGCTTAAAACTTTGACCTCTCTTATTTATCTCCCCCAATCTAAGAGGAAGAAGCCTACTACACCTTTCATAATCTTGTAAACCTCTATCAAATCTCCCCTAATTCGCCTTCGCCCCAAGGAATAAAGTCCTAACCTATTTAATCTTTCCCTGTAACTCAACTCCTGAAGATCTGGCAACATCCCAGTAAATCTTGTCTGCATTCTTTCAACCGTATTGATATCCTTCCTGTAGTTAGGCAACCAGAACTGCGCACAATATTCCAAATTTGGCCTCACAATATCTTAAACAACTTCAACATAACATCCCAACTCCTATACTGAATACTTTGATTTATAAACGCTAAAATGCCAAAAACTTTATTTACAATCCTGTCCACCTGCAAACAATGTATCTGTGTTCCCAGATCTCTTTGCTCCTCTGCACTCCTCAGTGCCCTACCATTTACTGTGTATGTTCTATCTTGGTTTGCTCATCCATCACCTCACACTTGACTGCATTAAACTACATCTGCCTTTTTTTTTTGGCCCATTCTCCCAATTGGCCCAGTTCCCTCTGCAAGCTTTGAAAATCTTCCTCGCTGTCCACGACACCTCCTATCCTTGTGTCATCAGCAAGCTTGCTGATCCAATTTACCACATTATCATCCAGATCATTGATATGGACAACAAACAACAATGTTCCCAACACAGATCCCTGAGGCACACCACTAGTCACAGGCCTCCAGTCTGAGAAGCAACCATCCACTACCACTCTGTTTTCTCCCACACAGCCAATGTGGAATCCAATTTACAACCTCCCCATGGATACTTAGTGTCTTAACCTTCTGAACTTGTTCTACTTTCAAATAAATTAAAGGAGTACAATATTTCTCTCTGTCAGCATCAGTGAAACATGTTGTTCGTAGGTTGTCATTGCTCTTTGTATCCAAACCAGCATTTTCTACATTTCAACAATTGCACGAGTCTTTCCCTGGTTATAAAGTGCTTTGTGACATCGACGTGAGAAAATTGGTTTTAAAAAAAGTACAAGTCTTTAAAAAAAAATGTGTTGAACTTGTTTACTCGGACATTTCTTTGCTATTTGAGCATGGTTCAGTGTGTGAGCCTTAGGGAGTTTTACTGAGTAGTTCATATTGTACAATGCATGTTGTGAGTCCAGGCTCTAAGTTTGCTGCCTTTTCCCTCCACAGATGGTGCGTGTTGCTTGGCTATTCTTATTTTCCAAATTTATTGAGCTATTTGACACAGTAAGTATGATCTTTTTAAAATTCTGATTTAAAATAATGAATACAGTTATAAGGCAATCTGTTTTAATTTTGCTGAAATCGAGGCAATTAATATTTCCCATGAATTCCTTGTTTTTAAACCAAAAGTTCAGCAGCTCCTCAATATTGTTTGAAATGTAATAAAACAGGTATAATATTTCACATTTCCTTTAGTCCACCATAAAAGGCAGACAAAGATTCACTATCAGCAGATATTCCCCAGCAGCCCTGACAATCAGGAAAAGAGAGGTCGTTCCCCCCCCCTCAGATTCGTTGAGTGTCTATGGATTCGCCTCCAGAGCTCCTGCAGCCACACTGCGTCGGTCCAAAAAATCAAGCTCCATGTGCAACCCTCTGACACGGTCAAGAAGCCTTCAGCACCCTCGGCACCTTCTCAAGCCCCAGTTCCAATACCCGGTATCCTTTCAGCCAATCTCGACCAACCCGCAAACTTTCATGGATTCCTCACCTTGAGTCACCCAGAGCCCACTGCCTGTGTGTTCTTCAGCCTTGGAGTCACTCTCTGTTCTGTCACTGTAGTCGTCGTCCCATGGGTTATCTCCTCTGCTTCTCCTCAAATGTTGGGGTGGGGGATAGTGGCCCCGACCCAACGGTCGAAGGTTTTTAAAATATACCGCTCGCAGCTCCTTTAACTGGCTGCTTGAAGCCTCTATGGAGCCGACGATAGTCAGACTGGGCAGTTGTACCCCATGAGGGAGCACTGTGTCTCTGCTCTCCACGGGTCCGCACCAGCAGTTACAGCAACTCCAGCAGCGCTGTCACTTTGTTTTTCATCAAAGTTCTTCCACGAAGTGGACAGTATCAGTTTATAATTTTAATCTTTGATTTGCTGGGGGTCGGGCGGGGGCGGGTGGTGGTGGTCGCTTGCATGTTGACATAACTTGATTTCAGTCGTCATTAACCTTTACCCATTAAACAGAAGTTCTCCATTTGAACAACATTCCACTCTCCATCTTCCCACCCAGTATGTGATTGGGAATTAACTGTTTTTAAATTATTTTTCGGGCTCTGCATGCGTTGTCAAGCTGTGCAACTGTCAACTGAGAAATTGAACCAAGTTGCATGAACAAAATATTCAGGAACTTGGTTGGATCATAGTGTGTCCATAGGTCAACCTCTTCAGTGATGAAGTAACAGTGGTGCATTGCCACGTGGGGATAGTACACACCCAACACAGAGAGAATCTTGCAAGTTGACTTTGCTAGATTTGACAGATGCTTTTGCAATAGTCATGACAAGAAATAGCAGTACCTTTTGTAAATGGCCGACACGAATGGAGACACTTGATGCCATTCAGGATGTATTGTCCTGAATGACATTAAGCTTTTCATTAAGCGATTCACAGCTGTCAGAGCTTTAAATACAATGATCTTCTGAAACAAAAATCACAATCTGTCAAATGTTTATTGTTGAAATAAATTCCGTGCGACTCCCCTCACACCTGCATATCCTCCTGCTTCCCCTCCCCACTCCCTCATTCCACCCTCCCTCATTTTGCACTGCTTTCTCATACCGCCCTCTCCCTCAGTCTGCCAGCTCACTCACAGAGGATAAAAACTGAGGGGTCAAAATAGCAGGGATGGAACAGCGGGATCAAAACAGAGGGGTTGATACAGAGGGGTAGACACAAAGGGATTGAAATAGGTCGATACAGAGGAGTCAAGACAGAGTAATGGAAACACGAGGTCGAAACAGGTAGAATCGGATAGAAACAAAGGTATTGGAACAGGTTGATTCAGAGTGGTCAAAACAGGTCAAGACGGGTAGAATCAGGAATCAAAACAGGGATTGATACAGAGGAGTCAAGGGAGACGGGTAGAAACATAGGGTCGAAACGGATTAAAATGGAGCTGTCAACAGAGGGGTTGTATAGTGGGGTTGACACGGACTGTCAAAACTGGTAAAAAAGGGTAGGAATGGATGGAAATAAGGGTCGATACAGAGGGGAAAGAAATAAGGATTGAAATGGAGGTTGATACAGAGGGGGTAGAAACAGAAGGGTCGATACAGAGGGGGAAGAAATGGATTGAAACGGGTCAAGACTGGTAGAAACAGACAAGGTCGAATCAGGGATTAAGACAGAGCTAGAAATAGTTCAAAACAAGGAGTCGAAACAGAGGGATGGGTACAGTGCAGTTGGAACAGCTGTCAAAACAAGGGTTGATACAGACTGGTGAAGAGAGACAGAAACAGAGGGGTTGGTAAAATGGGGTCGAAACAGCTATCAAAACGGGTCAAAAGAGAGGTAGAAACAGATGGGTCAATGCAGAGGGGGAAGAGACAGAATTTAAAAAAAAAAATAATAAAAATATATAAGGAAAAAAAAAAAGAGGTAGTCAAATGGATTGAACATTGGCTGAAAGGGAGAGGCCAGAGAGTGGTAGTGGATAATTGTCTGTCAGGTTGGAGGCCGGTGACCAGTGGTGTGCCTCAAGGATCTGTATTGGGCCCATTGTTGTTCGTTATATACATTAATGATCTAGATGATGGGGTGGTAAATTGGATTAGTAAATATGCAGACGATACTAAGATAGGTGGAATAGTGGATAATGAAGAAGGTTTTCAAGGATTGCAGAGGGATTTGGGCTGCTTAGAAAAGTGGGCTGAAAAATGGCAGATGGAATTTAATGCTGAAAAGTGTGAGGTGCTTCATTTTGGTAAGAAGAATCAGAACAGGACATACGTGGTAAATGGGAGAGCATTGATGAATACAGAAGAGCAGAAAGATTTAGGAGTAACGGTACAATCGTTCCTTGAAGGTAGAAACTCACGTGAATAGGGTGGTGAAGAAGGCTTTTAGTATGCTGGTCTTTATCAATCATTGCATGGAATATAGGAGTTGGGAGGTGATGTTGAGACTGTATAAGACGTTGGTGCGGCCTAATTTGGAGTTCTGTGTGCAGTTCTGGTCGCCTAATTATAGGAAGGATATAAACAGAGTGGAGAGAGTGCAGAGAAGGTTTACCAGAATGTTACCTGGGTTTAAGTATCTAGAGTATAGGGAGAGATTGGACAGATTAGGTCTTTATTCTTTGGAGCGTAGAAGGTTGAGAGGGGATTTGATAGAAGTATTTAAGATTATGAAAGGGATAGACAGAGTGGATGTGGATAGACTATTTCCGTTAAGAGGAGGAAAGATTAAAACAAGAGGACATGAGTTAAGAATTAAAGGGCAGAGGTTTAGAGGTAACACGAAATAAATTCTTTACTCAGAGAGTGGTAGCCGTGTGAAATGAGCTTCCGGGAGAAATAGTGGCGGCGGAGTCAATTGTATTATTTAAGAAAAGGTTGGACAGGTATATGGATGAGAAAAAGATGGAGGGTTATGGGCATTGTGCAGGGAGGTGGGACTAGAGAGGGGTGTTTGGTTCGGTGCGGACTGGAAGGGCCTAATGGCCTGTTTCCGTGCTGTAAATTGTTATGTTATTATGTTATGTTATATAATGTGATAAGGCCAGGAAGCCACTGTTTTTGTGTGATCGTTAATGGTTTGAGTGCAACTTAAACTCTAATTTGTATGTGATTTTTTTTAAGGATCTGAGTGTATTATGCAATAGATCAGATACTATTTATTGTCATGTAATATTACACAAAGTTGCCATATAGCAGACAAAGATTCACAATTAGCATTTGCATTGCCTGGCGCTCTTCACAGTCAGAGAAAGAGAAGCAAAAGAGGGTTCCTCTCCAGAGACAAGTGTCTGTGGATTCACCCCCAGCTCTTCTACACCTACAGAAGACTCCAGTTTAGTCCAAACCATCGGCAACCCAACCTCAATCCAAACCTCTGGCGTGATAAGGAACCCTACAGTGCCCAGGGCCCTGTGGGAACCCTCCTTGCCCTCGGCACCTTCTCAAATACTGTGTCTGATACCTGGTTCTCATGAGCCGGTCTCGAGCAGCCTGTGTGGGTTCCTCTCCCGCATGTCGCCAACCACTCTTGCTGGCCTGTCACCATCCTAGGGGTCGCCTCTTCTGCTTCTCCTTTCAGGGTGGGGTGTTTTCCGCAATTACTGGTGCCCTGCACCAGTCTCCTGCGCTCCCCACCCCGGGTCTGCAAACTCTCAAGGCTCTCGATGCATGGAGGATCCTGAGAGCTTTTGTGCACATGTGCAATCGTGATGGAGATGAAATGAAAAGAAGCTGTTGCAATGAATGGATGACTTGGAATCCATGGTGGTGCACTGAGAGAGAAAGAGATGTGAAGAAAACGACCATATTTTATAATAGTCATGACCTGGAATTCTCTGCCTTTTCCCTCAGAGAAATGAAGCAGTCAATCTAGGCCTTTAAAGGGGATAGGGTAGATAGAAATAGTTTACAAGGGAACAGTGGGACTGAAAGAAGGCCGGGACTCGAAGGGATAGGTAGTTTTGATATAATGATTTTTTTGATACTAAGTTGTCTGCCTGTTGCCACTAATAAAACTGATGAGTTGTGACCTACATTGGCACCTAATAATCCAGTCAATGCAGTATTTAATTAATATAACTAGATTCAGTTTCTTATGTTGATATTAAATCCACAGTAACTATATTATAATTGATTCATTGTTTTACTTTTTGCACAATACAATGGCTGATATGATCTTGTTCTAACATCTTAGGTATTCTTTGTCCTGCGGAAGAAGAATAGCCAGATTACCTTTCTTCATATCTTCCACCACTCAATAATGCCGTGGACCTGGTGGTGGGGTGTAAAGTTTGGACCAGGTACAGAGCAAAGTTTGTTTCCTGGATGCTTTCTTTGAAATAAATAGCAACATGTGGTGGAAGTACAATATTGGAAAGTATGGTTACAGGCAGATTATTTTCTAAATGTGGAGAAAATTGAAAATACCCAGATGCAAAGGGACCTGGAAGTCCTTGTGCAGAATAGGCTAAAGATAAACTTTTGTATTGAGTTGGTGGTTAAGAAGGCAAATGTAATGCTGGCGTCCATTTTAAGAGGAATGCTGGCGTCCATTTTAAGAGGAATGCTGGCGTCCATTTTAAGAGGAATGCAGGCGTCCATTTTAAGAGGAATGGAATAGAAGATCAGGGATGTGACGTTGAAAGTTTATAAGACACTGGTGAGACCTCACTTGGAGTATTGTGAGCACTTTTGGGCTCTTGATTTAAGAAAGGTTATGCAAATGTTGGAGAGATTTCAGAGGGGGTTTGCTAGGATGATTTTAGGAATGAAAGGGTTATTATTTGAGGCATATTTCTTGGCCTGCACTCGTTGGAATTTAGGAGAATGAGTGGAGATCTCATTGAAACATTTTGAATGTTGAAAGGGATGGATAGAACAGATGTAGAAAGGCTGTTTCCCATGGTGGGAGGGTCTGGGATAAGAGGGAACAACTTCAAGATTGAAGAGTGTCGTTTTAGACCTGAGATGCAGAGGATTTCTTTATCCAGAAGGTGGGAAATCTGTTGAATTTGTTGCCACAGGTGGTTGTGGAGGCCAGATCATTGGATGAATTTAAGGCAGGGATTGATAGTTTCTTGATTAGCCAGGGCATCAAAGGTTATGAGGAGAAGGCCGGGCAATTGGGACTGAGTGGGGAAAATGGATTAGCTCATGATTAAATGGTGGGGCAGAGTCAAGGGGCTGTTTAGCCTATTTCTGCTCCTATGTCTTGTGGTCTTCAGAGCTTTGTATGATAATGACAACTTTTTCTTGCAGGTGGGATGGGATCCTTTCACGCCATGGTGAACTCTATCGTCCATATCATCATGTATTTCTATTATGGTCTGTCTGCAGCTGGGCCAGCATTTCAGAAATATCTCTGGTGGAAAAAGTACATGACAGCAATCCAACTGGTCAGTGTTGCCATCTGATCATCCAGATGAATGGATGATGTTTATTGTTATATACTCAAGTACAATGTACAGGAGCAATTAAATTCTTGAATGCTTTTCAGGTACAAAAGGGACCGACTCCACTTGAACTGGAGGGGGACCAATATCCTTGCAAGCAGATTTGTTAGAGCTGTGGAGGCAGGGTTTAAACTAGTTTGGCAGGGGGGTGGGGAACAGAGTTTGCGAGCAGTGTCTAGGGTGCATGGCCACCTAGTTAAGAATGATAAAGATAACAAAGGAAGGATGGAGGTTAAGGTAAAAGGTAGAATAGGGAATATATGTGAGGGTCATTCTCTGAAATGCGTGTACTTTAATGCAAGAAGCATAGTGAACAAGGTAGATGAGCTTAGAGCATGGATTGGCACTTGGAATCATCATGTTATGGCAATTAGTGAGACCTGGGTACAGGAGGGTCAGGACTGGCAACTAAATATTCCACAATACAAATGTTTTAGATGTAATATAACAGGGGGGTAAAAAAAAGGGGGAGGAGTTGCTCTGCTTGTTAAGGAGGACATTATTGCCGTGAGGTGGCAGGATTGCGTGGAGGGATCGTCCAGTGAGGCTGTTTGGGTGGAATTGAGGGGTGGAGGAGGCATGAGGGTACTAATAGGAGTGTATTACAGACCACCAAATGGGCCAAGAAAATTGGAAGAACAAATTTGTAAGGAGATAGCATATATATGTAATAAACATAAGGTAGTGATCATGGGAGATTTTAACTTCCCTCACATTGATTGGGATACCCATACAGTTAGAGGGCTGGATGGTCTAGAGTTTGTCAAATGTGTGCAAGATAGTTTTCTTAATCAATACGTAGAAGAACCGACTCGGGATGGTGTAATACTGGATCTCCTGTTAGGGAATGAGATAGGTCAGGTATCTGAGGTTAATGTTGGAGAACAAATTGGCTCTAGTGATCACAACTCTATTTTAGGGTAGTTTTAGGGAAGAGCATAAAGTTGAGGTTCTGGATTGGAGAAAAGCAAATATCGAAGAAATGAGAATGGCTTCGGGGAGTATTGAGTGGGACATGAATTTTTCAGGAAAGGATGTAAATGAAAAATGGAGAATATTCAAAGAAAACATTTTGAGAGTACAGAGTAGATATGTCCCAGTGAGGATCAAAGGAAAGGCTGGAAGTCATAGGGAGGCTTGGTTTTTGAGGAATATTAGAAATTTGGTTAGGAGAAAGAGGGAGGTTTACAAGAGGTATAAACAGCAGGGTGATGAGAAATTGAAAGAGGACTACAAGGAGTGTAGAAAAAATCTTAAGAAAGAAATTAGAAAGGCCAAAAAGAGGCATGAAGAGGCTTTGGCAGACAGAGTAAAAATAAATCCAAAGAGTTTCTATAGGTACATTAAAAGTAAAAGATTAGTGAGGAATAAAATTGGACCCCTTGTAGATAGCGAGGGTAGGCTGAGTGAGAAGTCAGAGGAAATGGGGGAAATTTTGAATGATTTCTTTGCCTCGGTATTCACTAGGGAAAAAAATATTATACCAGTTGCAGTAAAGAAAAATAGTGGGGAGGTCATGAATCATATAAGGATAACTGAGGAGGTAGTGATGGCAGTGTTAAAAAAGATAAAGGTGGAAAAATCTCTGGATCTGGACAAAGTATTCCCAAGGACACTCAGGGAGACTAGTGTACAGATAGTGGGGCCATTAACAGAGATATTTAGGATGTCACTGGTCACGGGGGTAGTGCCAGAGGATTGGAGGATGGCTCATGTTGTTCCACTGTTTAAGGGTCCAAATGTAAGTCTGGAAATTATAGACCTGTGAGTCTGATGTCGGTGGTGGGTAAGTTGATGGAAAATGTTCTGAGGGATGGCATTTACAAATACTTGGAAGAACAGGGATTGATAGGGAATAATCAGCATGGTTTTGTCAGGGGTAGATCATGCTTAACAAACTCTATAGAGTTTTTCGAGGGGGTTACAAAAAACATTGATGAAGGGATGGCTGTGGATGTTGTCTATTTGGACTTTAGTAAAGCTTTTGACAAAGTTCCCCACAGGAGATTAGGAAAAAAGGTGGAGGCATTAGGTATAAATAAGGAGGGAGTGAAATGGATTCAGCAATGGTTGGATGGGAGGTGCCAGAGAGTACTGGTAGAAAATTGTTTGTCCAATTGGAGGCCGGTGACTAGTGGAGTTCCTCAGGAATCGGTCCTGGGTCCACAATTGTTTGTTATATATATTAACGATCTGGAAGTAGGGGTGGAGAATTGGATAAGCAAGTTTGTGGATGATACAAAGATTGGTGCTGTTGTGGACAGTGAGGAAGATTACCGTAAATTAAAAAGAGATATAGGAAAGCTAGAGGAGAGGGCTGGGAAATGGCTATTGGAATTTAATACAGATAAGTGTGAAGTGTTGCATTTTGGAAAGGCAAATCTAAATACATTGAATGGTAGACAATTGAGGAGTGCAGAGCAACAAAGGGATTTAGGAGTTATGGTAAATAGTACCCTCAAAGTTGATACTCAGGTGGATAGAGTGGTGAAGAAGGCATTTGGAATGTTGGCCTTCATAAATCGGAGTATTGAATTCAAGAGTTGGGATGTTATAATGAAATTGTACAAAGCATTGGTGAGGCCAAGTTTGGAATACTGTGTACAGTTTTGGACACTGAATTTATAGGAAGGATATAAACAAAATAGAGAGAGCGCAGAGAAGGTTCACGAGAATATTGATAGGATGTCAGGGTTTGAGTTACAGAGAAAGTTTGAGCAGCCTGGGACTTTTTTCTCTGGAGTGTAGAAGATTGAGGGGGGATTTGATGGAGGTTTTCAAGATTTTAAAAGGGACTGAGAGAGTCAACGTGGATAGGCTTTTTCAATTAAGAGTTGGGGATATTCAAACTAGAGGCCATGGTTTGAGATTGCAGGGGGAAAATTATAAGGGGAACATGAGGGGAAATTTCTTCACGCAAAGAGTGGTTGGGATGTGGAATAAGTTTCCGGCAGAGGTGGTTGAAGCAAGGACGTTATTTACATTTAAGGAAAGACTGGATAATTACATGGAGGGGAGAGGATTGGAGGGGTATGGACCAGGTGCTGGTCAGTGGGACTAGGAGGGTGGGGATTTGTTCCGGCATGGACTAGTAGGGCCAAACTGGCCTGTTCTGTGCTGTATATGGTTATATATGGTTATATGGTACATGTAACACAGGAGGAGAAAGCAAAAAATAATATGAAAGAACAAGAAAATAATCTTCACTCTTGCCTGTATTGCAAATAATGTGTTGAATCAGATTTGGTCTTGTTAGGGTAGGACAGGTAGGTTCAAGAGCCTGATCGCTGTTCTTTGGTGGGGGGAGGGGGGAACTTCTTGGACCTCGGAGTGCTGGCCTTCAGGCTTCTGAGCCTTCTTTCTATCTGAAGGTGTCAGTGAGACTTGAACATGTCCCGGGTGTCCAAGTGCCTTGCATGATGTGATAAGAACGGGTGTGCAGTGCCCCTATGGGGAAGTGGTTGAGAGGATAATGATTGACCTCTCAACTAATACATTTGCAGGTGACACCAAAATTAGTGGTGTAGTGGACAGTGAGGAATGATATCTAACTCTGAATAACAGGATCTGAATTGTTTGAGAAGGGGAGCCAAGGAGTGGCAAATAGAATTTAACTCTGACACATATGAGGTGTTTCACTTGCACAGTAGAGGAGAGCTTGTAGAACAGAGACCAAGAGATACAGGTGCATAGTTTAATGAAAACAGTACCTCAGGTAGATAAGATGGTAAACACATTTGCAGGGTACTGAGTACAAAAGATGGGACCTCATGACACAGCTGTAAAAGATATTGGTGAGACCACACTGTGTACAGTTCGGTAACCCAGCTATAGGCAGGAGATCAATAAGTTGGAAGAGGCCCAGGGGAGATTCAGCAGAATGATGCTTTGACTGGAGGCCTTGTAGGGGGAGATTGAAAAGACTTGGTCTTTATTCCCTGGGGCATTAGAAGGCTGAGGGGTGATTCTTGGAGAGGTTTATTAAATCATGAGAAGTATGGATAAGGGTTTTTCCCAGTCTAGTCGATTTGAGAACTGGAAGGCATAGCTTAAGGTGAGAGAGGCATGATTTAGGAAGGCTCCAAGGGGCAACTATTTACTCCGAGGGTTGAGTGCATCTAGAATGAATTGGCAGAGGAAGCAATAGAAATGGGTGCAATTACAATGTTCAGAAGGGTTTTGGACAAATTTATTGTGAATGAGTGGGCCAAAGGACCCTTTGAATGCTGCATGCCTCTGACTGCAGCTGTTTGTTTCATGAACAAGAGAGTTAGGAGCTGTCTGAACGTTCACTCAAACCATTCCCAATTAAAGATGAGTAGGATGGAAAAGCCAAATGTGCATTTCTTTAAAAACTATGAAGGACAAAAAAAACTGGCAATGAAAAAAAAACACATCTATACGATGCTTTTCATGACCCACAAATTGCTCTGCAGCCTTCAAACTAATTTAAGGTACTGACAGGTGATGGTGATTCTGTGAAAAGGGGTACAGCCGGGCACACAAGGTCTCACCATCACCACTCAAATGATGATGAACTATACTGTTGGTGATATTGCAGAGAACCATTGAATATTGCAGCACAGGTCAATTGTCTCACTGTTAGAATGATTGTTGGACATTACACACAAGAACAATGTACGTATGCATTTGAAATTCTTCCTGCAATAAAAACAGTACCATGTAACAAAACTAACTCCAATCTTTGGCTTGGCTTCGCGGACGAAGATTTATGGAGGGGGTAAAAAGTCCACGTCAGCTGCAGGCTCGTTTGTGGCTGACAAGTCCGATGCGGGACAGGCAGACTCCAATAATATACATTAAATTACAGTATGATAAAGAAAACATGATAGATTATGAATTTTTTAATGTCAGACAGTTTTTTGTGTTAATGATGAAGGCGGTAAGGTTCAAGAGCCTAATAGTTGTGAGGGGGGGGGAGGGAAATTGTTCTTGAACCTTGAGGTGCTGGACTTCAGAGGTTATGACCAGGGTCGTTTATGATGTTGGCTGCCTTTTTGAGGTCGTGCAGTGGTTCTCAAGCTTTTCCTTTCCACTCACATCCCACTTTATTATTCCCTATGCCATTGGTGTTGTGTGACTAGTAAGGGATCGCTTAAGGTGGGATGTGGGTGGAAAGAAAAAGTTTGAAAACCACTGTTTCAACCGTCCCTAATTGACTCGTTACGTGCACGGTTTCAGAAGTCCGAAGGAAACTGGACAATGGCAATTGTTCTCAGGCAAAATGTTTCAGTAACAATTGGGTGTCGAGCAGTGATTCTCAACCTTCCCTTCCCAAACACAGACCCCCTTAAACAGTCCCTTCCTAATCTCAGAGCACTGGGTGGCACAGGGATTGCTCAAGGTGGTATGTGAGTAGAAAGAAAACGGTTGAGGACCACTGAGGTAGCGCTTCTCATATCTCGTTTCTTCAGAGGATGGGAGGGCTGAACCTGTGGTGGTCTTGGCTGTTTGCTGCCTTCTGTGAATCTGGTCGTTAATCGTGAAAATTTTTATTTTTGGGAATTTACATAACTTTATTCAATCCGCTTCCATTGTACTTTCTGTCACTGTGTGTTACTGGTGATAATTGTAAATGTGAAGATTGTTTTCTAAAATCACTTAGGTTTTCCAAATACACATCACTTGGCATTTTAAACAGTTTCTTTTGTATTCTTCTGATACTCCATTAAATTATTTAATCTTCTGTCACTTGCTGCTTTCAAGGGATAAATATTGGCAAGGAGAATATATACACCATCATCTTTTACATTGAGGGATACACAGTTTAAACATTGGAGCAATATTTAGCAGTAAAAATAACAGCAAGTGGTTAAAAATATTTGCGAGTGTTATCTCTGTTCAGTCTCTGCCATGAGGTAAAATCTTCCCAGCTTCTGTGTTCACTAGTTTGCAGTCAGCTTGCTGTCCAGTTGTGAATGTTGTACTGCCTGTTTAACCTTTATTTCCCTCTCTTTTCAGGTCCAGTTTATTGTTGTCTCACTGCATGTCACCCAGTACTACTTCATGGATCACTGTGATTACCAGTTCCCCATCTTTATCCATCTTGTGTGGATGTATGGAACCTTCTTCTTTATCCTTTTCTCCAATTTCTGGTACCAGGCTTACACCAAGGGCAGGAGGCTGCCCAGGAGCATGGAGCAAAAATGCAAAGAAGCCGTGAAGAATGGCAAACCGGCAGTGGAGAACGGCGGGCACTTGCTAGAAAACGGGGAAGTGATGAACGGGGAAGTGATGAATGGGAAAGTGAAGACAAAATAACAGGAGAATAACTTTTTAATAAACCAATTGTTGTATTTTTGTGTTTTGGAACATTATCAGGAGGGAGGGTGTAGCAAGTATCCAATTTTGAACTTGATTTGAGAATTTCACACAGCCGATTAATCACTGTGGCATTTAATCTGGGGAAAGAAGTCTGACCTAATGTTTTAAGGATCCTCCAAAATTAACAAAGGGCTTGTGATTAATCAAGTCTGGATTTTGTTTGGAATCATTGCACTTATTTAATTGGCATTGGGAAGTGCGAGAGTAAAGCAGACTGTATGATGTAGGAGAGGAGATGCTAGCTAGACATTTGACTAAAAGGTCTACGTTTGAGGCTAGCCTACCTACGGTGTCCTCTGGTTGGAGCAGTTGAATATGCAATTTTCCAGCCTCTGTTATCTTCCAATGTTGGATTTAATCATTCCTCCAGATCTGCAAAGAACTAAAAGTGTAATGTGTTGCCTTTTAACCCTTCCTCCAAAAACCTGCAGATAATAAACCCATCATGCTGTTGATTCTAGCCACCATCATGCAGTGCAGTTTAAAGCTGCAAGTACTCTGAAATGGCCCACTTGGTCGGAGCTGTCTTTAGTAATTTATAATATCTAGTTTAAAAATAAAAACATCAGTCTTCAATATGTGTAACGTCACACTAATAGATCTTTTACAGTTTTATTTGCTTGATTCCAGCAATGTTGCTGTATATTTTGGGAATGATGGACACAGCAAATTTAAAAGAAATAGCTGCTTGGTTGGTCAGTGTTAATGTTTTCCATACAGCAGGGATCAAATTTTATTAACACTTTTGAGGTAGTGAAGAGAATTGATTTAATTTTTTTTTCATTTGCTAAACACTCTGTTAGTGGTGAATCCCATGAGCAACCCCTTTTCCTATTGATCTGTTAAGACTGGGGACTGAGCGACATGCCAAACGAGGGGGAGTTCTCATCCCTCCATAGTGTGACATGATTGGATCCAGGTGAGTGAGACCTACTGAGATGGCTAAAAACTAGGCTGCGTTGTGAGGAAGAGGCCAATCTTTTTGTTTTGAAAAAGATAGCAAATTGGAACAAAGGTGCTTAATTAGTATTTCTTACATATTCCTCATTACTTGGTTCTGAACAGCCTTTATCCTCCATTTACAATTCCATAGTATCAAAACCTGATGAAACAGAATTGGGTGTCAGGTTGATGCTGTGTACACCTTTTTTGCCTTGCAGTGGGTGCCAGCTGTCATGAACGTCATGTGAAGTTATCCTTAGGGATAAACTGCTCATAGCACACCAGCAAAAGAACTCCATTAGGAGAGGTTTTTTTTAAAAAAAAACAATACTTGAAAAGCAGTACAGGCACATCTTTAGTTCTTTGCAAATTGTGTTCATACAGTTAAAACAGATCCACATGAGTAAAAACAGTGAAGGAAAATCTCTGGGATTATGATATCACAGGAGCAAGTTTCAATAGGAATTCTCTGACACTGAAATAAACTCAATTTCAAAACTCAAAATGTGTTTTTATTTAGTAGGACAGGGATCACCTGATGACTATTTTATAATTTTTCAATATGGATCCTATGCCACTAAGTTTGGAATCCATGGTCTTACCTGCTGAGTTCTCCCAGCACTTTATTTTTTTGCTGTTAATTCCAACACCTGCAATCTCCATGGAGACTTGTTTCTTGAATGATCTAACATAAGAATCACTGATAAGGTAGTTTGGTGCCACTGCTATCGTTTATGTTAATTCTGGTACCTGAGAGATGTTGGGAGATGCTTGTTTCTTTTCAGTTTAATGTTGTCATAATTGAATCCCCAGTGACTCTAGGTTGCCATCATTAATTATGTGAAGGAGAGATTCTGAGCATGTAGTGAAATGTGGACATTTTGTGTTTCTAAAGCTTGATTTAAATTGAAATTTACTGCATTTGCTTTGTACAATATTATACTATCCTCCCTTCTGTTGAGGCACCACAACATTCATAATTGGAGTAACTTCACTAGAGTTTAAGTTATAGTACTTCACGACCTGTAACTAAGTTCTTTTTTTAATCTGAAGAGTCTCTACCTCCATTACTCTTGGTGTTGGAGATGCACCTGTCTTGTGGGGAGAAAAACAAATCTTTGATTCTCTAATCTTTCTACCTGAAAGGGGGAGGAGTGCCATTGCTCTTTAGGGAAAAGATAACAGCTGTGCTCAGGCAGGACAGACGAGAGGGCTCACCTACTGAGGCTATTGGGGGGAGCTGAGCAATGGGAAAGGTATGACCATATTAATGGAGTTTTATTATAGACAGCCAAATAGTCAACAAGAATCGGAGGAATAAATCTGTAGCAAGATAGCAGACAATTGCAAGAAATAGTTGGAGATTTTAACTTTCCACATATTGATTGGGCAAAATGGCTTGGAGTTTGTCAGATGTGTTCAGGAAAGTTTTCTGAATCAACATATAGAGGAACCAACCAGAGAGAATGCAATACAGGACCTCATATTAGAGAACGAGACAAGGGAGGTGACACAGTATGTGTTGGGGAAGATTTTGGGTCCACTGATCATAATGCTATTAGTTTCAAGTTAATTATGGATTAGGAAAAGTCTGGTTCTCGGATTGAGATTCTAAATTGGAGAATGGCCAATTTTGAGGAAATGAGAAAGGATCTCGAAGGTATGGATTGGCAATCAAAGGTGAAATTTTAAGTGCACAGTTTGTATGTTCCTGCCAGCATTAAAGGCAGAATTAACAGGCATGGGGAACCTTGGTTTTTTTTTTAGGGATATTTGGAATCTGGTTAAGAAGTCACAGCCGATGCCTGCACGTCAAGGTGAGACCCACGGGCGGTCTTACCTGTGACCCCGGAGTAGCCCCATGAGTAGTGGAGGCAACGAGGTGGCAGTGGTGAGAGTAGCTGTGGCGGCAACAATAGCAACAATGGTGGTGGTGCGGGAAAGGCCGTTGAGGCAGGTGACCCTGACCCCACATCGAGAGGCAGGGGAGGAACTGGGAGCACTGGGGGAAATGGCCTTGCCTGCAACCTGGGTGCGATAGAGTCAACAAGATTGCAGTGGTAATGGGGAGAATAGCAACAGTGGTAGAATGTCAGGAGGCAGTGTGGGAAGCGACACAGAAGTGGAGAGCAGTCAACCAGGAGGCCTATTGTCACATCAGGTGGAAGGGCCTATGAGTCCCCCTTTCCCAAGCCAGGACCAGGAAAGAGGCCCCATTTGGCCCTCAAAAGTTTCCCCCACCCCCGGATATAAACATAACTGGTTAAAAAGACAGAAGGAATTTGATACAGCCAAAAAAATAAATAAATATAAAAGTTTTGGACAGGATTTTCAAGGTGTTTCTGCCAGTGGGGGGTGGGGAGGAAGCTTTTCCCCAGAAGCTAAAGAGTCTTGCTAATCACCTAGCTGAGGAAGATGAAGGGATGGAGAGCATCAACAAGAAGAGACCTGGTTGTACATAATGTATATATTGTAGCATGTGTGGAAAGAATGACTCCCAAGTTGTTGAAGACTAACTTATTGCACTGGCAGCTCTGCTTATATTCTCTCCCCACTGCTGACGACAAGTGATGTCACAGCAGCACCGGGCTTGGATTGGTTGACGTTCCCACCGTTGCTCGTTTCCCGCCATCAACTGGGACGAAGTTCGTTGGCCCCCTTCAGGGTCTGAGCGGTCGCTGGCCATCTTGGGTACTGGGTCGTGTCCTGGTTAGTGGGCCACAACATGATACCCACCCCCTTCCGGAACCAGCAATCAGCACTGTCCGCCCCATTCGGTGGCCTACCTCTGCGTTGCAGGGGCTGAGTGAAGATCGGTTGGCTAATGTCCAGATATGCTGGCTTAAGGCGCTCACTGGTGAAAATCTCTTCCTTATCACTGATAGCCAGTACACATCAACCTGTTGTGCCTAATTACTTTATATGCCAGAGGTGTCTGATGTGGCACCCTCCAAATGAAAACATACAAATCTCTGTATTTGGGTACATAGGACTTGGCCTGGTCATGTGGTGGAGGCTGTGGAGATGCTAGAGTTCCTAGTCTTTCCCTCAACTTGGTCATTGAGGCTGTTGGGTCCTCTGGGTCCTTGGCGGTGGCCAAGAACTTCCCTGGTATCACCAAGGGAGGACCCAGTTTGGCCCCTTGAGCCGAGCCATCAAGGTGACCTTTAGGTGCCTGTGGAATCACTCCACCAACCCATTGGCCTGAGGGTGATAAGCCGTGGTATGATTGAGCTGGGTTCCTAGCAAATTGACCAGCACCGCCAGGGTCCCGAAGTGAATTGTGCACCTCTGGCAGACATTATATGTGAATCTCAGCACCCAGGTGTTAATCAGTGCCTTGGCACAGGTCTTGGTGGTTGTGTTGGCCACTGGGGCTGCTACCAGCCTCCTTGTGGAGCAGACAATCACTGCGAGGAGATATTTTGCTCTGTGGGAGACCTGTAGTGGCCCTACAATATCAATATGGACGTAGCTGAACTTGTGTCACACTGGCTCGAAAGTTGGGGGATAGTGCTTTAACGTGTGTCTGCTCTTCGGATGTCTGCAGGTCTTGGACCACTGACTGATCTGTTTCTGGAGGCCCGTCGAGGTGAGACCCACGGGCAGTCTTACCTGTGACCCTGGAGTAGTCCCGAACAGGGTGGCAACAATGGTGGTGGTGCGGGAAAGGCTGTTGAGGCGGGTGACCCTGACCCCACATTGAGAAGTGAGGAGGAACAGGAAGCACCGGGGGAATGGCCTTGCCTGAAACCTGGGTGCAATAGAGTCAATGAGGTAGCAGTGGTAATGGGGAGAATAGCAACAGTGGCAGAACGTCAGGAGGCAGCGTGAAGAATTTGGCCACCATTTTGACAGACGTTCTGATGGCTGGGTGCGCTAATGCTTGGGCCAGGGGTGCTGGGAAGGGTAGGAGTGGATTAAGGGAAAGAAAGGAGGGAGAGAGGGTTATTTGGGGACTTTTTAATGCATTCTTTTGAATTACTGTTTCAGTTTAGTTTTTTTCACACAGGCATCTGCACCAGGAGTCGATATAAGACACAAGGGAAGGAAAGCAAGTATTGGAGCACAAGAGGGGATGGGGAGAGGAAGATGGAGAGGCACTAGGGTAATGGATAAAATAATTATGTTTTTAAAGTTTCAACATAAATGGGTTAAATGGAATGATCAAGAGAAAGTGTCTTGGCACACCTTAAGAAGCTGCAGCCAGACATAGTGTTCCTGCAAGAAACCCACCTTACAAACCAGGAGCATTCAAAATTGAAGAGGGGGGTGGCAATTGCCTGCAACCAGTGAGTTTATACTGTGAACCAAAGAAATGCTCTCCTGGATCTTGAAAATCCTCTCATGGATCTAGTGTTGTGCAATGAGATAGGTAGAGTAAATGATGTAATAGAGACCATCTGGGAAATAGCGATCATAGTATGATTGAATTTCTCATTCAGATGGAAGGGGAAATAGTTAGATCTAAAACTAATATATTATGCTTAAACAGGGGTGACTACCATAGGATGAGGGACGAATTGGGCAGAGTGGACTGGGAGCACAGGCTAATTGATGAAATAGTTGAGGAACAGTGGAAGATTTTCAAAGAAATATTTTGTAATGCTCAACAAAAATATATTCCGGTCAGGAAAAAGGGCAGCAAGGGAGGGAAAAATCAACCGTGGTTAACAAAGGAAATAAAGGAGAGTATAAAATTGAAGGCGCAGGTGTACAAAGCTGCAAAGAGCAATGGGAAACTGGAAGATTGGGATCACTTTAAGAGACAACAAGGGGTTACAAAGCGGGTAATAAAAAATGGGAAAAAGGATTATGAAAGTAAATTGGCACAAAATATAAAAACAGAAAGCAAAAAATTTTATAAATATATAAAATGGAAGAGGGTGGCCAGAGTTAACATAGGACCCTTGGAGGATGAGAAAGGAAAACTGGTAGCAAAAAATGAGGAAATGGCCGAGGCATTGATCAATTATTTTGTGTCAGTCTTCACGGTGGAAGACACGTCCAGCATGCCCAAGTGCGGAGTTAAGGATGCGAATGTTGGGGAGGGCCTTGATAAAATAGTTGTTACAAAGGAAGTAGTGATGGAGAAACTAATGGGACTAAAGCCAGACAAATCACGTGGTCCTGATGATATGCATCCAAGGGTTCTGAAGGTAATGGCAGAAGTTATAGTTGATGCATTGGTGGTCATATACCAAAATTCCTTGGATTCTGGGCAGGTCCCAGCAGACTGGAAGACAGCAAATGTCACACCACTTTTTAAGAAGGGATAGAGGCAGAAGACTGGAAATGATCGGCCAATTAGCTTGACGTCTGTAGTTGGAAAAATACTTGAAGCCGTCATTAAAGATGAAATAGTGAAACTTTTGGAATGTAAGGGTTCAATTAGGCAGACGCAACATGGTTTTAGAAAGGGAAGATCTTGTTTGACAAACTTGTTAGGATTCTTTGAGGATATAATGGGTGCGGTGGATAGAGGGGAACAGGTTGATGTTGTATATTTGGATTTCCAGAAAGCGTTTGATAAGGTGCCGCACAAGAGACTTATCAGTAAGTTACAGGAAAGTGGAGTCCGGGGAAGTATATTGGCCTGGATTGAAAATTGGTTGTCTGACCGGAAGCAGAGAGTCGGGATAAGTGGGAGTTTTTCAGGTTGGCAGAGAGTGGTAAGTGGGGTGCTGCAGGGGTTGGTGCTAGGCCCACAACTGTTCATAATTTACATTGATGACTTGGAGGAGGGGAACAAAATGATTCCTTCTCAATCAGTCTTGCTAACGAAACTTGCCCCTTTCAGGGTTCTCCAGATGATCCTCTTTCTTGCAGGTCACCTTTCAGAGAGCCAGTCTTCTCCTTTCACCAGGCACCTTTCCAAAGTTTGCCAGCTTGTCCTTCTGGAACTGATTTCTGTCTACTCTCTGTTTCACACTCTTCTCCTCTCCCTGCAAAGATCACATGTTCTCCCAGGCAAGCTGCTGTCAATACTTTGTTGCCTCCTGCAAAAAAGCATTCTGCAAAAGTCCTGCAAAGATTCTGTGTTTTAAAATGTGTGTGCGCAAGCTGCTCTAACATTTCCTCCCAAACCACCTCCAGATATTACATCTGCCCAGTTGGAAAATAGGGTAGTGGAGTGTGAATACATGGCTCAGCTGTTGTCGGACCATTCCCCACTGTCTTTATCCACATAATGTCAGATAAGCAGGCTATGGCATATAGATGGTGCCTAAATTAACTGCTGCTGGGAATTTTGTAGCTTTGTCAGAACTCAGAACTTTCTGCAAGATGAACTGTCCCTCTACTGACAATAATTTTATAATTTGCATCACGTTGAAGGGTTATTTAAGGGGCTAGATAATTGGATACACTAAAGGGATTTAAAAAGGGGGTACATGAAGGAAATTAATAATTTGAACAGGACATGGCCCAACTAGAAAAAAAGACTACCGAAGATTGGGGTCTGAAGAAATATCTAGGGGGTTTAGTGACTAGAAAGCTGAAAAACAATATGTTGCAAACATAAAAAGCAGAAAAGTTGATCTTCAGATTGAGGCAACAATATTATGAGCTGGAGGAAAAGGCGCAGAAAGTCTTGTCCTGGTAGGTGAGGGCTGAGTGGTCGCAAGGACAAGCGATGCAATTCAAACAGGGGGGGGTGGGGGTAGAGAGAGATTTTTCACAAACTATTTGGGAGGTTTTATTAAGAGCTGTGTAAATCAGAATCAGGAGGGACTCTGCTAAAATGGTTTATTTTTTGCTTTCACTGGAACGACCAAATTTGGATCAGGAGTATCGAGACCTTCGCTAGGGACCTGTTATGTTTAGGATGCTTCATGATAGGAAAAGACACGGCAGGCTGTTGATTCATTGATACTTTACTACTTTCTAAAATGCTGTTCTAACAAGCATGCATATATAATCAAATTGTTATCATATACATGTGATGAAGCCATACCTAACACTCTTCCCCCCCCCCCCCACCCCACCAAAAAAAATGATGGAAACATGCATAATGTGGGATGTCGAGTATTGGTTATATTGGGTTATAAAGCATCCCTTGGAAAGAGAAAAAAAAAACATGCTGAACAGTGCCAACCCCCTTTTTTCTGTCTATTGGTTCTGGCACATAGTCCTTCATTTGTTCCAGTGGGTGTCTGTTCTGTTTGGATTTGTGGAGTGGGATGGCATCAGCTGGACTTCCCTGTTGTTTTAAGGGTGTTTTTGGCTTGAGCTGTTCTGGTTCATCGGGTAGGATACAGCTGGGCAGTGGTGAAGATGATCTTGAGAGTCTTTCTGGTGTTGGAGTGTGAAGGTCCAGAGGACTGCTCGCCTGGTCTCTGGTTTTGTGTGCCCCTCTTGAAGGTATTTATTTTCAGATGGTGATCTGGGGATCTCTCTATGAATGTTAGTGAATGGTGGAGATGCTTCCTCCCATTGCAGGTTTGGCCTTTCTGTGTGTATGTCTACTGCCTCAGCCTTCGGTGTCATAGCACTTTCCACTGCTCTTAAATGGTCAATGTGCCTTTCCTATATCATAGGTCCCATTAGAATGTGATAAGAATATGGGCTAAACTTTTTCAGGACTACTCCCTGTACCCACGGGGCTCTGTTGAAATGGTAGCCTTTTACCAAAACTGGTTCGCCCACCTCTGCAGATCTCAGAAGTTGCTTGTTGCAATCTGAGGCTAATGTTTGGGTGTATTGCCAATAGTCTGGTTCTCAATTTTCTCCCGAACATCAGTTCTGCCGGTGTCCTTTTGGTGGTTTAGTGTGGTATATATCAGTTTCCCAGCAAGAAATTGGCAATTCTATGGGTCCATGACAAGTTTGGATTTCGTTTCATCTTCATGGCTTCCTTGAAAGTTGGTATGAAACACTCTGCTTCTCCATTTGTGCTTGGGTGATATGGCACAGACAGTATGTAATGTATGTTGTTATTGCACATGAACTCTAAATTCAGCTGATACAAATTGTGGGCTATTATTGGAAACTAGTTCTATGGGTAATCCATGCAATGTGAAGACTTCTCAGCTTTTCAATGGTATGACCCACAGTCGTTTTTTTTTCATGCGGGTTACGGTTGGCCATTTGGAGTGTGCACCGACTACTATCAGGAAATTCTCTTCCATAAATGATCTTGCAAGGTCTGTGTGGACACGATGCCATGGTTGTAATGGTCATTTCCATGGGTTTACTTCTGTTTGAGGTGTTTTGGGTTGTGCTTCCCAGTACATTCTGTATCTCCTGACCTTGTTCTTGAGGTCTTCCCCTATGGAAGGCCACCAGATATGCATTCAAGTGAGTGCATTGATTCACTCACTGGGTGGTTATTGTAGTTTGGCCGGGACGCCTTTCTGCCACTTCTTGGGGATGACAGTCCTGGTTCCCCCATAGCAGGCATCCTTCTTCGATCAATAGTTCCCCACGTCTGGCATCATAAAGTTTAATTTCTTCTGACATTTTCTGATCTTCTGGCCAACCATTGTTTGTGAATTGGAACACTTTTAACATACTGATCAATTTTGCCGTAATGGGAGGTTGATCCAGCTGACCTTGATTTATTGCTGTCGCTTCCAATGTCAATTTGATGACTTCTTTGTTCTGCTCTTTATCTGGGAGTGGTAAGCTGGAGAGGGCATCTGTTTGGCTATTCTGTAAAGCCGTTTTGTGTTTTAAATCAAAATCATATGCATCCAATAGCATTGCCCACCTTTGAATTCAGGCTGCTGCTACCATCGGTATTCTCTTTTTAGATCCTACTATCAGACTCGGTAGTTTTTTGTCAGTAACTAGAGTAAACGTTCATCTGTACAAGTATTGGTGAAATCTCTTTACTCCAAATATGACGGCTAGTCCTTCCCTTTCTAATAGAGCATAATTTTTTTTTTACATTCACAGGTGGTTAGTGATCGGGAGGCATATGGCACTCGTTTCTCTCTCTTTCAAGTATTCTGTGAAAGTACTGCCCCCAATCCCACTGGTGACACGTCCACTGCCAGTATCAGTTCTTTGCCAAGATCATAATGGATTAAGACATGGTTACTGTTTGTTAGTAGCATTTTAAATTTATCCATGGCATGTTTGATTTTTGTGTTCCAGTACCATCTTGATTTTTTGTTTTCAGCAGTTGATTTAGTGGACTACATAATGTCAACATCTTGGGAATGTGTCGGCAATAATGGTTCACCAAACCCCCCAAAAAAAATGATTGTTGTTCTGTTGGTGGGGTAAGAAGTTCTCCGTACTGCTTCTGTACCTTTCTTGTTCATTGGTACTCTTTAGTTGTTCATGGTGAAGCCCAAATACATCACTAAGGGTGCTATAGACGGTCAATCGCTTGTTGGTCTAGAAAGATTTCCAGGTTAGCTAGATGTTCTGCGTCGTCCTTGCCTGTAATAATGATGTCACCCAGGTAGCAGCCTATCCTGAGTTCCTGTAGTAGCTTATCCATGATCGCTAGTACCACTAATATCCTGTATGGCATGCGGGGATGTGATGTCACCTATTTCCATGAGTCATTGTCCAGTTCCACTTGTTGGTAGGCTTGTGATTTTTTTTTGTCCTCCATTTAGTGTTTGAAATAACTCTTAACTCTTCGGCTCTTGGAATTGGGTGTTCTGGAATTTGTAATGCTTGATTAATGGTTATTTTCTAATCTCCACAGATGCATATTTCTCCATTTGCTTTACATACTGGCACAATTGGAGTAGCTCAGTGTACTGAATTTTCTCTAATATTCTTTCTTTTTCCAATCAACTGAGTTCAAATTCAATTTTCTCCTTTATTGCGAAAGGTTCGGCTCTGGGTTTGCAAAACGGGTTCTGCTTTTGGTTTCAGCAATGAGTTTTTCTCTGGTAGCCTAGTTAGCTAATCCCATGACTAGTTGATCTCTTAAAGCACTGTTTTTTTTGAATACTTTAAAAGCTTAAAACCACAATTACATTCAATTATAATAAAATACATATAAAAAAGAATATATGTGGACAATATATGTGTATATTTCTCTTTGGCTTGGCTTCGCAGACATAGATTTATGGAGGGGTAATGTCCACGTCAGCTGCAGGCTCGTTTGTGGCTCACAAGTCCGATGCGGGACAGGCAGCCACGGTTGCAGCGGTTGCAAGGGAAAATTGGTGGGTTGGGGTTGGGTGTTGGGTTTTTCCTCCTTTGTCTTTTGACAGTGAGGTGGGCTCTGCGGTCTTCTTCAAAGGAGGTTGCTGCCCGCCGAACTGTGAGGCGCCAAGATGCACGGTTTGAGGCGAGATCAGCCCACTGGCGGTGGTCAATATGGCAGGCATCAAGAGCTTTCTTTAGGCAGTCCTTGTACCTCTTCTTTGGTGCACCTCTGTCTTGGTGGCCAGTGGAAAGCTCGCCATATAACACGATCTTGGGAAGGTGATGGTCCTCCATTCTGGAAACGTGACCTACCCAGCGCAGTTTGATCTTCAGCAGCGTGAATTCGATGCTGTCGGCCTCTGCCATCTCGAGTACTTCGATGTTGGAGATGAAGTCGCTCCAATGAATGTTGATGATGGAGCGGAGACAACGCTGGTGGAAGCGTTCTAGGAGCGGTAAAGGACCCATGATTCGGAGCCGAACAGGAGTGTGGGTATGACAACGGCTCTGTATACGCTAATCTTTGTGAGGTTTTTCAGTTGGTTGTTTTTCCAGACTCTTTTGTGTAGTCTTCCAAAGGCGCTATTTGCCTTGGTGAGTCTGTTGTCTATCTCGTTGTCGATCCTTGCTTCCGATGAAATGGTGCAGCCGAGATAGGTAAACTGGTTGACCGTTTTGAGTTTCGTGTGCCTGATGGAGATGTGGGGGGGCTGGTAGTCATGGTAGGGAGCTGGCTGATGGAGGACCTCAGTTTTCTTCAGGCTGACTTCCAGGCCAAACATTTTGGCAGTTTCCGCACAACAGGATGTCAAGCGCTGAAGAGCTGGCTCTGAATGGGCAACTAAAGTGGCATCATCTGCAAAGAGTAGTTCATGGACAAGTTGCTCTTGTGTCTTGGTGTGAGCTTGCAGGTGCCTCAGATTGAAGAGACTGCCATCCGTGCGGTACCGGATTAAACAGCGTCTTCATTGTTGAGGTCTTTCATGGCTCTAAAGGCTGTGTACGGCCCCTCACCCCAAGTCCAAAGCCCGCTGCGCAGCTCAGACGGCAAAGTCCTCCTCAGCGACAAGATCTCCATCCTCAACTGATGGTCAGAACACTTCCAATCTCTTTTCAGTGCCTACCGCTCAGTCCAAGAATCCGCCCTGCTCCAGCTCCCTCAACAGCCCCTAAGGCTAGAGCTGGATGAGGTCCTCACCCGGGAAGAGACAATATAAGGCAATTGAACAACTGAATCCTCCCAGAGGTCTGGAAGGCTGGCAGCAAAACTCTGCATGCCAAACTGCACGAGGTTTTCAAGCTCTGCTGGGACCAAGGAAAGCTGCCTCAGGACCTTCGTGATGCCATCATCATCACCTGTACAAAAACAAAGGCGAGAAATCAGACTGCTCAAACTACAGGGGAATCACACTGCTCTCCATTGCAAGCAAAATCTTCGCTAGGATTCTCCTAAATAGAATAATACCTAGTGTCTCCGAAAATGTTCTCCCAGAATCACAGTGCGGCTTTCGCGCAAACAGAGGAACTACTGACGTGGTCATTGCCCTCAGACAGCTCCAAGAAAAGTGCAGAGAACAAAACAAAGGACTCTACATCACCTTTGTTGACCTCACCAAAGCCTTCGACACCGTGAATAGGAAAGGGCTTTGGCAAATACTAGAGCGCCTCGGATGCTCCCCCCAAAGTTCCTCAACATGGTTATCCAACTGCACAAAAACCAACAAGGTTGGGTCAGATACAGCAATGAGCTCTCTGAACCCTTTTCCATTAACAATGGCGTGAAGCAAGGCTGTATTCTCGCACCAACCCTCTGTGTACATTTACTCCCCTACAATTATCGACTAAAAGAAAGAGATCATCAATTATGTATAGAATTCAATTTTACAGCTGTCAAACCAAGAACCATCACCAGAACAATTGAGAGCTCATATCTTTAAACTAACAATTTGCAAATATGGGCTCCATACTTTCAAAAAGAAATGATATTTATCCCGTAAATTGTAAGTTATCTTTTCCAGAGGGATACAAGATTTCATTTCAGTATGCCATCCTTGCATTCCCAACACCAAATCAGATTTCCAAGTGATCGTCAGACATTTCTTAGATACAATTAAAGCTAATTATAAAAATTTGATATATAGTTAATCTTAAATTTAAGCTAATCATTTTAATATCACCCAATAAAAACAATATTGGATCAAACAGAAGTTTAACTTTTAATATTTTTTCCAAAAATCCATAAAGTTTTAACTTTGAGGCACAACCAAATCGAATGAAGAAAAGAACCTATCTCTTTACCACATCTAAAACATAAATTGGAGGATATTAAATATTTTTAATTTTTGAGGGGTTAAATATAATTGATGTAAAATATTACATTGGACTGGCCTGTACCTTACATTAATAAGTTTAGTCATATTATCTCTACATAAATTTCTCCAATCATTTTCATCTATCTTTCTATTCAAATCAGTTTCCCATTTTAATCTTGATTTATGAATATTTAATGTTGGCATTTTCCTTTGTAATCATTTATACATCTCTGAAATAAATTTGTTTATATCTCTTTTAGTGAGTAATAATTCTAAAGCAGATTCTCTAGGTAATTTTAAACTGTAACCTAACTTTTCAGTTAAAAACATTTTACCTGACAATGAGGAAAAAAAAGTATTAGGAATTTTATATTTTTCATTAATTCAATTAAAAGAAATAAATCTCCCAGCCTCAAAACAATCCTCCACCTTTTTAATCCCCATTGATTTCATATCTTTAAAAATTGATTATTAACAGTAAAAGGAAAAAGTTTATTCTGATATGAAGGTTTTAGGTGAAATCATACCTTTTCCATCTATCTCATCAATTTTATTCCATAATTCAATTAAATATTTCAATATCAGTGGATCTTTGCCAACTAGTAATTTTAAATTCCATTTATAAATAAATTCTTGCATATATTTCTCATCAATTTTAGCTAATTTTATATTTGCCCATACTGAATACTTATCTAGGTCAAACATTCCACTAATTTCCATAAAAATTCCTAATTAATTAAAAATTCTTAGAAGGAAGATGCCAGACAGTCATGGTGGATAACTGTCTGTCAGGATGGAGGCCGATGACAAGCGGTGTGCCTCAGAGATCGGAGTTGGGTCCCTTGTTGTTTGTCATTTACATTAATGATTTGGACGATGAAGTGGTAAATTGGGTTAGAAAATATGTGGATGATACAAAAATATGGGGTTTTGTGGATAGTGAAGATGGTTTTCGGATACTGCAGAATTTGGACTGCTTAGAAGAGAGGGATGGAATGTGAAGTGCTCCATTTTGGGAAGAATAATGAAAACAGGACATATACAGTGAAGGGGAGGGCTTTGAGGAATGCAGAGCAACAGAGAGATATAGGAATAATGGTTCATCATTCTTTGAAAGTGGAATCTCATGTGGATAGAGTGGTGAAGAAGAATTTTGGCATTCTGGCCTTTATAAATCAAAGCATAGTATATAGGAGTTGGGAAGTGATGTTGAGACTATTCAGGACATTGGTGAGGCCACATTTGCAATATTGTGTGCAGTTCTGGTCTTCAAATTATAGGAAGGATATCAATAAGGTAGAGAGGGTGCAGAGATTTATTAAAATGTTACCTGGATTACAGTATCTAGAATACAAAGAAAGATTGAGTAGACTGGGTCTTTATTCACCGGAGCATAGAAGGTTGAGGGGGAAATTTGAAAGAGGTATTTAAAATTATGAGGGTAGGTGAAATTGAAATGAGAGGTCATGAGTTGAGGGTTAGGGGCAAAAGTTTAGAAGTAACATGAGAGGGATCTTCTTCACTCAGAGAGTGGTGTCTGAAACATGGTCAATGTTGTAATTTAAGGAAAAGTTGGATAGGTGCATGGATGTGAGGGGATTGGAGGGTTATGGGCAGAGTGTAGGTAAGTGGGGCTGTAGATCACTTGAATTGGTACTGACTAGAGGGGGCGAGATAGCCTGTTTCCATACTTTGATTGTTATATGGTTATGTTTTTTTAAATGTATTTGACAAGGAGTAGATTGAAAGATATAGAATCCTTGGAAAAATATTCATTTTAATACAATTTACTCTACCGATAAGTTGTAGGTAAATCATTCCACCTATTTAAATCATCTTTCATTTTATTAAGAAAGGTGAATAATTAAATTTAAACAAACTATCAATTTTTTATCAATTTTAATTCCTAAATACTTAATTGGATTTTGTGTCCATTTAAATTGAGCAATTTGCTTACACCAACCATAATCCCCCTCAACTAATGGCATAATGTCACTTTTGTCCCAATTGATTTTATAACCAGATATTTCTCAATAACCTTGTAACTTATATAGTGAATTTTCAGGATCTGTTATATAAATTAAAACATCAGTAAATTCCTCACTATTGAAGTTAATTATCTTAGCACAAAACAAATAATGCTGGTGACAAAGGACATCCTTGTCTCGCAGATCTAGTTAATTTAAAAGGAGACGTATGTCCATTAGTAACCACTCTAATCTTAAAGGGTTTTTGTATAAAGCCTTAATCCAATTAATAAATATTGGTCCAAACTGAAATTT
Organism: Narcine bancroftii; assembly: GCF_036971445.1. Lineage (NCBI taxonomy): Eukaryota > Metazoa > Chordata > Chondrichthyes > Torpediniformes > Narcinidae > Narcine > Narcine bancroftii. The sequence goes on along the minus strand of NC_091473.1, from coordinate 126,806,295 downwards.
TTATAAAACTTTAAATCATTCCATTCTAACCTATCAAAAGCTTTTTCAGCATCCAATGATAAAGTTAAAGCTAACCCTAATTTTTCTGAGATGCATGAATTATACTAATTAATTTAGCAATGTTATCAGCAGAGTATTGTTCTTTAACAAATCCAGATGGGTAAGTATTCATTCAATCTATTCGCCAAACCTTTAGCCACAATTTTATAAACAACATTCAATAAAGATACAAGACTATAAGACTCGGGTTTTAATAAATCTTTTTCTTTCTTAAATATTACTGTTATAATAGTATTTGAAAGATTCTGGTAATGAGTGAGTTTGAGTTGCTTGTCATAATACTTCCATTAATGGAGGGATTAACAAATCTTTAAACTTTATATAAAATTCACAAATGAAAGCATCTTCATCAGGAGATTTACCATTTTGCATAGTTTTTAGAGTCATAATAACTTCTTTAACCATAAAATGGGAGTTGAAGCTTAGATGAAAAAAAAACACTATCATTTCCTCATCATTATTTGATTGAGATGTATATAAATTAGTATAAAATTCTTTGAAAGGATCATTTATATCCTGAGGCTTATAAGTAATTTTTGAATTCTTTTTAACAGCATTAATAGTTTTTGATGTTTGTTCTGTTTTCAATTACCAGGCCAAAACCTTATGTTCTCTTTCTCCCTATTCATAATATTTCTGTTTTGTTCTCTCAAACAATTTCTCCATTCTATATGTTTGCATCAAATTATAATACTTTTTCTTATTTATTCTATCTTTTTTTTCTCTCAGATGGGTCTTTTGGTAATTTTTTCTCTAAAATCTTTCTTTCTCTAATTTATCTACTTCTTTAAGATAACCTTTCTTAATCTTATTTGAATAACTTATTTTTATCTCTTAAATAAGCTTTTAATGCATCCCATAAAATGAATTTATTATCAACTGAATTAGTATTTATATCTAAATATATTTGTATTTGATTCCTTATAAAATTACAAAAATCAACATTTTTGATATCAATAAAGGTGAATGATCTGATAAAATTCTAGCTTTGTGTATGTGCATGTAACACGTAATTGAGCTGAAATCTATTCTAGAATTAGAATCCAATCTATGTGAATAAAATGAATAATATTTTTCCCTTGGATTTAATTTTCTCCAAAAATCCACTATTTTCAAATCTTCCATTTGTCTTGGGTAAACTTATACCTCTCATTTTGTTCATTTTAGATTGGTCACAGTGTTTGAGCTACCGAAAGAAAATAGACACACACACCGAGAGCAGTTCAGTTTATACAAATGTTTATTACTAATTCAAAAGCTGATTTCACACTACAATATGCAAGCCCTTCCCAACTATACTTATCAACGCTTGGACTGGTCCCAACTGCCGAAGCGAGGCAACAACTGCACACTTGTAGTAGGTTGTCAGGGCGCTGGTAGCAGCTTCTCCACCTCCCCTGACCGGGACGTTGCTCGGACTCTGGCTGTTCTTCCTTCTTGACAAGGGGTGTTCCCACCCCTCGGAGAGTCTAAACTTGCAGCAGGACCACAGACTTTTATACCCCAAAAACAATTAATCATGCACCCACTCCCTCTAACATTTGTCAGTCAAAATCAAAGCTGAGCATA